>NC_089453.1:2402500-3002500 GCF_026210795.1 Rhizophagus irregularis
TGCTGCATTTTGATTCACACAGTATCATTGTTTTTCTAAAACTAAAAAAAAAAATGACAGTTAAATCTAATAAAGGAGTAATTCTTAAGGCATATCCAAAAGGAATTCCTAAACTTGACGAAAATTTTGAATTGACTCATCGTACAATTGATATTGAATGTTTAAATTTGAAAGAAAATGAATTTATTTTAAGAAATTTATATTTGTCCATAGATCCTTATGTTCGTGTTACTTTACAAGATCCAACATCAATCATTATGAAATATAGTAAAGGGGTACTAACTGGACAGGTTGTAAATGGTTTAGGAGTTTCTGAAGTTGTAAAAACAAATAATCCTAATTATAAAGTTGGAGATCTCGTTTATGGACCTATTGGTAAATAATATGTAAAACATGTAAAAATATCTTTGTGAAAATTGAAATTAAATTATTATTTTCTTTATTCTATCTTAGGTTGGGAAGAATATTCTTATATCAAATCCGATGATGCTTCTGTTTCTTCTTTTATGCTCGTAAATAAAGAATTGTTGAAAGATACACCATTAAGTTATCACGCTAGTTTTCTTAAATTTGGTGGATTGACATCTTATGCATCTCTTATAGATATTGGAAAACCAAAAGAGGGAGAAACAATTTATATTTCGGTATGTATAACAAATTCTCTTAATTGTATTTACTTGCATTTTCTTTTAAAAAGGTGCTTAAAATAAAATTACTAATTATTTTAGACTGCTGCTGGTCTTACTGGACAACTCGTTGGTCAAATAGCCAAAATTAAAGGATTGAGAGTTGTTGGGTCTACCGGATCTGATGAGAAAGTTGATTTTCTTTTGAATGAATTAAAATTTGATGCTGCTTTTAATTATAAAAAGGTTGATCTTGATAAGGTACTTAGCAAGTTAACTTTTAAATGGAATTTTTTTATATTTTTATATTTAACTTTGTACATCATGTTTTTAGGCATTATCCGAATATTGTCCAAATGGTATTGATATTTATTATGATAACGTTGGGTATGTATCCATGTAAAATATGACCTCATTATGAAAATTTTTTAATACTCTTTTTTTAAAAAAAATAGTGGAAAAACTCTTGAAGTTGCCTTGGAACATTGTAATCGATTTGCGCGTGTTGTGGCTTGTGGTATGATATCACAGTACCATGTGACAAATCCTGAAGAAAGATATGGAGTGAAAAACTTAACTAATATTGTCCTTAAAAGCATGATATTCCAAGGATTTGTTGTAACGGATTATTTTGGTAAAGATATTGAAAAAGAATTTGATAAAGATATTATTGAATGGATTAAAAGTGGTAAAATTATTTATAAAGAGACTGTTATTGATGGAGTTGAAAATATAGCAAAAACTTTTGTTGATATGTTAAATGGTAAAAATACTGGCAAGTACATTGTAAAAATAGCAGATTATTAGTATATGAATTTCTTTTTTAAAATTTATTCTTTTGAGTCATCCAAGACTGTCTAGTATATATTTTAACTCAAATGTTCTGTTATATATATAAATAAAGGAAATGATTATATTTGATTATCAGAGAACACAAAATTTCAATTTTTTGATTTTTTAAAAAGTGGTATGAATATATGACATTACAAGCCTAAAGAAAAATGTTGTATAGAATGGTTTTAATGGTTTTCATGAATAGTACTATAGTGATCAGCGTGTGTCTCTTTTTATTTATATTTCCAATGTTTGATAGTCTCCAATTAATCATAAATCAAACAAGGCTGAGAATTTTTGCAAGTATAAATTATGTCAAATGAAATTCAAAGGTTACACTACTCAATTTCTTACCAACTTCCGTTCACTTTGTGATGGATGAGACAAGAAATTAAAAATATCTCTTGTAGAAATAATAATAATAGTAAACGGGCAAAGAGAAGTGGCTAGTATACGTCTAAAAAAATGCAACAACCAGATACTCAGATACGCACCTAAGAAATTCAAAGGCTTGCCAGGTGAAGATCCGCTATTTTGGCTTCAAGAGTTTAAACAATGGCGTGAAGCAGCTGGACTTTATCCAAAACTCGTATTAAAGTTCATATGTTCTTTGTCAAATTTTAAAATGTTTAAATGAATTTATTAAGGAAGAATAATAAATTATAAAAAAATTTTTTTTTTTTGTTAGATATTACAAAAAATAAAAAATTCGGTTAAAATTAATGAATATTCTCCTAATATTAAACTTTAAATCTTATATTATAAACCTACAACAAGAATATATGAACAAATAAAAATCCTTTTTAAATGATTTTTTTCTAAAAAATTAAAAATTTAAGTCAGAACACTAAATCATTATAATAAAATGTCAAAATATAGTCAAATTTACAATGAAATTGTGTGGAATCGTTGAGATCGAAAATAGAAATTAACCTATTTCACTTTTAAATTTCCATATAAGGTACTCGCTGAAACATGAACTTCTAAATACGTTTGGTTAAAATACTACTGCGCTTTTTTATGTCGCACTATTTTTTTTATTGATATCACTAGGCGTGAAATTTCGGAAACCGCTGGAACAAAGATCTTATATTACAAAAGTTCAACAAACGTAAGTAACACGAATTCACATGTTACACAATCGCTTAGAATTGTTAGGATCGTTCAAATATTTGAGCGTAGTTAAAAGGACAGACTGTACGTACATACACTAAATATATGTAAAAAATAATAAATTTACTACTTAGTTTTGATTCAAGTAAACTAATTCCTGAAAGTATAGTCCTAGAAACTACGCAAAGCATACTTATTATAAAAAACTTTGTTTATTATTATAAATACGTTAGTTTTGCAATAATAAAATTTGTCAAACTTATTAAAATATATTCTATTGTATTTTTTTATTCAAATCATTTGAAAAAGTCTTTTCGTAAAAGTAGATCATTTTTATTTTTTAATTTCTGTGATCACTAAATATTCAAGAAAAAAATTTGAAATAATTAATTTTGTGAAAGAAATTTGTCTAATTTAGTTAATGAAAAATTTTAATTCTATTTTATATGAACGATTATCAGCTATAGTATACGTAAAAATTATTATTTTAATTTAAATATGGCAAGAAATTTTATAATCAAAGTTATTCCTTTTGAACATATTTTAAACATAAATCTTGACCATAATACAATACTATAAGATAAAATTAATATACTTTCTAAACATAATAGTGTTATTATTAATCTTCAATTTCGATTAAAAAGATAATGGAGTAGTTAGCCGAAAAATAATTAGCCGCAACGTGATCCGGACCCGGCTCAGGCGTAGATCGTCGTGAAATTCCAGGGATTTTCTGCGATTAAACCGGGTCCGGATGATCGGCAATCAGGAATTCGACTCCGTTTTTCGGCTAACTACACCATTATATGAAAAAAGTTAAATATGACCATATAATTCTGGCAGAAAATTTTATTTGATCGTATAAAACACATGAAGACATGATCATTTTTGCTATGAAAGCGAAACCTGACGATTCAGTCGTTTCACGTCACATGAATAACCCGCAGTAATCATTTTGTTCAATAGGATCGGGGCCCCAATGCATCGGTGAATATTTTAGTTATTCATTGATATTCAATTATCCATTGAATAATAAGTATGTCTATTGCCCATTATTAGACTTTTATTGACTGTGTTAAATTTCAATCAACGAATCAGATTTTTATTCCCTGTATGTACTAAAATAAATTTTTTTATCTTTATATTTTTTTCGTTAATCAGTTAAGGTTTTTAGGGTACTATCTAAATTGTGTTGTTAATAAAAAACGAGGCTTACTTTATAAAGATTTCACTTAATGGATAAATTAACTACATATTTTACATTTATACAAGCAGATTGTCATATCCTGCGCCTCACATCAGCGGTGTAACTATCACACAAATAATAAAGCAAAAGATCGACTTTTATAAAGCTTCTACATTATCGCAAATCATATAATATTTGGTAATCTACCTAATTTTAGCTGTTAATTAACCATGGTGATTTTTAATATTTACATATGGCCACGAGACATCCGGAGAATTTTGTGCAACTTATGCAACTCGATGAAAATGAGTCATCATTCACATAATAAATTAACAATTAAAGGAATATTATTTCTTATTTTGTCGTTATATTGATTTACTTTTAACGTTAAGTTATACTTCCTCCTTTATTTGTTTGTTGATTGATAAATGAAAATCAATTAATTGATTTAATAGGCTCATTATTGTAATGGCAAATTTACTTATAATTATTGTAATGGCAAATTCCTTTTACTAATTATTGTAATAGCAAATTTACTTTTAATTATTATAATGGCAAATTTACTTTTAATTATTGTAATGGCAAATTTACTTTTACACTTTAGATATGGAAGTCCATTTAAAAATAAGAAAATTCTTTCGAAATTAAATGAATTTTTTACTATAAAATGTGCAAATTTTGATTCACACAGAATTATTGTTTTTCTAAAACTAAAAAAAAAAAATGACAGTCAAATCTAATAAAGGAGTAATTCTTAAGGCATATCCAAAAGGAATTCCTGAAGTTGACGAAAATTTTGAATTGACTCATCGTACAATTGATATTGAATGTCTAAATTTGAAAGAAAATGAATTTGTTTTAAGAAATTTATATTTGTCTATAGATCCTTATGTTCGTGTTACTTTACATGACCCAGCATTAAACTTTATGAAACATGGTAAAATGATATCAACCGGTCAGGTTATATCTGGTTTAGGAGTATCTGAGGTTGTAAAAACAAATAATCCTAATTATAAAGTTGGAGATCTCGTTTATGGACCTATTGGTAAATAAATAATATGTAAAAACATATGTAAAAATATTTTTATTGCAAAAATTGAAATTAAATTATTATTTTTTTTTTGTTCTATCTTAGGTTGGGAAGAATATTCTCATATCAAATCCGATGATGCTTCTGTCTTTTCTTTTATGTTCGTAAATAAAGAATTGTTGAAAGATACACCATTAAGTTATCATGCTAGCTTTCTTAGATTTGGTGGATTGACATCTTATACATCTCTTATAGATATTGGAAAACCAAAAGAAGGAGAAACAATTTATGTTTCGGTATGTATAATAAATTTTCTTAATTATATTTACTTACATTCTTTTTAAAAAAGGTGCTTAAATAAAATTTACCAATTATTTTAGACTGCTGCTGGCCTTACTGGGCAACTCGTAGGTCAAATAGCTAAAATTAAAGGATTGAGAGTTGTTGGGTCCACCGGATCTGATGAGAAAGTTGACTTTCTTTTGAATGAATTAAAATTTGATGCTGCTTTTAATTATAAAAAGTTGATCTTGACAAGGTAAGCAAGTTAACTTTTAAATAGATTTTTTTTTTTTATTTATATATTTAACTTTGTTCGTTATGTTTTTAGGCATTATCCGAATATTGTCCAAATGGTATTGATATTTATTATGATAACGTTGGGTATGTATCTGTATGAATATGACCTCATTATGAAAATTTTTTAATACTTTTTTTTTAAAAAAAAAAAATAGTGGAAAAACTCTTGAAGTGGCTTTGGAACATTGTAATCGATTTGCACGTGTTGTGGCTTGTGGTATGATATCACAATACAATATAAAAACTCCTGAAGAAGGATATGGGATAAAAACCCTAGCCAATATTGTTGTTAAAAGCATTGTTTTCCAAGGATTTATTGCATTGGATTATATTGGTAAAGATATTGAGAAAGAATTTGAAAAAGATATTATTGAATGGGTTAAAAGTGGTAAAATTATTTATAAAGAGACTGTGATTGACGGAGTTGAAAATATAGCAAAAGCTTTTGTTGATATGTTGAATGGTAAAAATATTGGTAAATATGTTATAAAAATAGCTGATTATTAGTATATGAATTTTTTTTTTAAAATTCGTTCTTTTGAGTCATCTATGACTGTCTCATTTGATTACCTGTAGTACATTATTACATATATATTTAACTTAAATATTTCTTATATATATATAAATAAAGTAAAATTTTTTTGATATTTGATTATCTAAGTACACAGAATTCAATTTTTTTTTTAAAAAAAAAAATAAAGTTGCATGAATATTGTATAAATTAATATATTACCTGTCTAAAGAAAAATGTGAATAATGTTGCATTGAATAGGTTTCATGAATAGTATAGAATCGAATGTGATCAGCGTGTGTCTCTTTTCATTCTTACTTATTTTGTGATGTTTCGTCGCCAATTAGCCGCACGATCGTCTCCAATTAATTATAAATCAAATAAAGCTGAAAATTTTGCAAGTATAACAAGTATAAATTAAATCAATTGAAATTCAAAGGTTACACTACTCTAAAATTATCTGGCTAGTATATGTCTAAAAAAAAAATATTTGTCAAAATTTAAATATTCTAAATAAATTTACTAAGGAAGAATAATAAATTATATATATAATAAGAATATATGAACCAATAAAAACCCCTTTTAAATGTTTGTTTTCTAAAAAATTAAAAAATTTTTAATTTAGAACGAAAAGTCGTTAAAGAAATGTATCATTAGTGTTCCAATCCGTCAACCGTTCATCCCGTTTGAAATTCGGATATCCGTCATTCGTCGGATAAATCAGATAGATCGGATGAGTATTTTTTAACGGATCGGATGACGGAATGAGATCGGATGATGTAGGATCATCCGTCAGATCCGGAACCCCTTTTACCCTTTATAAACAAAAAAAATTTTTTCTTAATTAAAAATAAAATAGTTTTTGTCAATTGTACAGTATATATTGTATAATATTTCCCTTTTTAAATTTAAAGTACAACCATTAGTGATTACTACTTGAGGTAAATGGAAGGGCCGGTTTCTTTTCAGGAACGTCACTTTAACGTGAGAATTATTTTTTAAGGTAAATGGAAGAATGAGAGTTCCGGACTCTTTAAAAGGACATTATTAATGTTCATTTTTTTTCCTTTTAGGATAACCACCTTAAAACTTCTTGAGGTAATGGAAATTGAAGGTACGAGTCTGGGGTTCTTATCAAGAACGCTATTGACTTTTTTTTTCTTTTTTTTAAGAGAATACACTTTGAGGACTATTGGGGCTTTTTGAGAGTTGAGGTAAATAAAAAGGGAAAGTCTGTATCTCTTTATATTTACAAAACGTCACAATCTTTTTTTTATAGAGATAACCGCTATTGGAATGGCTTCTTAAATATTGAGGTAATTGGGAAGGAGGGAATCATCCCAAGAACGTTGCTAACGTTCATTTTATTTTCTTTTAGTGACAATCGCCTTGAAGACGAGTATTGGAATAGCTTCTTGAGAGAGTTGGGTCATTTTACAAAAACATTTACTATTCTTATAAAGGGAAATAGTCAAATAGACTCGGATAAAACACAAAGATTTGACAAAAAAGTTATAGCAAATAATAAGCAGTTAATTTACAAACGAATATTTTCTTTATCTTACGACGAAAAAAAAAAAATAATTAAAATCATAAAAAATTTCTTAATTTTTTTAGTAAATTCTTAACTTTATTGGATTAAAATTTAATAAATCAAACGGAAATTTCTTCGCATGACTCGAAAGAGAACGATGAAGCAAAATTTCTTTACATATTATGATATTCGAATGAATGGACTTCTAATTTTATTCGGATCTTATTATTTGATTTTTTTTTTACAAAGTTGAATATTTTTTGTTTGTAAAATACATTGAAACTTTTTTTTTTAAAAAAAAGAATCTACCATTGTACAAATTCCTCATTTGTTCCAATTTTCTTGTATAAATATTAATTACGAAGTTATAAAGTTAAAAGTATTATTCTTCTGATTTTTTATAATTAAGAAAAAAAATATTTATTTTTAGAAAAGTTTTGATCAATTAATCACGAATTCAAATGAACGAACTTCATAACGTAATATAGTGACGTTAATAGATTAACATCTAATTCCCTACCCGCCGTAGATGCAAACAATCAGGTCAAAAGTCACACGATCAAAATTCTTGTGATTTATAATGTCAAGAAAAAAGAATGGAAAAAAAACATCGTATAATTACACCGTATAATTTAAAAAAATTCACCAAATTCCTTTATAATAGAAATAAATTTTATCGTTATTTATTCATTTTTATTATTTATATCACTTAACAATAAACTGAAAATCTTAAATTCGTTTGCGTCAAAATTATTATTTAGGTGAATTAATTAATAAATTATCTCAAAAAAATTATCAAGTTATCATAATAATTTATGACATTTTTTTTATTTAGCCAATTATAGAATCTTTCAACCCACAATAAATTAATAATATTAATATTACGTCATATAATTTTTGTTTTTCTATGCTTTATATTTATTTATTGTATCCGTATCCAATAAATTTACTTTTATGATATAATTGATATTGTGAAAATATGTTAAAAAAATTATAAAGACTTAACATATTTTTGTATAAAAAGTAATTTAATTATGTGGAATATTCCAAGAGTTTAATTGAGTAAAAATAGTCATCCTAATTTTAATTTATAAACAATTTCTAAAATTTTTGTATCGTAAATCTGGAAAAACTTGGCGTAAAAATTTTCATGACCGTTAAAAAAGTTCTTTTAATTATTTGCCAGTTTAAATCGAATCAACCTTCATTACTAAATTAAATAAAAATAATAATATTAGAATATTGTAAACTTGTGAACCATTAGGAAATTCTTCAAGAATTTTATGAAAATGGTTAGTATAATTTTCTAATGGACTAAATTCTTAGAAAGCCCTAATAAATGATTTTTTTTGCATTAAACAGTGAATAAAAAACGATATTTAAAATAAGGATCATTTTATAGAGTCGTTCACCAAATAGATATAGTCATCAATAATGTCATCAAAATTTCCAGATATACCTAAAAAGGGATATTATGTATTGTCTTATAATCTTAAATATTTAGTAACTTTAGTCAACTATAATAAATTTTTTTTTTAAAAAATTTTATTGAGTAAAATAATTATCTAAAACATGGTTAACTTTTAATTTTTATAAGCTCATTATGTTACAAAAATGCAATAAATTTTGCCTGAAAAATATGTTACTATAATATAATATCGATTATAATCAAAATTGAATTTTTGATTTTGCCTTTTCATTCGAAACTTCAAATTTGGCTCATTAAACATCAATTATCAATAAAAAAAAAATTATCCAAGTAATAAAAGTAATAACTAAAATAAATATTATTAAAAAAAAAACTTAATCCATTATTAAATATTTAATATTTTTTTATTACCATTGAAATTTATTGATAACATAGACAAATCATCATCACAAATAAGGCTTAACCACAATGCTCGCACATAAGGCACAGACAAGAATCACTCAAAAGACGCGACTTGGAAAATAAAAACTTCCACCAACACTTTACCAACTTTAGATATACTTAACCGCAATTTTCAATTAGAGACATATTGCTTCATCTTGCTACGGTTCTCCAAATGACATTACAACAACATGCTGACAAGCTCTTCACTTTGTATTCCCAATAGCGTTAAATATGCAAACACATTCAAATGGGCCTTAACCATCAACCGATCACGATAGAAGCCATCTTGTTAATGCGATCTTACGTCACTCAAGACTTATTTAATATCTTTCAAGCTCACTTTAACACATACAAAAATATTTCAAACATTTTGTTGCCTTTTCTACAATTTACCTTAGTCGAGATCAAGACAAAAGTTTGGAAAACTCGTTCCATGAAATGGAAGGATTGGAAACGCACCCATGGGCCATGGTATTACCAAACATCAATTCAAAGATTATCATCAGAATCGGCCTACAGAGCCGCTTGCGCTGTTCGTTAACGATCAAGCTCTAAAACTGATTTGTATATTGCAACCCGTACTTTGTTTATAGGAATTATAAGAATAATACTGATCTTTTATTTATCCTTTTACGTCATCCAACTTTTTACATAGCGGACCATTTTATCAACACCCAAACCTTAGTTTTACAGATAATACACGTAGTTCTTCTATAGATTATAGACACGTACCCTTTTATGTATAGTCAGTCACCTACCACTTGTATAATTTTTGCTTCTAAAAGTTTAGCTATTATTACCCACCGTTCTAGAATTAATGCTGTTTCCTTTTCTTTTAGGAGTTAGTCTTTTTTCTTTTCTTCTTTTACTACCCCGTATCGGTCGGGATCCGGGATAGGTGGGATTTAACAAGTGAAGGTCCGCTCCTTCGGCCTTTGACCGTTGGTTTGGACGTGGTGTCCGTTTATGTATATTCGTATGTATATTCGTTAGAATAGTGTAGCGACTTCTCATTGTAATTCTACTGCTTCACATAAAATAAATAAATAACCACACCATTTATTTATTCATGTGATTAGCATTATAGTTTATGTTTCCTAATACTGAAAAATAATGGTAAATAAAATACTCATTATTAATTTATACTTTGTCAATTTCGTTACTCAAATATTGCTACATATTTATCAAAATAAATAATATTAAAAAAGATAATTAATTTTTTAATGTGTCACTTATTATAATGTTAATAATGACTTTATTCGTAATAATTTTATTATTGTTCAGATTTATTTATGCAATAAATAAAATTTATATACTCTGATATCATTCAATATAATATTATCAATTATTTTATTAATACAAAATGACAGTTTATCAACTTTTTCTAACTTCATGGATCTGTGACCGGCATTATACATAAAATAATATAGTTTGTACTTTGTACGAATTATATTTTTCAACTTGATTACATAAACTATAAATTCTGCGTCTCACAACGATCGACTATTTAATTGTGCACTGTTACACTGTAAGACCTACGCTCGTAGTAAACTACAGTACGTTGCCACCGCAGTCTTAACAAAAATGATGATTATTAATTACACAAATATGATAATACAAAATAATGTAATGTAATGCTTGGATTAGTAATTTTTCTTAATAAGTTAATTCCTAAATGATAAAATTCGTGAAAATATTTCTTGAAGTCTCCCATTTTTATACAAACGGATTTTGATTTTAGGAAACCATTTTCTTGACATGTTTCCCTTTTTCAATTCCCACTTTTGATAAATATTAACTTTGAAAATTCCTAAAAATTGATCTCCAAATCCATTTCTTATTATAGAAATATCCCGAACATAATTCCCATTCCCAAACCTAAAAATAAAGGTGAACACAAGAATAGTTTTACATCTTTACGGATGTTACGTAACATTCCACAATTATAATACTTTAAAATTTTATACACTTAAACTAAATGTAATACTGCGCCCCACAACTAATAAATTCACTAGGTTAATTCCTGGCATTGCAGTACATCGTTACACATTCGGAGAAATCGTTATTTAAATCTATTTCTGATACAAATTACAAAAGTATATGTTTAAAAGTTCAAATTCAATAATGGTACTTATAAGAGAATTAATATAAGTTATATGAATTTCTCTATGAATCACTTTATGAGATATTTATTTTGAATTATTTTATAACAGTAACATTTACATTATTAGAAGAAATTTTAGCAATTTTACGGTTAATGATGATTATTCTTATTCATATGAACAACGTTTAATTAATCAAGAATTTGGCTTATGTCCTGGATGTAATCAACCAAATACACATCATGATTGGTGTAATAAATGTTCCAAAAAATGTCAACAAAATTTTGATAATTGAACTAGTGGAAATGATAATATACACAGTGAAATTCGATAAACCGGATCTATCGGTTCCACTAAAATTATCCGGTTTATCGGGATATCCGGTATAGCGAAAAAATTTCGATATATTGGAAATCTATTATACTGAATTTTTTTAAAAAATTCATGCTAATAAAATTAATATGCACTATATTTTAATTTTTCATCTTAGTTTTAAGTTGAAAATGAATATAAAATATTTTTAATTGAATATATAAGTAATACATAACTTCAGCCGGAATTAAGATTTTTATAATTCTGGCCAAAATTAAGATTTACCGCATCACGTTACTTAAATTTTATTGGTTAATGATCACGTGCTCCGGTTTATCGAATCATTTTTACTATAGCTGGTTAGAAAATTGATCCGTTATATCGAATATCGAGCTTTTACTAGTAAACTCCGGTATATCGAAACTATTTTAATATACGTGATTTGGTTCCAGCAAAAAAGTCCGGTTTAGGGCCAAATCCGGTTTATCGAAGATCCGGTTTATCGAATTTCACTGTGTAGATAAGTTTTATTAAGAATTCACAATTAAATGCAAGAACAAGTTTTGAAGCTCTTGAATGGATTTTTTATTCTCGATTAAGAAACATCAAATATTTGGCTCAAGGAGGGTTTAGTACAATTTATGAAGCAATTTGGTTAGATGAATGGATAGAAAAGTGGGATTATGAAAAACATGGTACCGTCCAGTTATGCCGCATGATTATGACGATGAAATTGATACCAATATTATAAATCCTCTTAAGAAATGACGAAGAATGTGGCAGTGCTCTCTTAGTACTAAAAAGTTATCAAATATTAGTGAGGAGTTTTTAAACGAGGTATGTAGTTATATTTAATATTATTATTATGTAATTTTTTATGCTAATTAATGCTTATGTTTTATGATACAGTGGAGGTTACATTTACAATGTCAGTGTGAAGCATTATCAAATGGTTCTGGTCTTGTCCCATTGTTTGGAATAACACAAGATCCAAACACTAAAAATTATATGGTTGTAATGGGAAAAATGCCACTTGATAATTTAAGAAATAACTTAATGGTTAAAAAATATAATCCAAATGATAAATTTAATAATCTACTTCTTATTTCAGCACAGCTTGAAGCTATTCATAAATTAGATTTAGTTCATGGAGATCGGTAAACCATATACAAAAGCTGCAGATATTTATTGTTTTGGAATAATCAGTGGGAGATGACGTCAGGAGTTCCGGCATTTCATAATATTTCTCATGATTTTTTCTTTTCTTTAGATATTTGCAAGGGTAAAAGACCAGAAATTGTAGAAGGAACAATTCCAGAATATGTTGAATTAATGAAAAGATGTTGGGATAATAATCCTGAAAGGAGGCCAACTGCCAAGGAATTAAAACCATTTTTTTTTAAATGAGATGAAAAATATCCCATAGAAAAAGATGAAGAAAAGAGAGTACTTTTTCCTGGTAATTCTATTATTTTTTTACAAATCATATTGTTTATTAAATATTTACTATTTAACTATTATTAAATTTTTTTAGAAAATAAATTAGAAATTAAAATGTCATCCAGAATCTTATTATTTTAGTAGAAAAATCAATTATTCAACTAAATTAAATGAAATGTTGGAACAAGAAGAATTAAGTGACAAGTTTGTAATTATGGAAGATAATAATAATGATATGAGTGAAAGTTTAGGTACTTATAATAGAAATAATTTTGTTTTTAAGTCATATTCATACTTCAATAATATTTATTTATAACCTTTATAATTAGCAAATTGTGTAATTAAAGATTAATAAATTTCTACAATCTCACACTTCATTAGTAAATTAAAAATATTATTTTGAGATACAGTACATTATAGCATAAAAAAAAATAATGTCAATTTACTTGTAATGTTATGTCATCAAAGTAGCCCAAAATTACAATAATTATATAATTTAAGTCAAAATTTCTTAAATTACAGATTTCTGCTGAAACAATATTGGTTAGCTGGTCACAATGTTTATTTTTAACAACTTTAATTATGTGTCACAATCATAGGATCATTATTTATTGGTATATTATTACTTTTTTGTATAATGAAACAAAATTAAACAAGAATGATATCAATATTATTATCATTTGATTGTGCAATCAAATAAAAGGTGTAGTATATAGTAAACAGGTTATAATTTCCAATCAGAATTATATTGGATATTGCAAAATAAAAATAATGCACCTTATTTTTTATTACAACATAAATTTCCTGATTAAACAGAGATTTTGCCTTAGAAATAGAGGTTGGAACCGACCAAAAAAACCTTAATCGATTAATAATCGATTAACCAAGGGCCCTAATCGATTATTAATCGATTAATATTAAAATATTAAAATTTTTTTTTTTGACCGCAGATTGCACCAAATTGTTTTTGATCATACATTTAGTTATAGGGAAGTCTTATTTATTATTATTATCATTAAAAAATTAATACAAATTCTTCCAAGTTCGGAGAACACGTGACCAAAAATTCATAGCTCTGGGCCGCATTAGATAATTTGACCAGAATTATGGGTTGATAATTTTAATCGATTAACCGATTTTTGAGATACCTTAATCGATTAACCGTCTTAGTCGATTAATTAATCGATTAACCTTAATCGATTCCAAACTCTACTTAGAAAGTGATAAAGCCAAACAGTATCAAGATTATTACATGATATTGTTTTCATTTACCTAATTTACCTATTATAAGAAAGAAATTGTTAGTAGTGCATCAAAATTTTATTTAGTGATAAAAGAAGGTACATAGCCAATTCCTCCAGAATTAGCAGACTTATATCAACTACAAAATTAGGATGCCTGCATTGCGATCTATGGATTGGTTACCAAAGATGTCAATACAGTAATTTTCCTAAGTCAAGACGCAGTCAACCAGGAGTTACCCTAACATTGCAAAATAAAAAATGACACACCTTATTTCTTATTTCAATATAAGTTTTCTGGAATTTGCCTCCTTTAGAAAGTGATAAAACCAAAATTATTAATTGTATCTGTGATATTGTAGTATTAATGATATCACTGCTAATATCCAAAAATTCACAATATGATGATAAGGTATGAGATTAGTTAGTAATTAAATATTATAAGTTGAAAATAAATATTACATTGAAGTACTTCTCATAGGACTTACTATTGATAGTTGCTTATTCATATTGTTATAAAGGAGATTAATAAATTGTTAAGAAAGAATAAAAATTATACTTTAAATTCAAAAATTTATTCTTTAAACAATTTCTTTATTTATTCTAAGTATGATTGAATGTAAAGTAAGATATTGAAATGTTTTATTCTAAGAATGATTGAATGTAAAGTAAGATATTGAAATGTTGAATTTTAAGTATAATATAAATTCATGTAAAATATTGAATATAAAATATTAAAATATTGAATTTAAAAATTGAATTTATAATTATTTATTGTTAAATATTGAATATGAAATATTAAAATATTGAATTTAAAAATTGAATTTATAATTATTTATTGTTAAATATTGAATATGAAATATTAAAATATTGAATTTAAAAATTGAATTTATAATTATTTATATATATTTGCGGGATTTTGACTGATACATTAATATTTTATTTAATTACATTATTTAATTTGACTAATAATGTACTACTTATTCACATCAATGTGTCAGCCCAAATAATACTACATATTTTATATGAAATTACTTTAAATTAAACTATCATATTTTTTTTTTCTTTAAAAATGTATTACATATTTTTGTTAATATTATGAGTCAATATTACCAAGCATTTGTTAGTAATTAATGAAGAACATGCAATATATTTCATTGTAGCGTGGCTTGGACTAACATATTGATGTGAATATGAAGTAAATTATTAGTCAAATTAAATAATGTAATTAAATACTATATTACATATTCTTCGTTAATATGAGTCAATATTACCAAGCATTTGTCAGTAATTAATGAAGAAGTAATATATTTCATTGTAGGCAGCATGACTTAGGGTGACACATTGATGTAAATAATCCTGAATCAAAAGTCTTTATAGTCACAGTCATAAAGGTGTCACAATTAATATGAAAAAAAGTACTATTGCATTTCATTACATTATTTAATATATATCTTTTTAATTGTATTTTTAAATTTCTTTTTCATAAATTGAATAATATTACTACCAAAAAATTAATATTAACCAAATGATTACAGTATTTAAAATTTCATTCATGTCACTATCCTTTTTTTCTCAAAGAAATACAAGAATGAGACTTGAGAATAAACAAGGAATATGTTATAACTGTATCAAATTTGTTTGACTACAATGACCTTTCATTAAATGAACAATTAATACTTGCTGCTTGCATATAATAATAATCACCAACTATGGCACAATTATTAACCAATTTATATACTCTTACATATGCATTAATATATTCTTTAAAAAAAATTAATTAAAAAATATGGATGTTTTTTTATATTTGATTTAATGACTTCAAAACCTGCAAAACTACCTAATATTAAGCAATTATTGATTTTTTTGTGATTTTTTCAAATTTTTCAGTTTAAGTTAAATAACTCCACGAAAATAAATTTTGATGCTTTAAAATACTCTGCGGCGCCCCTAATCACATATTCTGAAAGTATACACAGTGTTTATTTTTAGATTATTAAGTAAAATCAGGTTTTTAATTAATCTATAGTTCACTTGTGGACTAGTGTAAGTATATAATATATATAGTATAATAATAAACTATAGATATTTTTTATCTCCTGTATGCAAAGATAAAAGATTATTATATGAAAATTTAAATAGTTATAAAAATTGTTTTTATGAAATGAAAATATTGGAGAAAAAATCTGTGTAAATAATATAGTTAAAGAAATTTTACAGTGTGTAAAGTATCTTTAGATAATAGATTAAAAGATTAATTAGTATTAACTAAATATCACAAGTTGAAAATAATATTAAAAGTTAAAGTAATTTTCATTGAACTAGTACTATTTTGTATAAATAAGTAATAATAGAATTAAATAAATAGCTTACACCCTATATTATTTAATAACTTTTAAATAAAGAAATTAGTTATATATAAATAAGTAATAATAGAATTAAAAAAATAACTTAACTTACGATCTATATTAAATAAAGAAATTAGTTAGTTTAAATTATACGTAAATATTATATAAATAAGTAATAATGCCAGGATAGTTGCTCATATTGATTAGTTTATAAGGAATATGATAAATAATAAATTATTTAAAATGTAGTAATAATAAATTGAAAGTAGTAAGAAAAAATTTTAATGAATTGTTAAGAATAAAGAATAAAAAAAATAAAAGTTTTAGAAATAATTTAATACTATGAATTGTTAATAAATATAATAGAAAGAGAATAGAAGGAATAAAGAAAATTTATACAGTGTGTAAAGTATCTAGATAATAGATTAAAAGGTTAATATTAAAAGTTAAAGTAACTGAATTTTCATTGGACTAGTACTATTTTGGCCAGGATAGTTGCTCATGTTGATTAAATTCAAACTGTTAAGGAATATTGATAACTAAATAATAAATTAAAATATAGTAATAATAAATTGAAAGTATTATGTGAATAAAGAAAAAATTTTAATAAATTGTTAAGAAAGCATAAAGAATAAAAGTAGAAATAAAGTATGTAATTTTCTTTTAAATTATTAATTATAATAATCAAACCAATTACAAATCTTGAGAATGGTTAGGTTGAATATGTGCTATATGAGTATCCACTAGATCTTTGATTGCATCTTCAATATTTTCACAGAAGTAATATCATACCCAGTTTTACATATCTTTAAATTGCATAAGTGAAATTGAATAGTAAAAAACAAAAAATAAGGAATTTAATAAAATGTTAAAGTATTTTGTTAGAAATAGAAAGATTAGAATAAATGATAAAAAAAAATAAAAGATATTTTTAATAAATGTAACAGATAGAATAAAGTATAAACTATACTAAAGAATTAGTAAGTAAAAATAAGTAAAAAATAAAAGAAAATAAGAAGAATAAAAAGAATAAAAATTAAAGAATATAATATAATCTAGATTAATGTTTTCAAAATTTAATAAATTTAGACTATTAATATAGCAATATCTAAATATTTTAAATCTTATTATATATATAGTTAGTTGTTACTTCATTAGCAGATTTCCATAAAATGCGACGAAAACCAATTACTAATATAACAAATCCCTTTAACTTATTAGGTTTAGATTTTGTTATTTTGACACGCTCATCAAATACTCCTGAGCTAGAATAGTTTATAGCTTTTCCTTTTGAAATTGTTTTCATATATGAATTTAATTGATTCAACCCATTATTTAATGTCTCACCTATAGTTATCAAATTTGTTTTTTTATCATTCTTTGACCAATACGTATATGATCTTTTTAATACAGATTCTTCATTTTCATTTTCAAGTATTTTATCCAGATTCTCAAGTTCATTTGCACCAAAATTATTTTTCTGATTACTATTAATAAGTCCAATTAATGAGATATACTTTAATTCTAAAATAATATTATTATTTCCTTCATTACTTAAAATAAAAATATCTGAATAACCAAAACGACCTGAGCCTTTTGGCTTTTTACCATTCATTACTAATAAAAGTTCTGGAATACAATACTTTAATGGAATAAGTTTTTCTACAATTGCTTGAAGTACAGGTTCATTTGCTGATGATAGAGACATTCATGATCTTGAAAGAAGAGAAGTCTTCAGAATTTTAATAAAAGGTATAATATTATCTGCAATAAGACTTTCATATGCTGAGGCAATAAGAAGTGCATCATCAACAACATGTCTATATACTAGGTTATTCTTATTTTGTCTTAGAATTTGGTTTTGTTTCTTCCAGTATTCTAGTGAATAATTATTAAATATTAATAATATATATATAAATACAAAAGAAATATTATAATTTACCATTAGATAAATTTTCTGTATCAGCATTATCATCTCTTACTCTTTTCAGTTTGCCTTTTTGTTGAGTAATTTTTTCAGTATACTTGTTAGTTTTATTTGAATTTGATTGAGAAACTTCAGATAATTTTATAGCAGATGTTTCATTTGAGTAAAATGTAACAAAAGGTGCTAAATTATTGTTTTGCTTTTTCCAGTATTCTAATAAATAATTATTAAACATAATTTAATGATATGTATATAAATACAAAAATAAATATTATAACTTACCATTAGATGAATGTTCTTCTATATCAGTATTATCAGTATTATCATCTTTTACTTGTTTAACTTGGAAAGTAATTTTTTCAGTATTCTTGTTAGTTTTATTTGAATCTAATTGCAAAACTTCAGATGTTTCATTTTCAGATGTTTCATCTGAATAAGGTGCAACAGTAGGTGCTAAAGTAGGTGCTAAATTTTCTTTTTTATGTTCCCTAATAATTTTTTGCCAAAATTTTTGAAAATAATTTGTAAAACGAAATTGTTCTTCATTTGCCTATTATGAGAAAGAATTATTAGTAGTGCATCAAAATTTATTTAGTGATACAAGAAGGTACATAGCCAATTCCTCCTCCAGAATTAGCAGACTTATATCAACTACAAAATTAGGATGCCTGCATTGCGATCTATGGATTGGTTACCAAAGATGTCAATACAGTAATTCTCCTAAGTCAAGACGCAGTCAACCAGGAGTTACCCTAATTTTGCAAAATAAAAATAACGCACCTTATTTCTGATTTCAACATAAGTTTCCTGATTGAACAGAGATTTTATCTCCTTTAAAAAGTGACGAAACCAAATAGCATCAAGATTATTAACTGTGTCTGTAGATGATATTGTTGTAGAAATGATATCACTGCTAATATCCAAAAATCCACGATATGATGATTTAATGCCTCGTTCTTTTAGATAAGAAATTAGAACTAGATAGAGGTTAAAGGTTAGTTAGTAACTAAATATTACAAGTTGAAAATAAATATTAGATTGAAGTACTTTTTATAGGACTTACCATTTTGTCCAGGATAGTCATCTATATTTTCACTCATATTGATTAGATTATTAAATAGTAAATAATAAAGAATTTATGAAAAAATGTTGAACTAAATTCAAAAATTATACTTATTATACTTATTTAAGAACATATAGGATGGTATCTTAATTATTTATATATATTTGCAGGTAATAAGACTTGAAATGACACATTAATGTTAATGATTGCATTGAATTATAACATTTAAACATAATAGTTCAGTTTAAAGTAATTTCATATAAAAATGTAGTATTATTTGGGCTGACACATTGATGTGAATAAAAATACATTATTAGTCAAATTAAATAATGTAATTAAATCTATTGTCTTTAAAATGTATTACATATTCATATTCTTTGATAATATGAGTCAATATTAACATATATTTGTCAATAATTAACAAAGAACAATTTAATATATTCATCATATGCAACATGACTTGGACTGACACATTGATGTGAATAATTCTGAATTAAAAGTCTTTATAGTTACAGTCACAATAGTGTTACATACATTTCATTGCATTATTTAATATATATCTTTTCCATTGTACATCTTTATTATAAATAACTACTATACTACTATGAGACTTGAAAATAAACCAGGAATATGTCTTAATAAAAAATAGAATTTCTTGATAGTTAAAACTTTTGATTCAGGATTGTTCACATCAATGTATCAGTCAAAGTCATACTGCATACAATAAAACATATTACATCATGTTCTTCATTAATTACTGATAAATGAATGGTAATATTGACTCATATTAACAAAGAATTTATTCATTCTTTAATTAAATTGCCGATCAAAAAATTCTCACACTAAGTAGTTTAAGTAGTTCATATGTAATAAATTAATCTGTGCAGACAATCCAAGTATGAAAGTAAAAACATTTTTTTTTAAAAAAAAATAGACAGTATATTAATATTATATTTAATCGCATTATTTAATTTGACTAATAATGCACTTCTTATTCACATCAATGTGTCAGTCTAAATAATACTGTTATGATAGAAAAATTAGGTGATGAAATCATATAATATAATGGGTGATCAAACTAATCAATGGTAATTAATAATTGTTGTGGCTGAAATTGAAATCTAGCTGATCTTTAAATTCAAATTAAAATTTGCCAATCAATTAAATGAAATTGAAATTTTGTCTTTCAGTTAAAGGGTTGTATTTGAAATTAAAATTTATCTGAAATTAAAATCAGACATAGTTGATTGCTTATCTATTGTATATCTGTTGTAACTGAAATAGAAATTTGACTGAATTTAAAATTCAGATATGGTAATTCTGGAAAAGTTGATTGAATTTTAAATTCAGTTAAATTTCAGTCACAACATATATATCCAAACATTTAATTTGAAGTTCAGAAAATTTAATTTCAGTAATTGAAACTGAATTTAAATTTTATTTAGATTTTAATTTTGAGTGAAACAATTAGTATAACTGAATTTCAAATTCAGTTAAAATTTTAATTTCATTATAATATTAAGTAATAGTGATTAGTGACTACTCTAAAAATATACTTTGCAGAACTTTTTATAATAAAACCATATTATAACTAAGTCAAAAATTTATTGTAGACCTTATAACTAAGATTTGGTCATGATATACTGTAGTTTCACATCATTATATAAGATTAAATTGATTATGTATAAAGTTGATGCATATTAAGGAGATCATCATAAAGTTATGTTAAGTTATAGTCAAGTTATATTAAATGTATAGTCAAAATGTATTAAATGTATATTAAAGTTATATTATGTAAATATTAAATAAGTACAATTATATTAAAGTTATGGTAAAATTATATTTTGAAGTTGTAAATAACTAAATAAGTTATTAAGTAATGGTAAAGTTCCTATTCTAAGCTTATTAACCCTAACAATTAAACTCTAATAACCATACTTCTCATATTCAAAAAGGAGAAATCTGGCCAGAACCTGAAAAAATATCATCAAGAGAAGAAAATCAATGAAATGTTTCTTAAATAATTCATACACAGGTTGAAAGCTACAAAATCAGGGATTATCTAGGCTATCCTAAAAGGACCTAGATGGTCACCAATTTTTTTTTATTTATTTTTGCAGGGTGCCTGATTGGTAACTATAAAATGGCCCAATCGTGCAGGGTAAGGTTATCAATAGAGTACCTATTCATTCGCAACTGGATATCAATAGGATTGACCTTATTGTTATCCAGTTTTTTTTTATTTATTTGTTAGATTAATCTATTGTTATCCATTTTTCTTATTTGGTAGCTTACCGATTGATGTCATTTTGGTTAATTGTATCAATATATATGTTGTAGGTGGAAATGGAATCCAGTGGATTCTGAATCCAAATAATGTGGATTTTGGATTTCATATCAACTTATGTGGAAGTAGAATATTCCATTTCCACATGATATTTGTTATCACACGATATTGTGCAATGTAGTACATTATTTTGTTTACATAACTGATAATATATATTGCATCATTGATTGTACTGTATTGAAAGTTTCACATAAAAACTTTTTCCTTGTCAAACCAAGAAGAATACAATTTTTTTCCTAAAAAACTTTTTAATGATTTGGCTAATAAATATCTTGAAAAAAAACTCCTAAAAGATGTTGTAAAACTTTTATTTCTTGTAGTGATTATGACCTTATTATCTCAGTACTTCACGAACATAATAATATAAAAATAGGAACTGCTAAAGATTGAAATTGGATAAAAGATACTTTTCATATTAGAGAGTTAGAAGCTGAAAGTAATCCTAATATACAAGTAGTAACAATTATAAAAGATAAAAATGAAGCAGAAATTATATGTACTGTTTGCCATTTTGACCGTCTTTATGATGTTTGTATAAAGTTAATGCAAGTGTTTTGAAACATGTAGGAGCAACAAAAATGTGGAACATGGTAGGTATTAATTATATAATATTACAAAATTTAAAATGTATTTATAAATAAATTATAAATAAATTCTTTTTATTTTTAAATTGGAAAACAATATGATTACATACCTCAATCATTTGTAAGAGAATTTTGTGGAGTATGCTTAACATGTGCTAAACATAGACAATTTCCCAATTCTCTTGCAACCAGACCTATTGTGACATCAAAATTCCTTTCTCGTGTCCAAGTTGATTTAATCAGCTTAACATTTCAACCTGTAGGAGAACAACTGCCATGTTCATGATCATTTTACTAGATTCTCTTGGGCAAGATGTCTGGTTAGTAAAAGAGCTTCAGAAGTGGCAGTATTTTTATATGATATCTTTACAGTATTTGGGCACCAATAATTCTGCAATTAGACAATGGTAAAGAGTTTACAGCTAAAATTATTAGGCCAGTTCATTTCTGATCATTCAGAATTTTGATCAGTTTTTAGTTGAATAATATTGGTTAATAAATTGGTATAACTCAATTAGTGACCTGGTTTTCCCAAACTAAAAAAAGGTGGAATTTTTTTGATCATATTTTAAAATAGGCAAAGCACAACAAAAACAAATGGGCTGATTGGTTATTTGAAATTTTTTTGCAACCAATGATCAGTGTACTCAATTTTGATTTTGATTATATGTTCAGATTGGCTAACAGATTTTGCAATCAAAAACCCGAACAATCAGAAATGAACTGGCCTATTGTTGAGTTATTAACCTTTTGGCCAGAAGTACATATCATAAATGGACGTCCAAGGCACCCTCAATCACAGGGTTTAGTCAAAATAGCTAATGGTATTCTGCAAACTAAGCTTGGAAAATAGATGGAAGATAATAATACAAATAATTGGATAGAAGGATTGCCTTTAATTATATATAAGATTTGTATATTATATGGTTAAAACTATATAAAATTAATTGATTTATTATTTTTAGATGCAATGAATGTTCAAACTGTTCGTGCAACTGGTAAATCTCCTTACTCATTTGTATTTGGAAAAGATCCCATGTGCCATTTTTCAATACTTGATGATTCACATAAACAAAATATTGCTGATGAAAAGGCATTACCAGATAACTTTTCTTAAGGATCTTATAGAGCCAGAAAATTATATGGATGAAAATAAGGAACAAGAAATTCAAATTAATTTGGTAGATATTTGTTATTTTTGTTTAATAATTTAATTTGGGTATTGCTAAATCTCACCAGTGGTGACTTTCACCGTTATTAATGTTGGCAGAAATTATGATTTAGCCAGAATTATAAAAAATTTTTTTGCAAATTTTTACCGAGAAAAAAAATTGAATGTAAGTAGTTTTTTTAAATATTGAACATGTTTTACTTAATAAAAAAACTTAATTTATTTGACCAAAGTAAGGAAATTACACTTTAAATTTAATAGACAGAAAAAAAAAATTTGAAAGTTAATACCATTATGAGAAATGCAATTTTTTCCAAAAGTATTACATTTACACTCATGAAATTTGATACACAACTAGTTTTAATCTTGCTGAACAACGATTTCATTTGACTAAAGTGGTGAAATTACACTCTGAAGTTCACAAATAAAAAAAAAAATTCAAAAGTTAGTACCATTATGAAAAATGTAATTCTTTCCACAAGTATTATACTTACATCCATGAAATTTTATATACAACTAGTTTCAACCTCGCTGAACGACCTTCACTTAATAAAGAAAGATGATATCATTTGACTAAAGTGTTGAAATTACACTTTGAATTTGGTAAACAGAAAAACAAATATTTAAATGTGTTTTTTTTTTTCATAAATATTATATCTAACTTTATGAAATTGAAATATACTCCTATGGGTTTAATAGGACCCCAAAAAATACATATGGAAGTCATAAATGATCGGCAAGATTTTGGCCTAAAATAAGCAACTTTTCAGGGCCGGAATTATGATAATGCTAGCCAGTATCAAAATGGACAATAAAATTTAGGCCAGCACTATCTAAAAAAGGCAAGATTTTCATGAAAATTTAGGTTCTTTTTAAGCAAACTCAAATGTGACCTTTTTATGTATTTTTCGGGGTCCTGGTTTAATAGTGTAACAAAAGTAATATTTTTTGTATTAAAAACACATAAAATATTAAAAGAAAAGCAAAGCAAGCAAAGCAAAAACAAATTTCATAAATATGATAAATATATGTTATGTTGTGTAACATAAGTAATCACATGATTACATGACCGGTGAAAATCATCACCGGTGAAAATTTCACAATTCCATTTAATTTTGCTTTAATTTTAAAATTTATAATGTTTATTATATAGCAAGAGAGTTCAATACAAGAATGGGAAAATAATAATCATAATTATATATTGGATGATGATAGCCAATTAATATTATCAATGGCAAGTTAAAATATTTATTTATTTTATAATTTTATTTTAATTTATATTAATTTAATTTACTTTATATATAGGATACAATACTTACTAGTACAAGTACTATTGGTAAGGATGATTAAGAAAATTCCTATATTCGACAAAAGAAATATAGAAGACGAAAAAATCATAAAGTAAGATAAAAATAATATAATAAAAATTTGATTTCTATTCTAATCTTTATTGAAACTAAACAATATTAAATGGTTTCTATTTGTTTTATAGTCTAAATACACAATCACATCATCAACTTTTTTGTGATTATGCTAACAAGTCACTTGTTAATTATAGAAACCAAATGAAAGATCAAATGTTAAAGAATAATAAGCATCCACTTGAATATTCAATTAATGACTATGTGTGTCTTGCAATACCAAGAATTGACAGAAATAGTATTGATCGATGTAAAAAGTATTCAGATCAAACGTATAAATTACAATGCAAAAATGGTATACTTGATATTTCTTTTAGCGCAAATGAACTTATGCCACTAGGACCTAATGAATATAGAAAACTTGAAAATTGTCAAAGTGATATTATTAGTGTAAGAGAAGCTGCAAGAATGCAGTCTACATCAGCTATAACTAGGGTCCAAAGCAATTGTAAGGGAAAATGTAAAAAATGTTTGTAAATGTAAACGCTCTAACTTACCATCCCTATAAAAAGTATTTATATTTAAAATAAAATTAAAAACTTTTTAAAATATATTTAAATTATACTTAAAATATATTTAATTTAAAAATTGCGAAATACTTATAATATACTTAAAATGTATTTAAAATTATCTTAAAATATATTTCTAATATATTTAATTTTTGCCAAAATACTTAAAATATACTTAAATTATACTTAAATCAAAATTTAAGTACACAGTGAAATTCGATAAACTGGATCTTTGATAAACCGGATTTGGCCCTAAACCGGACTTTTTTGCTGGAACCAAATCATGTATATTAAAATAGTTTTGATATACCGGAGTTTACTAGTAAAAGCTCGATATTCGATATAACGGATCAATTTTCTAACCAGCTATAGTAAAAATGATTCGATAAACCTAGGCACGTGATCATTAACCAATAAAATTTAAGTAACGTGATGCGGTAAATCTTAATTCTGGCTGAAGTTATGTATTACTTATATATTCAATTAAAAATATTTTATATTCATTTTCAACTTAAAACTAAGATGAAAAATTAAAATATAGTGCATATTAATTTTATTAGCATGAATTTTTTAAAAAAATTCAGTATAATAGATTTCCAATATATCGAAATTTTTTCGCTATACCGGATATCCCGATAAACCAGATAATTTTAGTGGAACTGATAGATCCGGTTTATCGAATTTCACTGTGTATAGATATATTTTTTACATACTTAAAATATACTTATAATATATTTTATAATATATTTTAAGTATATTTTAAATACATAAAAAATATACTTATAATAGTCTTATAATATACTTAAATTTTAATTTAAATATAATTTAAATATATTTTAAGTATATGGGCAAAAATTAAATATATTAGACATATGTTTTAAGATAATTTTAAGTATATTTTAGATATATTAAAAATATATTTTAAGTATTTTGCAATTTTTAAATTAAGTATATTTCAAATATATTTTAAATATATTTTAAGTATAATACTTTTTATAGGGCATGTGGAAGTAGTTGTCATCCACATAGTAATAAATGTTTAAATAGAGAATAGTCAAGATAATAAATTTTAATAAAATGTAAGATTTCGTATTCTATAATTAAGGCCATACAAACTTGATTTTATGGTTTTCATAATATAAAAATTTCATCAATAACCCGGCAACCCGGCTTTTAATTTTTTTTTCAAAAATTTTATATGTGAAATTTTTTTTCAATTTTTAAAAAATTCTCACCCGGCATAGTAACAATATAAAAATTTTTTTTTAAGACCTAACAAAAACTGACCCGGCCGGACTATGAAAACCATTTTTACCACTTTGTGTCGCCTAAATAACTATTCCTAAAAAATTCTATTATTACATATAAGTGATTTATGTGAAAACGGAATATTCTATTTCCACATAAGTTAATATGAGATCTGAAATTCACATTATGTGGATTCAGAATCCACTGGATTCCATTTCCACCTACAATATATATGATCTTTTTAATACATATTCTTCATTTTAAGTATTTTATCTAGATTTTCAAGTTCAAATATATACCAAAATTATTTTCTGATTACTGTTAATAAGTCCTAAAATAATATTATTATCTTCTTTACTTGAATAAAATACAATACTTAAATGGAAATAAGTTTTTCTACAATTGCTTGAAATACAGGTTATTTGCTAATGATAAAAACATTTGTAATCTTAAAAGAAGAGAAGCCTTTAGAATTTTAATAAAAAGAATAATATTTATTAACTGCAATAAGATTTTCATATACTAAGGCAACAAGAAGTGCATCATCAACAGCTTGTCTATATACTAAGTTATTCTTATTTTGTATTTGGCTTTGTTACTTCTAGTATTCTAGTGGGTAAGGCTGTTCCAGTTTGATTATTTATTTAATGTCCCCCACCCCTCTCTATTTTTTAAAAAATTTGAGATCTAATAAACACATATTATCTGTTATTAAATACCCCCTCTATTTTTGAAAAAATTTAAAAGCTAATAAACATATAGTGATAAATATTCCCTTTAAATTTTGCCTGAAATTTTCAAATTTTCCTATGTTTATTTATTTAGTTTGTTTAACTTAAGCCTCCCTCCTCCCTTAATTTTATAAAAAGGTCTGGACATTAAACAAACAATTAAATTGGAACAGCCTAATTATTAAATATTATTTAACAATATATAATATATATATATATAAATACAAAAAGAAATATTATAACTTACCATTAGGTAAATTTTGGCATTATCATCTCATTACTCTTTAGTTCTCCTTTTTGTTTAATTTGAAGTAATTTTTTCAGTATTAGTTCTCCTTTTTGTTTAACTTGAAGAGTAATTTTTTTAGTATTCTTGTTATTTAAATCTGATTGGAAACTTAACTTAAGAGTTACCCTAACTTTGCAAAATAAAAAATGACATGCCTATTTTTTATTACAGAGATTATGCCTTAGAAAGTGATAAAACTAAACAGTATTAATATTATCACATGTAATATTGTTCTTCACTTGCCTATTATAAAAAGAAATTATTAGTAGTGCATCAATTTTATTTAGTGATAAAAGAAGGTATGTAGCCAATTTCTCCTCCAGAATTAGCAGACTTGTATAAAATTAGGGTGCCCAAAATGAGATCAATGGATTGGTTACCAAAGTAATTCTTCTAAACCAAAATGCATTGAACTTAGGAGTTACCTAACTTTGCAAAATAAATATAACGTACCTTATTTTTTATTACAACATAAATTTCCTGATTAAACAGAGATTTTGTCTTAGAAAGTGATAAAGCCAAACAGTATCAAGATTATTACATGATATTGTTTTCATTTACCTAATTGATACCATATACAGATCACGCTATATAGTTAACAATATCAGGTGTTCTTTATTTTAATAGTGATAGTCCTTATAATTGGTTGTTATGCTAATCGTGCTATCCTGGAAAGGAAGGAAAATTTTACTAATTTGGTTAGCTAAGTATAGGGTACGTTTTTATATTATTGATATTGATATTGATATTGATATTAATATTTGTATTGATATTGTATTGATATTGATATTGATATTGAATTGATATTGATATTGATATTGAGTTAATATTGAGTTCAATATTACGAACAATGGTCGTTTATATAAAAAAAAAATTGATCATAATTTGCAGCATGATCTGAATTGGTTGATCAAAAATCATGAGCTAACCATATATTGACATCAAGGAATTATGAATTGTCAATTGGCTGGCCAAAAATCTGGAAGCTACCCTATAAAAAAAGAAAATTCGGAATTTGTCCTGAAAAGTATGGAAAATGTCTGGAAATTTTCCATGCGTCTGGAAAACATTCGGAAATGGTCATGTTTTGAAACACTTTCCGGACGCACAAATTCCAGACATTTTCTTGACACTCCAGAATTTGTCCAGAATCGAGCATCCAGAAAATGTTCCAAAACATGACCGTTTCCGAATGTTTTCTGGATGCATGGAAAATTTCTGGACATTTTCCATACTTTTCAGGACAAATTCTGAATTTTCTTTTTTTATAGGGCTAACTACATATTAACATCAAGGAAATATTTATTATTCGTATACATTGTTTAGGAGGCTAATTTTTGTAATTAATTATAATAGGAATTGAAGGAAATTAAATATACAAAGTGAATAACATTCTTAAATAAATGAACCTGATCAAATATAAAAAAAAAATATGTCTGAATTTTATTAAAATATACATATATCCAAATGTATAAGACTAATTTTAACCTGAGGTGATTTAACCTGGGTGATTTAACCTAGTAGGCTAGTACTAGTAAATTTTATATAATTATATGAATTATTCACCCCTATTATGTGATAAATTTGATTCGGCTGACTAATATTTATAGTTACACTATATGTTTATTTTATTTTTTTTGTTTTTTCTTTCCCCCTTGTTTTTTTTTCTGTTCTCTCTGTTTCGTTTTATTTTCCTTTCTTTTCCCATTCCATTTCCTTTTTTTGTTTATTATTTTTATCTGCTTTCTTTTTTTTTCTTTAGTACATTTTTTTAGGCTCTTTCAGGTTTTACAATTTCTATATCTTAATGTGTTAAAAAGATACATTCTCTTTTTTTATTGGTTTTGTTTTTTAATTTTGTTCCTTACTAACTATATTTTCTTTTCTTTATGCCATTCTTTAAATCCTTTCTCTTCAACATTATATGACGCATTTTGCTCTTAACTTGCTTTTATTTGGTCATTAACTTTTTTTGGGTTCACTCTTAAACTTAATTATGGGGATTTTTTCTTTTTTCTTTGTGGTGGTATCTTTTTTTATTCTTTAATATTTAGGTTCTTGCTTATTTTCTAATTTTTATTCTTTACTAACTATCTTTTCTTTACTCTATACTGCTCTTTGACTTAATATGTTTTACTTTTCTGTCACAAATTTTACTTTTTGATTTCATAGGTTTCATCATCATTTCATTCTTTAACTTTTTACATGAGTTTTATTCTTCATTCTTATAGCTTTATTCTTTTGTTTGCTTTGTTATTGTCATATATTTTTTCATGTATATGTACCATAATTACTAGTCCTGTTAAAAACAAATAAAGTATGAATTTTTTCTTATTAATAAACTTTGATTAAATGTTTTTAAACAAAAAAATTTTGAAAATAACTGAAAAGTGTTGCAAATTTTCAGTAACGTAAATAAATTAAATTAACCAATTAAAATTGATTGGTATAAAATATAAATTTTTAGGGGGGGTGATTTAACCTGGCTTATTTAACCTGGAGGGCAAGTTGGCAAAACTCTATCCAAATTATATAAAAAATATATATATCCAAAAATATATATATATCGGAATTTTATTTTATTAAAAAATATATATCTGAATTTTATTAAAAATAATATATATACCCAAATTTATTAAAAAAAATATATATATCCAAATTTATTAAATTTATTTATTAAAAAACATTATACGAGTTTATTTATTAAAAAATTATATAAAAAATATATATATCCAAAAATATATATATCTGAATTTTATTTTATTAAAAAATATATATCTGAATTTTATTTTATTAAAAAAAAATACATCCAAATTTTATTAAAAAAATATATATCTGAATTTTATTAAAAATAATATATATACCCGAATTTATTAAAAAAAATATATATATCCAAATTTATTAAATTTATTTATTAAAAAACATTATACGAGTTTATTTATTAAAAAAAAGCATTATGCAAATTTAGTAATTATTAAAAAACATTATACAAATTTAATTATTAAAATATATATTACATGAATTGATTTATTAAAAACATGGGATCCATACAAAATCCCAAATGTCAAAATCCTGAATGGTACGAAATCCCGAAATATTGATCAACATTAAGCATAATGCTGCCCGGTTTGGGATTTTTGGGATTTTGACATTCAGGATTTTGTACCAGACCCAAAAACATATGTGGATGTAGAATCGTCCAAATTTGATTTGAAATATCCTACAATATTAAGTTTATAATCATGTGAAATAAATTTTATTGAATTATTTTATTTTGGTTAGAAATGAAAAAATTTTTTTAAAAAAATTGTTTTTTATAAATTCTTCTTTTAAGGCCAATTACAAGATTATTAAATCAAAACGTAAAAAACAAATTAAAATATTTTAGATGAAAAAAAAAATAAAATAAATTATTTATTTATTTCAAACAAAATTAAATTATATCTTATCAATACTTTTGTTTTTGCAAAAAAGTGTTAAAATTTATGGTATATATCATACTCTTAGAAAGGGCCAGTCACCGGCCCTAGGGTATGACTCTAGTTTACCTATTATAAGAAAGAAATTGTTAGTAGTGCATCAAAATTTTATTTAGTGATAAAAGAAGGTACATAGCCAATTCCTCCTCCAGAATTAGCAGACTTATATCAACTACAAAATTAGGATGCCTGCATTGCGATCTATGGATTGGTTACCAAAGATGTCAATACAGTAATTCTCCTAAGTCAAGACGCAGTCAACCAGGAGTTACCCTAACTTTGCAAAATAAAAAATGACACACCTTAAGTTTCCTTGAATTTTCCTCCTTTAGAAAGTGATAAAACCAAAATTATTATTATTGTATCTGTGATATAGATAGCAGTGATGTTATATTAATGTAAATTATTAAAATATTACATTTCAGTGAAATGTAAATTATGAATAAGGTAACAACATATAGGATGGTTATTTATATATATTTACAGGCAGTAAGACTTGGAATGACATATTAATGTTAATAATTGCATTGAATTATATCATTTAAACATAATAGTTCAGATTAAAGTAATTTCATATAAAAATGTAGCATTATTTGGGCTGACACATTGATGTGATACATTATTAGTCAAATTAAAATAATATAATTAAATAAAATATTAATATATCAGTCAAAATCATATTGTCTTATTTTTTTTTTATTGCATATTCTTTGTTAATATGAGTCAATATTACCAAGCATTTGTAAGTAATTAATGAAGAACATGTAATATATTTCATTGTAGGCAGCATGACTTAGGCTGACACATTGATGTAAATAATCCTGAATCAAAAGTCTTTATAGTCACAGTCACAAAGGTGTCACAATTAATATGAAAAAAAGTACTATTGCATTTCATTACATTATTTAATATATATCTTTTTAATTGTATTTTTAAATTTCTTTTTCATAAATTGAATAATATTACTACCAAAAAATTAATATTAACCAAATGATTACAGTATTTAAAATTTCATTCATGTCACTATCCTTTTTTTCTCAAAGAAATACAAGAATGAGACTTGAGAATAAACAAGAAATACATTATAACTGTATCAAATTTGTTTGACTACAATGACCTTTCCTTAAATGAACAATTAATACTTGCTGCTTGCATATAATAATAATCACCAACTATGGCACAATTTTTAACTAAATCAACTTTTTATTGAAAGGACTTTGAAATTTGATTTTTTTTTATTCAAATGTTTAATGTGATTCTTACAAAATCAAAATTTTAAAAATCCATCTATAAATTGAACTGATGTTGGACAACTTCCCAACAACCTTTTTCCTGATATACCCTTTGCCAACAATAATTGCCCGACAAAACATATTCCTGAATGAACATTTTACTAACATGACACATTCCCTAGTGGACATCCCTATAAAAAAAGAAAATTCGGAATTTGTCCTGAAAAGTATGGAAAATGTCCAGAAATTTTCCGTGCGTCCGGAAAACATTCGGAAACGGTCACGTTTTGGAACACTTTCCGGACGCAAAAATTCCAGACATTTTCTTGACACTCCAGAATTTGTCCAGAATTTGTCCAGAATCAAGCGTCCAGAAAATGTTCCAAAACATGACCGTTTCCGAATGTTTTCCGGACGCACGGAAAGTTTCCGGACATTTTCCATACTTTTCAGGACAAATTCCGAATTTTCTTTTTTTATAGGGCATACATTATACTGACATGCTATTTTCCCTGATATGACATTATCCCAACAACACATATCCTGACAGACATTTTCCTGACATGTTAAAAATGATTTGCAAAAAGTAATTTTTTACTGTAATAATGTATCATGTTTATAAATATAAATATAATTCTCTTACATGCTATCACAACTAAAAATTCAAAAAGATTAAATTTGTAAGGAAACAATTTGAAAAAAAAACAACAAATCTTAACACAGAGATCCTTTTCATGTCAAGATATGTTGACCCTCTAAAAAAGCCATTTTTATATTCCATCTCATTCCGTTAAAGGCTCATATTTCTAGAATTAATAACCTTATTATATCACAAATTATTTACATTTTCCGTGAATGGATCTGTAAAAGGCAAAGGGTATGTCAGGAAAAAGGTTGTCAGGAAATCGTGGTGTAACCAAATTGAATCTGTATTATTTGATTTTCATCAGGAAATATTCAATGTGCAATTTATGCATAAAAAAATCACAATAAATGCAAAATCTTGTTGGAATTGCTAGTTTAATTGTGTACCCTCAAAATACATATTATTTGCATATTTAGTAATGTAATTTTATCAATAAATTAATAATAAAGGCATATTTAAATTTGAATGTATTTAGGTATTTGAATATAGCTTTAAACTTTAAAAGGAAAATATTTTATAAAATAAATATATATTCTTTTACTTTTTGTATTTTGCATAATTCCAATTTTTTGTTATTTATATAAATTTGACTGAATTCATTATTTTATCAATAAATTAATAATAAATTATATACATTTGAATGAATTCATTATGCATTTAAATATACTAATTTATTCACTTGTACTATATATCTATTATATCATTATTCATAAATACATTATATATTTGTCTTGTAAGGAAGTAGTCTATAAATAATTATTATTAATTAATATTAATTAATATGTAAAAATTTCTGCAGGGAAAATTAAGAATTTGTCTCTAACTTTTTCATAATTCTGCAAAGATTCTATCATTTGAAGTAAATCCAGAAGGCTAAAAATGCATCCTGATAAGTATAATTGGTATCTTAATAAGCCTTACTCAATTTTTTAAATAAAAAATGACAATACCTATTTTTTATTACATAGAGATTATTCCTTAGAAAGTGATAAAATTAAACAGTATTAATATTATCACATGTATCTATAGGTGATACTGTTCTTCATTTGCCTATTATAAGAAAGAAATTATTAGTAGTGCATCAATTTTATTTAGTGATAAAAGAAGGTACATAGCCAATTCCTCCTCCAGAATTAGCAGACTTGTATCAACTACAAAATTAGGGTGCCCAAAATGAGAACAATGGATTGGTTACCAATGATATCAAGATCAGTAATTCTCCTAAGCCGAAACGCATCCAACTTAGGAGTTACCCTAACTTTGCAAAATAAAAATGACGCACCTTATTTTTTATTACAACATGAGTTTCCTGATTAGACAGAGATTTTTCCTCCTTTAGAAAGTGATAAAGCCAAACATTATCAAGATTATTACATGATCTTTTAAATATTCAATTAGAACTAAATAGAAGTTAGTTAATAACTATAAGTATCTTTGAAAAGAAATATTGCAAAATGAATTATTTTAAATAGTTAATATAAAGAAAGAAAGAATAAAAAAATAGTAATTTAAGAATAAAAAAAATAGTAATTTAAGAATAAAAAAGAATAGAATAAAAAAAAATAGTAATTTTATACCCAGGAATACCATAGACAGAATGATCAATCACTTCATTTCCGATTATAATCAATTTAAGAATAAAAAAAATAGTAATTTAAGTTAATGAAAAATTAAAAGTATTTTAATTATATATATATTTGTAGGCTGTAATGACATATTGGTGTTAATAATTGCATTGAATTACATTATTTTGACATATTGGTGTTAATAATTGCACTGAATTACATTATTTAAACATGATAGTTCAGTTTAAAATAATTTTATATAAATTATGTAGTAGGCTGACACATTGATATGAATAAGAAGTACATTATTAGTCAAATTAAATAATGTAATTAAATATTATTATATATTCTTTGTTAATATGAGTCAATATTACCATGCATTTATCAGTAATTAATGAAGAAGTAATATATTTCATTGTAGGCAGCATGACTTAGGCTGACACATTGATGTAAATAATCCTGAATCAAAAGTCTTTATAGTCACAGTCACAAAAGTGTCACAATTAATATGAAAAAAAATACTATTGCATTTCATTACATTATTTAATATATATCTTTTTAATTTGTATTTTTAACTTTCTTTTTCATAAATATATTACTACCAAAAAAATTAATATTAACCAAATGATTACAGTATTTAAAATTTCATTCATGTCACTATCCTTTTTTTCTCAAAGAAATACAAGAATGAGACTTGAGAAAAGGAATATGTTATAACTGTATCAAATTTGTTTGACTACAATGACCTTTCCTTAAATGAACAATTAATACTTGCTGCTTGCATATAATAATAATCACCAACTATGGCACAATTTTTAACCAATTTATATACTTTTACATATGCATTAATATATTCTTTAAAAAAAATTAATTAAAAAAATATGGATGTTTTTTTATATTTGATTTAATGACTTCAAAACCTGCAAAACTACCTAATATTGATTTTTTTGTGATTTTTTCAAATTTTTCAGTTTAAGTTAAATAACTCCACAAAGATGCTTTAAAATGATCTGTGGCGCCCCTAATCATATATTCTGAAAGTATACACTGTGTTTATTTTTAGATTATTAAGTAAAATCAGGTTTTCAATTAATCTATAGTTCATTTGTGGACTAGCAATTAACATGTAAAATTTGTAGGTACAGTATATAATATATATAGTATAATAATAAACTATAGATATTTTTTATCTCCTGTATACAAAGATAAAAGATTATTATATGAAAATTTAAATAGTTATAAAAAAGTTTTTATGAAATGAAAAAGCTGGAGAAAAAATTTGTGTAAATAATATAGTTAAAGAAAATTTTACAGGGAGTAAAGTATCTTTAGATAATAGATTAAAAGATTAGTTAGTAACTAAGTATCACAAGTTGAAAATAAATATTAAGAGTTAAAGTAATTTTCATTAGACTAGTACTATTTTTGCCAGGATATATAGTTGCTCAAATTAGTTTGATATATAAGGAATTTAAAATATAGTAATAATAAATTGAAAGTATTATGTGAATAAAGAAAAATTTTTAATAAATTGTTAAGAAAGAATAAAGAATAAAAGAATAGAATAGTAAAAAGCAAAAGAACAAGGAATTTTATAAAAAAAATTAAAGTATTTTGTTAGAAATAGAAAGAATAAAATAAATAATATTTTTAAAACTTAATAAATTTAGACTATTAATATATTATTATAATACTAAAAATGCAATATATGCTAAACTAAATATTTTAAATCTTATTATATATATAGTTCATTGGCAGATTTCCATAAAATGTGACGAAAACCAATTACTAATATAACAAATCCCTTTAACTTATTAGGTTTAGATTTTGTTATTTTAACACGCTCATCAAATACTCCTGAGTTAGAATAGTTTATAGCTTTTCCTTTTGAAATTATTTTCATATATAAATTTAATTGATTCAACCCTTTATTTAATGTTTCATCTATAGTTGTTAAATTCATTTTTTTTTCTTCCTTTGACCAATATGTATATGATCTTTTTAATACAGATTCTTCATTTTCCTTTTCAAGTATTTTATCTAGATTTTCAAGTTCATTTGCACCAAAATTATTTTTCTGATTACTATTGATAAGTCCAACTAATGGTATATATTTTAATTCTAAAATAACATTATTATCTCCTTCACTACTTAAAATAAAAATATCTGAATAACCAAAACAATCTGAACCTTTTTACTTTTTACCATTAATTACTAATGAAAGTTCTGGAATACAATACTTTAATGGCAAAAGATTTTCTACAATTGCTTGAAGTACAGGTTCATTTGCTGATGATAGAGACATTCGTGATCTTGATGATAAAAAAGTTTTCAAAATTTTAATAAAAGGTATGATATTATCTGCAATAAGACTTTCATATGCTGAAGCAACAAGAAGTGCATTATCTACAACTTGGATATATGCTGAATTATTCTTGTTTTGCTTTAGAATTTGGCTTTGTTTCTTCCAGTGTTCTAATGGATAATTATCAAATATAATTTAAAAATATATTACTTATGAAATAGTATAAACATTATAATAACTTACCATTGGATAAACTTTCTGTATCAGTATTATCATCTCTTACTCTTTTTAGCTCTCCCTTTTTTATAGAATCTGATTGAGAAATTTCAGATGATTTTATATCAGATGTTTTATTTAAGTGAGATGTAACATCAGGGGCCAAATTTTCTTTTTTATGTTCCTTAATAATCCTATCTGATTGTAAAATTTCAGATGATTTTATACCAGATATCTTATTTAAGTGAGATGTAACAGAAGGGGCTAAGTTTTCTTTTTTATATTCCTTAATATCTGGTTGAGAAATTTCAGATGATTTTATATCAGATGTCCTATTTAATGTAATAGCAGAGGCTAAATTTTCTTTTTTATATTCCTTAATAATCCTTTGCCAGAAATTTTGCAGAAACTTCATACAACGAAAGTGTTCTTCATTTACCTATTTATAAGAAAGAAATTATTAGTAGTGCATCAAAATTTATTTAGTGATACAAGAAGGTACATAGCCAATTCCTCCTCCAGAATTAGCAGACTTGTATCAACTACAAAATTAGGGTGCCCAAAATGAGATCAATGGATTAGTTACCAAAGATGTCGAGATCAGTAATTCTCCTAAGTCAAGACGCAGTCAACTAGGAGTTACCCTAATTCTGCAAAATAAAAAATAACACACCCTATTTCTTATTTCAACATAAGTTTCCTGATTGAATAGAGATTTTGCCTCCTTTAGAAAGTGACGAAACCAAATAGCATCAAGATTTTTAACTGTATCTGCAGATGATATTGTAGTAGTAATAATATCACTGCTATTATCCAAAAATCCACGATATGATGATTTATTACCTCGTTCTTTTAGATAAGAAATTAGAACTAGATATGAGGTTGAAGGTTAGTTCAAAATATTTATTAATTATATTGAAGCACTTTTCATAAGACTAAGACTTACCATTTTGTCCAGGATAATTGCTCATATTGATTGGATTCAATTTAAAGAATAGATTAATAAATTTTTAAGAAAGATCAAATTGTCAAAGAGTAAATTAATAAATTTAAATTATTGAAGTAAGAACATATAGGATGGGTATTTATATATATTTACAGGCAGTAAGACTTGGAATGACATATTAATGTTAATAATTGCATTGAATTATATCATTTAAACATGATAGTAGTATTTGGGCTGACACATTGATGTGAATAAGAAGTACATTATTAGTCAAATTATATAATATAATTAAATAAAATATTAATATATCAGTCAAAATCATATTGTCTATTTTTTTCTTTAAAATGTATTACATATTCTTTGTTAATATGAGTCAATATTACCATAAATTTGTCAGTAATTAATGAAGAACATGTAATAATGTAATATGTTTCATTATAATCAGCATGATTTGGACTGACATATTGATGTTAATAATAGGTTTTTATAGTCACAGTCACAATAGTGTCATATACCATATTATTTAAACACAAAATGTATCATAGAATTTTCGTCAAAATTCCAGACTATTGTTTTTAAAATCATGTGATGTCATTTTTTTTTTTATAACTAAGAAGTTACGCCAATAAAGCCAATAAATAACATTCAGTTAACATTTTGAAAAATATCATGTGAAAGATAAACCGATATGTTAATTTAAAATAAAACAGTTTACGATAGATTTCTGAGAAACTTTTCTTTTTTATGGTATGTGCTTTCTATTTTATTGTGTTTTCTTCTTTTTTAGAATTATATAACATATAAAATTTATTTTCTAGTGCCTGATATTTCATGACAGTATTTACACGTGGAACTATTTGGAATGGAGTAAACGATGATGCAATTTATGTTTGTTTACGGTTGGATTATCATATTGGTGCACTGTGGTAAGTGGTAACATCTCAACTATTTTTTAAATATTTGTAAACCATTTCGAAGGCAGCGACAGTTTGAACTAGGTCTATATAATTTAATATGGAGGAACACCATACTCCTTTCTGAAAATAAGGATCAGCAAAATTATATATATTCAGAACGTTATACAAATCGTAGCCCTAAATACCAAAAAAAAAGCGAAGAATTTATGTAAAACTTCTATGAAAGCTTTTGGCGGTTTAGGGCGTGAAGCAGAAGTTCGTCGCATTAACAATAATTAACTTTCTTAGTAGTGCAATATAAATATTAAATCAAGACCTGAAAGTTAAACTGGTAAAGAAAGAAAATTCGAGAATTTTTATTTGAAATTCTGGCTCGTTTTCTACCAAAGTTTTCCAAGACTTCCAGTTCTTTTAATGAAATCATTTTAAGTACAAGATTTATAACTTTTATATTATTGATGTTACGAAATTAAAATGTAAAGTTAAAATGTAAAGTTGTATTATTAAAATTATCAATGTAAAAAGAATTAAGAAATATAAGTCGTGAAAAAACAAATACAAAAAAAAAAAAATTATTTATGTGAAAAAAATTACATGATATGATTATAATCTTGATACTTACTTTATTACCAGATTGTAAGAGTAAATAAATAAATACGCTTTAATTCTTTCTTTTTAAGTTTCAGCCAAACGACTTCTCTAATATAAATACCATTTCTATTTTATATAGCCTTCCATGTTTGTCTTGAATTTTTTTTTGTGGTAAGTTGTGACTGGGCAACATCACGAGAATTTACGTAAATTTTACGATAATTGTTTCCGTCAGACATCTCCTTGTAATAAACTAGCGAAGGAGGAACCACCATCTTTTTTTTTATGGACTCTTGAAATATACTGGTGTAATAAAGTTTTATTATTAATTCAACTGTAATTATTATATGGCTCAAAAAATATTAATAGCTCGGTTAATTTGTAATGAATAAATAATAATATTTTTAATAATAAATATAAAAAGTTCGTGTATTTATAACGATAACTTAATAAATACATTGGATTATTTGAATATTTTAAAATAAAATCAAATTATCTGATTATTTATTTACAAGATAATTAATATATGATTAATTTAATTAGATTAAAATTATCGTTAAATTTTGTTACGAAATAATTTTACGAGAAAGTCGAAACCTGAAAGTCGAAGCCCTATATGAAAATAATAACGATTTTCGATGTCATTATGATCGACGCTTGAGACGGAAATGATCCACGAAAAGCTCTTAACGTTAAAACAACCGAAGAAAAGGGATTACATCATTACAAATTTCCAGAAAATAGAAAATCAACGACAATAATATAGTTGAGCGAAGTTGGATTCTGGGAAATCCCTAGAACTTCGGTCAAATTTTTCTTGTCGTTACATTCGAGTTCAGCTGCAATCTATAAATTATAACACTGAGACTTTAGTATATTTGTATATATAATATAGCAAGTTTTGAAAATTTATTTACCAATTTTAAGTCATCTCGAGTCAAATGAGAAGAATTAATTAATTCTTTTAATATAACTTTTAAATCTTTGATTCTAGTAGGTTCATTTTTCCATGTAGCAAAATAATTTATATAATTAATATCATCATTTGGGATAGATGTTATATTATTAAAATTACTATATGGTATCCAAGGTATTTTTGTAATTTTTCGTTGCTTAGTTAATTCCAAATTTAATTCATCAAAAGGATCAGGCCGTAAAGAGAATGAAGAATATGATTCACTTAATTTTAATTCAAAATCTTGTGACTTTTTGCTGACACTGCAGCCCATGGTAAACTATTATTTGTTTTTTTAACAAAATTTATGTATATAATTTTTTTTTTTAAAAAAAGTGAAAATTATCTCATCCACCATCCATATTTATATTAGATCCTTAGATCATTACTTTATTGTTTCAGAACGTAATCATTAATTTTATCATTTACACTAGCTTTTTAACAATCACATATTTTTTGTATTGTTTGGTCTACAACAAGATTTAATCATTTCCAATAATATGAATCCCAAAATCGTTTCATTGATAATAAGACGATTTTTCCTTAATAGGTAAACGCTAATACATTATGGGATGAACATTTACTAAAATTTTTTTGATTGGATATTATTTTATTCATCAACGAATAAATTTCGTTCTATTTTTCTTTATGGAATCAGGTTAAAAATAAAAAATAAGGGGTAAAACCTATTTTTTAACAATAGCACGTTTTTTTCGAGTGACCACACGCAATATGTACTATACTAATTTAGTTAATTTTGATTTTTTTTAGTAATTAGATCATTATATTAAAATTGTGATATGCATAATTTATTAACAATTATATTATATTCCTTTAAATCTTTTTCGTATAATGAAAAAGGAGGGTTTCAATATATATATCTTGAAGGTTTTTTTTTGTAATTGATTCCGAAATTGGTAATTCCTTAAACGAATAAGATGATCATGTTGTAGTATTATCCTGCAGCTTACGCAATTCTCTAAAGAACTTTTTTTTTTTTTAAAGCAAATAAAACAAATAAACAAATAAAGTTCCGAAATTCTAAATTTACTGTACATATTAATAAGCATACTTTTATCTACTCTACAGGTTTATTTGGAAGATTTTTGTATACCGTTTTTTAACTTTTTTTAAACATTAAACGTCAGGATAGAATAATATTATTTAGAAATGATTAGCGTAACAACGCAGTAGTTGTGATCCCATTAACTATTGGTTCGTATACGCCACTACACATGTTTGGTCATGTGATTTAAAAATGTACAAATCATCTTACAATTATTTGAGTGGCTTATAACAAACATAACAAACACTCTTAAGCCACTCAGGTCTCAGGGAAAACCCATTGTACATTTGGCCATGACATATATATCTTAGCAAATTTAAAATAAATAACCTCCTTTATTTTAGGGGCTTATTACATACACAAACGGAATGAAAAAAAAGTTTTTTGTTGATTTTGATTATCATGTATAAAAAGCCCCATCTTTTGCACAAAGCCACGATGATTGCATTTTATATTTATACTTCACTTATTCCTTATAGACTAAATCTTTCTTTTTTTTTCTGTCTCATGAAATAAAATTACTGTATATACATTTCATAATTTCCCAATAACACCTAAATATTATATAATAAATGATCAAATCAAAAACATTTGTTTATTTTTTTATTTAAATAATATTATCAATAAAGTCCGCCCTCATAGTGATACACTAATATAATTTCTTCATATAACACTATAACATAAAATAATTAAAATAATTACATAAATTAAGGATTATATACATCCATCATTTCATCATGTTTACAGGAAGATCAAATCATCAATTTCATCAATTATAAAATATTAAAAAAGATGAAAATAGCAATCCCCTAAGCGGATATCATGGGTATTCATTCATGATCCTAAGACAACACTGACAAAACCACCAAAACAATATTTTCAAAGGGAGAATAGAAAGAGACTTTTTCAATGAATATTCAAAAGAAACAAAAAATATATATTTGATAATAAAGAAAGTCTCTTTTTCAACAAACATATATTATTTATTAAATATCAAATGTGGCTTCGCAATTTTATTGTATAAACATATCTTCTGATTGTTAGATTATTTGAGACTCTAATTCAACAATAAGACTTCCAAAACACAGGAGAGGGTAGCTTGAAGACGCTGTTGATACGATAAATTAGAACTGCTAATTAATTAATTTCTATATTTAAGAATGTTAATATACAATAAGATCTATAATTTTAAAGATTAAGTAACAGTTTTATAAAAATTTAATATTAATGAAATTTTCAATCCCATTCACGATTTCAAATTCTGTGCTGGTCTATAATTGGCTCATGGACGAAATTGAAAAAATTTTCATTCAAATATGAATTATTTCGATATCAATTCTATATAAAGACTGCCACCTAGAAACAATATACATAACAAAATTGGGCTGTACTGGAATTCAAAAGTATTCTCAACAATTTTTTAAACTAAACTCTTCATAATGTTTATTTTTTTAAGTTGGCTTATATTTTATTCATAAATATATCAACTATATTCTACAAAGAATATCAAATCCAATTAGCCATCATGCTAGTTTTATGATGTCATGGTGCTGGTTACACCAAGGATCATTACATGGTGCTAGTTACACCAAAGGTCATTACCCAGATGGCTCATATTATTATCTTCAATTTATTTTGTGCTATTGGTTATCATCACAACAATCTCAAGATAATACTAAGAAAAAAGTTTGTAAAAGTGATACTGAGTATGAAGACGATGTTGATAAAGTATTAGCAAAATCATCGCAACAATCGCAACAGATCCAACAGCTGACAAGATATTATCAGTCAACAACAGCAAATAAATAAGACTCAATGGAAAACAAAAACCTTGCTCATGAGAGTAGAATTAGTAGAATATTCCTAGAATTGGCATTATTGTGTTTTATGCCATTCAACTAATGGAAAAAGAGTCCCAAAAATTAACCCAAAGGGCAGTTATATTTAATCAAAAGTATCACTACTATTTTTGCTCCTATTTCTATTACTCAAATTGTTGGATTTCTCATTAATTATGTCATTAAAGAATTGTATGTTATATTTATACTCTTATAATAATTTGAAATTATATTTATTTAAATAGTACCCAAATTTTTAATTATGAGATTATTATTAGTTGCACAAATGGATTTTGAATGTTAAGGAAATCTTATTGAAAAGTGATATCATTGGACTTTATAATTTCTCTATGATATTGCATGTTCACTATCATAATATAAAACTACAAGCAATAGATTTACATTAGTTCTAATAATGCCAACAATTCAAATATTTGCATTTTTCTTTATAGCACAAAGTTAAGTTATCTGATATGGATCTAGTCATTACTTTTCTACCTTGAAAAAGATCAGAGATTAATACACTTACTGTAGAATTGATCTGAAGACTATAAAAAAAGGATTATCAGCAATATTTTATTACATATATTAAATTCTTTAAACTCTGAAATCCAAAGTTGTGACACAGAAATTATATTCTAAAAGAATTTATTTTGGATGATGGATGGCACATTTATTCCTAAAAATGATGTATTTTTTTCATTCCATTTAAATAATTTGATACCATTACACGATGAAGACTTCAATTACAATAAAAAGAATTGATGTGCTGAATTTGTAGCTATAGATGAAATTGATAAAGCCAACACTATTTCACAAATATAATTATTCTAAATAATTATTATTATAATTTCAATCTTAACCCATCAAAATATTTGAAATGATTTAAAGTATTATATCTATAAAAATGGCTATTATACAAATATTCTCCAAATTACTAAGGTTAAATGGAAAGTAGGCTCTTAAAGAAATAAACTATTTAAGAAGTTTTATTACTTATACCACTATATTTACTGGTAGGCATAATCTTATTACAGATAATGAAATTTATTATATTGTGCATGGACAATTTTATATTATAAAATGTGCTATCAGCATTAATAATCTTGAAAATTATTCAAATTTGCTGAGTTTAATTAGATAAATCAATTTATCAATTCTGATTACTTAGAAGAAGAAGTGAATGGTGAAGTCTTTCATTTATACCTCATCTGTTATATTTCACAATTAAATCATGCAACAATAATGGACAAATTTGTAAATACTGGAATTTCCTTCATGGTATACAGCAATTAATTTAAGTAATCCTATTGTGGTGGATTCATATGGTTTGAATAGGCAAATAAAAACTATTAATTTGAATATTTCATGAATTGGATCCAAATTATTCTTTATCCTTTATACTATTTTTTAACAAAATGCAAAAAAACTTTTGCATTTATTTAAACACAACAATTAACAAAAATTAAACAAATAATAATAATAAGTTAATTTTTGTGTTTAAACGCATTATTTGTACACATTCCATTTTTATATAACTTGGCAAAGGATATCTTAGAAATTCCTGAAACAAGAAATTCTCGTAAAAATGATATAGAACTATGGGCACAGTATAATAAAGATAAATCATATTGAAATTATAGATATACTATATTTTAAAGATAACTCATAGAATGTTATATAAAATTTATTATCAATTATTATGAAATCTACACACTAATTAAAGTGTCTTTATATGATACCTATCTTTAGCATTAATGAATAATGGAGGTATTGATACATTATTTGAATTTGTAAGGGAAACCATTCACATTTCTTGGAATGGCAAGAATTTGTCTGATATCAAGGATTTAGATAGCATAAAATCCCTTCCAAAAGCATTAGCATTACTTGTCTATTGATCAATTACATCAATATTTTCATATTAAATCTAAGTGTACCTATGAAAGTGAAAAAATGGAATTTGCCCAAAATGATATTATTATCAATAACAATCCTTCAAAGGTTGTAACAGAGGGTTTAATTAAACTTACATCTAGGTGATATATTGTGGTAAACTATATATCTAATTTTTCATCTCATAATATATATTAAATAGGCTAATAACATATTTATTCCAAGAAATATTAGTATTATTTTATTTTAGAAAATCTATGGAAACAAAAACATTTTTACATTAATATTTAAAGAGGTAGCAAACTGAATAAATATACTGGCACATGGCTTTAAGACACTTTAGAGATGTTAGCGTCATATTAGGATAAAGTTCAGCACATCTACATGGATGGGTTCATTTTAAAGGAGCATCCAAACTTATTATTTGCCCAGATGACATTTTCCCAAAAATGAATTGATAAAGTCAAGAAAAATCATTATTTAGAAAAGTTCAATTAAATTAATATCTTTTATCAGAAAAAATATAGCTAAGCCCTTATGGTCCTGTATTTCCAGGCTCTGCTATACCTTGATCTTACACATGTACAAAGTAAAAATAGGTATATATATATTGCTTATTTTTCCTTTTCTTTATCCTTGGAAATAATTGGATGAGGAAAGTCAATGCCACCTTTGACTGGGATAAAAGAACCTTAACTATTAGAAGCTAGGTTCTTACTATCCCAAAGTCTATTAAAATGACTCAATCATTTGAATATGAATATGAAGAAAGAATATGAATCAGAGGAATTAGAAGAAGCTCAAATTTACATGTCCAATTTTCTATCTTTCCTACAAAAGAAGCAACCTTATTTTTTTCCTTCAAGATCAATTTAATTAATGAATCTACATTTAATTACAATATTCTTGCTCCTATTTTAAAATTTATTGCACCAAGTTTTTTCAGGCAATAGAGTCAATACAAAGCTTATCTGCAAAGATAGAGAAGCATTGAATTATTAGCAACTACAAACTGTCCAATATTATGCAATACTAATTATCAATTTTTTATAAATGTCAAACCTGTCAGACTTAGTAGGGGATTATTTTAAGAATAATAAATTTGTCAATTGTAAACACAAAAAGATAGTTGAATATTTATTAGCAGAAACATCTGAAGACGTTATAATCAATCGTATTGATACAAATAAACATTTTCTACAAAATTTTGACTATTATCAGCAACTTCATCCTGAAAAATTATAGATTGTCCATTTATTTCAAACCATTTCTCTCATAATGATGACCTAGAATTGTATAAAACTATAACAAACCCTGTTGGTAATGACAAAGAATGATTATAAGATTTGTGCTCTTCTCAACTTTGGATAAAGGTAAGCCAAGCTCATCTCAATCATTAAAATGATTGAAGTGGGTTGGTTAGGGTTATGGTTAGGGATTTTATTATAATGGTGGTGCACTTGAAGTTGTATATAAAATTTGTGAAAAAAATGAAAATTTACCCAGCTGGTGGATTTCATCCACCTGGGTTACTCAACAATCATATAGTAATGATAACAAAGAAGAGAAATACTTTTGCAACACATGATTACAGCATAAGTAGAGGAACTAAGGCAAGGATTCCAGGATTCCTGCTCATATTTAATAAGGCTATATCATAATAATCAATATTTAAGATTAAAAATGCAAATTTTCATTCATTTGATGGAATAGTTTTTACATCTCCTTAATATCAAAAAAAAAAGAATTTTTTTTATTTAGATACCAAGATTTAATAATATCTTGGGAATGATGATATAACTATTGGAAATATTATTAATTGATCTCATAACAAATTAATAATAGAGTAACATATAGAAATTAGAAATGAACTAGTACAAAATACAGAAGTTTATTAATGGAATTTTAAAATCTCGACATTTAAGCTTTAGAAATGGCTTATAGTTTGCTTTAAAGCATAATGTTATTTTTATTATTAACAAAAGAAATATTATTCTCGAAAAAATGGCATCATTTGTAAAATTCAGTTTATATTTTGTATTTTTCAAAGAAAATATATAAACCATTCCAATATAACTCTGACTCTAACTTTAACCTTAACTCTAACAATATAACCTATATACCAAAACAAAAATGAATAATTAAATCAAAGATAATAAACCCACATATTACTAAGATATAGAAATGGAAAACATATAAAGAAGAACATATAGATTTGTCTATAGATCTTATAATATTTACAATAAACAACTCCAACTTTCTGAAGCTTCAACTGAAATGAGTCATGCTCGTACAGATCTTATGGATTTTGTTTTTATAAAGCAATAAGTGAAAGTTTTAATGAATTCACAGATTTTTCTATATGAATTGTTAAGTTTCTTGTGAAAATAATTTATATCTTCACTTTACTGGTCAAGCGATGACCCAAAATTAAAGAGCTTAATATTATCCACTTTTGGCATGATAAGAAATATAACCTACAATACCCTCTGCACATTTTAACTAAAATTCATGGAAAAAGAATTAAATGATAGAAATATAATTTCAACCACTCTATCAGTTATTTGGAGTAAAACTCAATAAGATCTCACTTTTTTTAAAAAATCAATAAATATTATTATGTGTTAAGATTTGTTTTATTTATTATACCTTATTCAATTCCTTTTTTAACTTTCAATACTTAAGTCACAAGTTTTATGATTCTTATTCATGATTTTTTTTAAACAAAATCACAAATTTTTATAATTACTATAGTTCTAATGATTATTTTATTACCAGTCAATACTTCTGAAAATATTTATAATATTTTATGGAAAATATAGAATATGTAGAGTTTAAATAATTCCTTTAGTGATTTTAAGAACAAAACAAAAAGACTGCTTCAAAGCTCTTAAAGCAAAATGTATGAAATTCACATACAAAAGTATTATTAGGAGCTTGGTATTTGAATAAAAATATGTGTGGAGTATTGATAAATATATTTTCAGGATATGGCATATTCAATTTAGCTGTGTCTCTTAGTGCTAAATATTTATCAAATTTTCAGAAATGTATTGATTATAGGGCTACATCAAGAACTTTAGACCTTATTTGGACTATTGACCATAAAATTTCTAAAAAATGGGTATTTTATACAAGGTTTATAGAAGTATTTCTCTAATATAGTCAGTCATCTGTATATGGTGCTTTTATACTCTCAGAGCTGTTCAACATTGATATGATTGGTTTATTGAGCAAGATATTAATATAATAAAAAGAAATGGAAAAACTGCACAAATCAGATATATATGCTACATTTATATGGATCTATGCCTTCTTTGTAATTACTATGGCCAAAAGTTAATCAAGATTTAAAACAATGGAATCATTATACAATAATTCAAATATATTTATACATGAAGCAATTGTATTTAGCCATTCTGAAGTGAAATTTATTTGATATAGCAAATTTACATTTCAACTTTAATATGCCATATTATTAGCATGATGTATAAGTAATAGATGTATATATAAAATCCTTTTAAGAGACTATAATAAAAATGAATAACAATATAGTTCTCTTCTTAGATTACAGTCTCATTCAAATCATAACAGATATTCCATATAAAAATCAGAAATCTTATATCAAAAGTAATCAAAAGAGTAATACATAACTATTGTGCACTGCATGCTTGCCACACCATACTTACTCAGATGCTAAGGATGTCTTAAAAACTGGAGTAAGAAACATAAAAGAGAATAAAAAAAAGTGTGTAAAAATGGATTCAGTATTGTGCCTTTTTGTTCTTGTGATCAATATGTTCTTTTTCAGCCTGTAGACAGTGTGTTCTGACTTACATCTTGACAATTCTAGTCCACTTGGAAGACTGTAAATTTTCTTAGTATTATTCAACTTCAGTTTTGCCAGCTTGTACAACTGTTGGAGGAAAGGATCCTCTTCATGCCTTTGAATATGGTTCCTATCCAGAACCTGATGTTAAGCTAAATCAGCCAATTAACCATAAGGTTGTTATTAATAAAGTGAGATGAATTCTTGAGCCAATCTCTGACTATAGCATTTATCACATTATTGTTGAAACCACAGAAATGGGAAGACCACAGTGGTTCAGCAGTATGCTAGGGAAGTTGGAAAAGAGGCCATTTATATTGATGTCCCCCTATATTGGATAACTTCATTAATAATTTTGAAATGGCTATTGGATTCAAGTTCATTAAAAACTAGTTTTAGAATGGATTAATCATCACAATAATGCAATAATGCAATTTGATATTTGCTGGAATTTGAATCACATTCCTTTTTACAATTAGACAAGTCATGATCTAATTTTGTCAATACACTTTTATTGCTTTCTTTGGAATCAATCAAGGTTCATTGTCAACACAAATCTCAATAGACCACCTAATGAAATAAGACATGACATATTTGATCATTTTTTCTAACAATTAAAAATGTTAGAAACTAACAAGAAAATCATATATGAATGTATAGTTCTCTACTCATTACTCAAGACTAATATTTGAAAGACATCACATAATCCTTCAATACTGTTAAAATTAAAAAACATCACTTCATTTTAATTAATACCTTAGCTTAAAGATAGGAAAAATTGCTTAAGTAAATATTTTTTTTAATGAAATCATCAGACAATACCACAGTATATGACTATAAAGACACAAATACAAACAAAAAGAAAAACATCTATTCATAATACTAACATTTTCAAACTCATTAAACTACCATTAAAATAATTAATGAAAATGAGAATTTTTCATAGATTATATCATCCTAAGAAAGCAACATAGGTATATGACTGAAAAGAACTAAGAGCTAAGTGTTGGTATCAAAATTTGTTGTATTCTCCAGAAGGTACTTGCTATCTTTGTCAGGATACTTCATAGAGGAAATGAGTAAAGGGAGATTTGATGATCAAAATAGGGATGATTAACATCCAACAGGGATTAAATCAAAAAAAAATCAAGACATAATTAATTATTTCTTAACTCACAATTATAATATCTTAGGATTGGCAAAAACTTAAACTCTTAAAGTTTAAAGAAAGAGGAAAATTAAATGTAGAATTTTTATGATAAATATCATACAATATTGTGATTTATAATATCATCCTGTAAAACTTTATTTGATATTTTAATGAAACAATGCACCAACTGTTAAGATTGCTGAATGGAATGAAGTCAAGCACAAAAATGCAAGCTGTTTTAAAAAAATATATATTTATATATTTTCTTCTTATGATGCACTTTTCACTAAAGGCAAAGCTTTTGCAAAAAGTTAGCTTACCTTTCTTGATAAAGGTTTTTTTTTATACTACCTTATTTATATATTTCTTAATCAATTTAAGAGTTTTCAAATAGAATATATATATGAAAGTAAGATTTAAATATAAGAGTAACAAATACTCCAAAGAAATTAAATTTGACCATAAAAAAAACAATATAAGATGCTTGGCCCATATAATAAATTTAATGGTACAAGAGATCTTAAAAAATATAAAGGCTGGAGATGGTCAAGAAGAAGTCATTGCATAAAATTAAAGTGGTATATAAATATTAGAAATTTTCAATTAATGAAACATTATTACTTATTTATAGAAGTTGGAAACTTCATTGTATTTCATCAGAAATGACAATAAAATCTTTAGTGAAGTCCAGTAACAAAAGAGTTAAAGAATTAGTAATTTAGAATTTTCAAATATAATACATATATATGAAAGTAAGATTTAATTCTTCCTTCATGAAAATTAAAGTAGTACATGAAATATTGGAACTTGGAAGTTTCCAATTAAAAGACATTACTGCTTATTTGAAACTTCACCTTATATCATCAGAAATGACCAAATCTTTAGTGAAGTCCAGTAACAAAAGAGTTAAAGGAGGAATTTTTAAATCTTCAATTGAACCTGTTTACTATAAAATCATTTGGTCACAAGACTACAAATATATATAAATAAAAGAGAAGCATGGGAAGCTCAAGTTAAGGTTTTTATTCAACAGGAAAAAATTAAGGATTTAAAGGAGGATATAGATCAGTTGATGAAAAAAAATAAAAATTTAGAAAACATTAATAGTACTTGTCAAGAGTTTTCACTAAAAAACCAAATGCTCTGGAAAAATTATTGAAATACCAATAATGAAATCAACAATATCATTATATCACTTTTATTTATTATACAGAACAATAGAATATTATACACAATTACTACTATACATATCCATCAGTAATAATTATTTCTAAATATCACAACCTTTGAAATAATTAAAACATCAAAATGGAGTTACTTTAAATTCATTTCATTTTTGATACTAAAATCATAACACACCACTTTTTAATATGGCAAATTTTGTAGCTAAAGATTTAAATTTAGATTTATTACATAATGAGTAGACTTCAATTAGCATATAATTAAGAAGTCAATTAGTGAAAATTGCTACCTTTAAGCCTAATAATTTAAACAATTGTAAAACAATTATTAAAAGGGAAAGATATATATAAGAGGGCTGATGTAGTAAATCAAATTTTCAGATAAAATCAAATTTTTTCAAACTTATCAAATGTCTTACCAGATGTGCCCAAATTTTATTAATACTCCCTTTAATAATAATTTTCTTGATAAATGCCATCCTCACCATTTTCAATTCGTTACTGAACCATTTACCTTCCAATATTTGCCAATATTATTTATCACTTACCTATACATTCTTTTTGCTTTTTTATTGCTTATATACACAACAAAGACAATGCTAGGTTCAGAGATGGTGGTCAAGGTCATGGTCATAGCTGTGGGTGGTCATAGTTGTAGTCATGGTCATAGTCATAGACTCATAGTTGTGGTGGTTATGGTCATATTTTATCTTTATTAAGTGGAAAAGACATTTATGTGTCAATAATTTCTATGATTTTAATATTAATTACATACAGATTTTTATCATAAACTATTTATTTATTTAAACCTGAAGTAAAGTTTATTGAAACTTCTCTACATATTGATTCAAACCCTCAATATAAAAATTAAATATAAACCTTCAAATCATAGAACAATAAGCTATAGAACATATTTATATAGTATTAATTTACTTTTAATGGATGAGCTTCCTGAAAAAAATATTAATTTACTTGTAATGGATAAGCTTTCTGAAAAATTAAATATACTTTCAAATGCAATTGGACAAATACTATATTTTATTATGAAAATTGTTTTAATTATTTTCACAATAAATTAACTTATTTCATTGTTCTATATATCTCAAAAATCTTTAATTCCAAATTAAATGAAATTAAATTACCACAATTATGTAAAAGAAAATATGAACCTCACAGTAAAATTCTCTGAATGATTAGATTAAGCAGTTCCCATCTTAGAATTATTAGTGAAAGCACCTTACTCTAGGTTGGATAAACACTTTGCACAAAAATAATAATTATATATATTTATAGTTCAAAAAAAAAAATGTCTACTAATGAAACAAAAAAATTAGCTAAAATGTTAGAAAAACCCGAAAACGAATTTTTTACTGAACATTTTCAGATTTTTATATTAAACTACAGATATACAATACAGCCCAAGCAGTTCTTTTACAAATAATGAAAGATATGTTTTTGATCATGTTATTATAGTCAACAACTTCAGCCTTTTGAGTTATTATGAATTGTTACTTTCTTATATTCTATCTTACATTTATGGAACATTGGTATTAGATCTGCTACCGAAATACAACATAGGAATATATATATATACTGGATAATATTAATACTATGAATATTGTAAGCACCAGAATATATGCAGAAAACAAAGAACACATTCTTTGATTTCAGATGGCATATTTCTCAATTAATAATAATAACCTTATAATAAATGCAGTGTTGAAGGTAATATTGCAAAATATAATAATATAGCTTAATCATTATTTCTTCTCAAATCTTAATACTTATGAGGAACTTTAGACTGGATCACTTATTTTATTATTATTATAGTAAATAGGACTTAGTTTTGGAAAGTCTCTAATGGACCATTTATTAAAACCTGAGAAAGTGAAGTCCATGCTCAAAATGATCAGAAAAAAACATTAAATGAATGGCAAATTTTTTAAAACAAACCATAGTTGATTTTTAAGTTGAAGATATTTTCAAGAATCAGAACTAATTTTATTTGGAATAAGCACTTATGATAACATATTTCCAATAATTTAATTGTTTTAATTAAAAATTAATCAAATGCTTTATTAGCTATTATGTATATAGTGAAAATAAAATGATAATTTTTGGTAAAATTTTAATAATTATTCAGCCTTTATGCTGCTCTGTAAGATTCAAATATTAAATATAAATGCAGCATAAATATTAATTCATTCAAATATACATCATACAATTTATTCCTATACAAGAAAAATTGATAGTCTAACAAAAAAGCAAAAATATTTGAAATCTCTTCCCTCTTCCGCCTGGGTCCCATCATCAGAATCTGACGATGACGACGATGTTAATAATGACATCATTAATGATGATGAACATAATCGTGATGATGATTACAATAGTGATGATGATGATAATAATAATAACGCAGCAGTATAAACCTGTTTGACTCTTCACTAAATGTTATCAAGGTCTTGGAGTTGCTGTACATAAAATAAATTCAGAGATTATTTTCCAAAGGTTAACATATTACTACAAAAATTCCAAGCATCTATATATTAACCCTGAGCATATTTGTAGATATTCTTTGTAAAATAAAGTGTCTATAGTGCTGAAATATGTAGACTTTTTATCTATTGGATTAAAAACTCCCACATTAATGGTAAAGTAACTGTGCAATGGCATTTGAAACACAAGAGCAATAACCACTATTTGTACTGTATAAATAAGCCCTTTAAAGATAATATGTGAAAGAAATCCCTATAAAAAAAATTCTGAAAAAAACTCCAATAAATAGAAAAGTTTTATATAGGGAATGACATAAATGGATGTGTCAAGGTGGTGCTCTGGTTTAACAGCAAATGGTAACTTAAAGAGAGCAAGAATTAGTGATGTTTGCAGATGGGTGAAACATTCATGGGATGCAGTGTAATTTTACATTAAAATATCCTGATCAAAGTAACAACCTAATCTTAAGTATCTATCAAATGAAACTAATTCCATTAACCAGTAATGAGATCTATAACAGCCAGCACACATTTTAAATTTGAGAGATTTGAGAGTAAAAAAGGGATCAAAATCAGCTGACGATTCTATTACCAAAGCACGTAAATTAATAAATACCATTAGGAAATCATCACATATTAGTAATTCACTTCAATCTTTTTGCGCATTAAAGAAATTAAATTCCTGTAGTTAATTTTAGATACTGAAATTAGGTGGAACTCTAAACTTTATATGTTAAAACGGTCAAAGAACTTGAACCTGCTTTAATGTTGCCTGCAGCTGATAATGAGTTGGTAAAATCTCTTTATCCTAGTGATGAAGATTGGACTACAATTAAGGCAATTAAATGAAGTTGTGGTCAATTTTAATTATAGGCTCAATTAGTTATAATTGATAAAATTACATCCTCTTCTTTCTTTTCTTTATTTCTTCGTCACTATATTTCTCTATTCTCAAAATTTTTAAAAAATCTTGTTTTACTTATTCCAAAGTATTTTCGCCATGACAACATGGCGTTCTGCTTCCTCTAACAAAAAGAGGCCTTGCCTAGTAGACCTATCATAAATCAAGAATTGCAATTTTAGACATATTAGTGACAGCATCTCATTTTACTCTGTGCAACGGATCTATTCAACTCCACTACTCCAGTTTAAAGAAGTGTAAATTATGCATTTTTTCTTAAAAAGATGATCTCAAATATAATCTCACATCTTTATCATTTTCGCCTATTAAAGAGTTCCAGAAAAAAAGCCTTAAATCTTAATGTTGTTCACTTCTAGCATGGCAAGGAGTTAAATAAGTGCCTGATTCTCCAATGCTTTTACCATTGAAATCATTAGCCATCAATTTTTTCCTTAATTTTCTCTTTGTTGTTATTTAATAATTTCAATATTTCAATAATATGAAATAAATTTAATACATTAATTATACCTAAGTTAGAATGTAGCTAGATTAATTGTTCTATCTGAAAGGAATGTAGGAATGTAAACACTATAAAAATAATGATTAAAAATAAATCAAATTTTGCTTAAATCTGGCGGTGGAGTATGATTGTTTTCATCAAATTTATAAATAACAAGAGTAAAACTAGCTGAAACATTTACTATCATCAAATATTGTAGTATGACATTTAAGAGTAACTGAAAGTTAAAAAAGAACTACAAAAAATAATTGACAACAGTGATAATTTAATTGAGATAGCTAGAAAGATTATAAATGATGATAAATTTACTATTATTATTTTTATTCAAAAAAATTGATTATAATATAATATTAAAATTCTTTAAAAAAGTATGCATTTTAAATGGTTAAGAAATAATATAAATAAATTATATAATTAAATCTTTTTTTTAAAAAAAATTGGTATAATTTCAGATGTACCTGCCAGGTGGAATTCCTCCTATCTAGCTTGGATAAGATTATTAAAAATTCAAAATCTTATTTATATAACTTATTAAATTGCAGAATATTGTTAGAAATTTAAATTTAGTCTTAATCAGAAAGCCATATTTTAATTAGGAATTCAAATGAATATAAACTAAAACCTTCAGAATGTTATTATTGATTATTCTAAAGAAATTGGATAATGGATGCCTATTGAAATTACTAAAATTAAAAAAATAATAATGTAAAGCAAAAAAAAAAAAAATTGAAATAATAATATAACAGTTATATTAAGGTAAAATAGCGTAACATTAGTAATGTTAATTTATGGAAATATTGAAATTAAGAAGAATGATCCAAATAAAAAATATCTCAATAATATAGTATTGATATTATCAATATTAAATATTTTAAATGAATCAAAGCAATAAATTTTCTTTAAAATAACATTACATAACATAATTTTGATAATTTTTATTCTATGGTTAGTGTGAGCAAAACCATAAATGCGATCGTTCAATGATCATTTAGATGCAAGGTATTAATTTTAAATTAACAGTTAATAATTTCTATTGTAGTCTGTATGTGCAAAAAACTACAAAAATTATAAAAATTATTAAAATCGAATTTTATTACCAAGTTCATTAAATCTAAAATATTCGATTTCCTTTTCCTTTAAACACTTTAATTGTGATACATTATTTTTTTTTTGAGACTCATAGATAGTATGACTTTTTGATGTGGCTATAAATGTGTCGCACATTATAACGTACGAACGTTTGATTTCTGTTTATATGATTATGATTCTTTTAGATCAAATTACGTCATAGTAGTTTTCATTTTGATTTTTGCGGGTAAATTTATTTAAATTCTTTTTTTTACATATTAACTTTTTATTATAGAACTAGATTTCTCAATATCATAATACTTTTATATAAGTCACTGCGATCTGGAGTGGCTTTGATTTTTTTTTAATTTTATTTTCATTTAGAACTACAAGTTCCTACGTTATCTTAGATCATTGTGGCTATTATCATTATATTATGATTATCAACCTAACGAAATATTCTTAATATAATAATATATAATTTATTTAGAATAGAAAATCAATACTTCACGAGCCATAATTAAAAGAAAAGATTGTCGAAATATTATAAATTAATAATGTGTATGTAATCAACTGTATATTAATTGAATATTATTGATTATTTGATTTTTACAGGTAAAGCAGTATAAATTTTATTTACTACACTTGCATGTTACATATGAATTTAGTAATTTTGACATTTCCACTTTAGTAAGTGATGATCACCGAATTTCTTTCTTTCACTAACGAAAGAACATCAGTAATTTACTCATTGGCGCAAATGTGTGTTAACACTTTGATCGATCAACTAAATATACATACTCTTTTTTTACATACCTTTTTTTATTTGGCATGAGAAATTTTTTGACACATTAATTTATATGTATTATAAATGTTGCCTATTCTGCACGTGCCACACGTGCTGCGACAGCTGCGTCTCAACGAATTTAATCAACAAACAAATACGAATATATTTTATAAATTTTTTAACCACTGCATCTTGAGCTGTTAAACAGTGATGTTCTTTATTTGATATTTGAAAAATAACAATATAATAATATGACACTTAATTCTAGTCTTTTAGTTAATAGTATTTATTAAAAATAATTTGATAGATTTTGATAGAACAACTTATAATGGATAAATTAATTGTTTGGAGCAATTAATTCATTTTCAGGACTTGAATTTCTTTAATTTTTTTATTTAAAAAAGATAATGATATTTTAATTGGATTAGTAGAAATATTTAATTCAATTGAAAAGTTAAAACTAAGAATAATTCTGGAATTATTAAAATCAAAAAAGATTGATTATCTTGCGTCCCATTACATTTTGATAATCTTAAATACATAGAAATACAAACAAAGAATTATATAATAAATTTCTTAAAATTCTTAAAATGTTTGATAAGAATTTATAAGATAAACAACCAAACTTAATCATTTGTGATACCCACAATAACAGTATCGATATACCTTTTCATTGTGCAACACACCACAAACAATAAATACGGCTTATACGGGACGGGTTGCTCTTTAAAAAGAAATATTAGAAATATTCCTTTTCTTTTATTAAAAATAAGAATAAAAAAAAAATGTCAAAGTTAAATACAGATATTCTTTATTTAATATTTGAAGAATTACAATATGATAAAGATACACTTTATTCATGTCTTTTAACTAATAAAATTTGTTGTGAAATTATTATTCCAATTTTATGGAAAAATCCTTGGTATCAATTAAATTCGAATAATAAAAAATCATTATTATTAAATGTAATAATTTCACATTTATCAGATGAATCAAAAAATAAATTAAAAAATCAAGGAATTAATTTTTTAGAAACAACTTTAAATCAAAAACCTTTATTTGATTACATTAAATTTTGTAAACATTTGAATTTATATATAATTTTTGAAATTATTGATAATGTTTATAATATTATAAAACATATATCAATGATTAAAAAAGAAATCATCATTCTTTTTATTAATAAAAATATTGAATTTACTCATTTTTATACACCACAAACATATAATTATCAAATAATTAATATTTCTGAGGTTAAACATCTATTTTCAGAATTACAATTTCTTAATTGTAGTAATACTGATAAGAATATTTGGTTTTTGTTAAAAGATATTTGTCAATCTATTAAAGAATTAGATCTTATTATTGAAAAACCTAAAATTAATATTGGAATTATTAAATTGATTGAAAGTCAAAAAAATTTGAAAAAGGTTAATTTTGATGTAGTTGTTAAAAGATCCAGTGAAACATGTAAAATTCTTGAAAATTCTTTAATTAAACATGCAAATAATATTCAACATTTTCGAACAACTAAACCTCCTGTCACTAAAATTCTTTCATCTTTTGTAAATTTAAAAATTTTAGAATTGGATAATCATTTTTATGAAAATTGGAATTGTTTAGAAGATTTATCCTTACCTTTATTACAAAATTTAAAAGCTAGTCATGTTCCAATCAAAGCTTTAACAAATTTTATTAATAATACAAATGGATACCTTACAAAAATTGATATTGATCTTGTGTCTCATAATAAGAATGATAATAAAAGAATTATTCAAGCTATATATCAAAATTGTTTAAATCTTAAATATCTTAAATTAACGATTAGAAGTGAAAATATTAAAGAATTAGAAAATTTATTAATTAGATGTCAACATTTAAATAGATTAATTATAATTATTGATAATGCAGATTATATTTTTAATTGGAATAAATTGTTCAAAGTATTAACAAATTCTTCACCAATTAAATTATTCATGTTTAAATTTTGGGTAGAAAATATTAATAGGTCAATTAATTTAGATTATTTAAAATTTTTCTTTGATAATTGGAAAGAAAGACCTCCTATTTCATTTCAATTATCTCGAAGGTTGAAAAGTGTAGGTATAGATAATTTAATTAAAAAGTATAAGGCGGAAGGGATAATTGCAAAATATGATAATTTTTGTGAAAATGAAAATGAAAATTGGAATTTTTTTAGATAAATAATATTGAATGTATATAGTATTACATTAGGCTAAATTTTAAATATATCAGATAAATAAACTAATGATTATTGATTATCTCCTAAACATATAATATAAATGCAATGAATACTTTTTAAATTACCTTTGTTCTGTCATTATAAATCGTGAAAGCGTCTTTCACATAACTCTGCGGTGTCGTTGATTTGGGACGATTTAAGATCATAATTAGATGCGACGAAAAAATAAAGGTCTGATGCAAAAATATGACGACCATGTTAAATTACGTAGGAACTTGATGAAAGTATACCAATATAGTGCTTCGATCCGGATTGATTCGTTGATTAGCATCACAACATTTTTCTATTATTTTTGTCAAACTATAATTTTTGTCAGATTTAAAAAAATTATTCTTCTACAAATTTTATTGATTTTGGCCAAACTTATAGCTCCAACTCAAATAAACCGTTGCCAAACCGCGGATTGATCCGTTAAAATCCCATCAGGATCGAAGCACTATACCAATAACCATGCCATTAATTATGAATGAACACATCTTCAATCTAATCACAGAGCATTATTGATGTAAAATCTTTTATTTTTTCGTCCCCTTCCAATTACTCATCTGATTTTTAAACATAAAATACTTGCAATCCAATGGTTTCAATGATTTAAACCCGCTAATTTTTGGTATACAATTGTGTTAGTAATACTTGGAACATTATCCTGTGATAGAATATTACAAATATTTTTGAGTTGTAATAGCTTCTTTCTTTCTCTGATTGAAGAGATTCGAACGTCAGAATCCTTAAGAATCTTGGTAGATCGATAAGTTTTGAGGTTTAGGATATTAGATTTACATATTCTTTAGCAATCTTCATACGTGATGTTTCAAAACACCTGATTGAGATTTTTATAAAAATAGTCGCCAAAAGATACACACCCTGAATAGTTGGTCTCAAAAGAAAGTTCCATCAACATTCAATCTTGAAAGACGAGAAAAAGCGGAATTTACTTTAGAATAAGGAAAATTAACGTAATAAATCTATGATGCAATTATCTCATTTAATGATAACTCGTTTTTGATTCTTCAATCATTTAACTCTGATTTTTATTAAAAATACATCAAATACATCTAATTTAGGATGTAGCATATAATACATAATTTAGCAACAATAACTCCATATTACACCTATTACACCTTTTTTCAAATATCCAAGAGCCTGTTATCTTTTTCATCGTCAGCTCTTTACGTCCCATCACATATCCAACAATAAACTGCTTCACGTCATTTTTACATTTCTTGTACTTTTTCCAAAAGTCTTTTTATTAATGCAGACTTCGCAAATTTGACATTAAGAGGGTTTATTGCTATAACTGTAGCATAAAAGATAAAATGTCGCTCCGTATCTAATAACTAAAAATGATAAATATTAATATTTGATCTCCTTTTTGAAAAGTTTTTTTCTCCATAAGAGCAATATCAAGAATAGAAAAAAAAAACGCCTCACCTATTGCAAAATCATCATCATACACGGTATCTATCTTACGCTTTTCTTGTTTTATTGCTTTCAGTACAATGAATTTTTATCATGAATGAATTAAAATCATAACTGAATTTTGATAAACCCAAACATGTACGAATCTTATAATTTAACAACGTTAAAAGTATTACACGTTTTAATTTAATACCGCTATGAATCATATGAATATTCATGGCTTGCAACCAGAATATGTATCCTGAATAATTCCAAAAAATCTTTTTCAATAATCATATAAATCACCTGATGCAAAAAATTATGACCATCATTTTTGTAACTTGATCAAAATCAACCGTGATAAACGTAAGCTCGTGGCATACTTTTAAGCTCACGAAGCCCTACGCACACAGTGTTCTCCATTAAGCAAGAAATATAAATGTTCGCACAATGATTATAAGCAAGAATAATCATTATATAGTCTTCAAGAAAAGATAGTGAAGGTGCCACTACGAAGAAATCAGAGGAGAAAATAAAGAAATCCAACAAAAATGGTGAACGCGCCAAGAAGCACGAATTGCGGTACTCTAATTCAGATTTTCTAGACAAACAATAGTGAAAGAGTACCCATAGGTGTTCTATTCTCCATCATAATATTCTTTTTTAGGTCAGTTTTCCGCTTTTATAATTCCTTTTTCTCTTTTTTTTTGTATTTCTAGTTCGTTTTTAAAATCGAAGTCAAGCTGAGCCTGAACAGACGGGTAAGATATTTGTAAGGTTTGTTAATGATTGTGAAAGTTTATGAAGGTGAGTTTGTAAAGTTTTGTAAGTTTTGTTTTAAGACTGAAAATTAATTTTTTTTTTTTCCGTTTTGTGGCGGTTCTACTTCAGTAAGACTATGCGTTATAGTTGGAAACCATTCATCCCGTAAGAATAATTAAACAAAGAGGCCTTTTTTCTTTTTACTATGAATCCTAAATATTTCATTCATATACCCTGGTCTTAACCTGATAGTAATCACACACACATTTAATTCATACACCTTAACCTAATGGCTAATCCTAACCTCTTCTTTTTACGCTAATTTCCTTCCCTAATCTAATCCTTTCCATCCTACATCCTAATTACTTCTTCCTAATCTCTTATTATGTTAACCTAACTTAATCCTTCCTTTTTGTACTGACTCTTCCCTACTAACCATTCAATTTACTAGATTCCCTTACACTCTAATCCTTTTCTCTGACCTATTTACCCTCATCTCTTTCATCTCTCCTCACTCCTTTACCCTATTCCTCTTATTCTAATCTCTTTCGTGTTGACGGCGTGTTTTAGGTGGTTTTTGCGATGAGTTAAAGTGGAAGAGGAGGTAGAGAAGCGATATAGATCTTTGCGCGGGTTAGAGCATAGACGCTTACTTTTATTATGCAGTCCTTGCGTATGGTGCTATGCATAACTTTTACGTATTATTGAAAGCCTCTGCCGTAGTACTTATCATATATAAATGACAAGATATATAATATACTATCTATTTGACAATTTATTGAATATTACATATAAAGACTGTTAATATTATATATTGACGAGAAAGATTTTTTCAAGATATAAATGAAATTTTTTTTTTTTTATGATTTTATAAATAAAAGCCAAGTTCAAGGGTGTTACCAATTTTATATAAATAAAAAGCCATGTTCAAGGGTGTTACTAAAGTTGGTAAGATTCGAATGAAGTTGTACCAACAAGGTTAAGATCTCTAATAAAATACCGGAAAAAATCCGATTTGCTTTGACATTTACTGAATATATTCCGGTACTATATAAAATTTCCCGGAAATCTAATATGCCATATCCAAAAAAAATTCATTCAATATATAAAACCAAGGAATCTTTCGGAAAATCCGGCAAATTTAGAATAGATTTTATGCGCAAATCGTACAATTAGTCACGTGCGTCAAGCGATCATGTGACCCAATTTGTTTTAATGACAGATCATGAGAATTATTATAAAAAATAACGAAACAATAAATATTTAATTAAATACAATAAATAATGATTTCTATTATTTATTTATCATAATGTGCGTTTGAATGGCACAAAAAATTTTTTTTGAAATATGAATTAACCTATACTGTAACTTTTATAATTGAGATTGCAAAGATATTCATAATGTAGTAATAAATTATATATATATATTAAATTACAAACGCATTACATATATTATAAAATAATAATTAATTAATAAATTGACAAATTAATAAATGAAATTACTAATAGGAAATTGTTCAATTTTTAACACTCCCGCATAAAACCGCTTATCAACCTTACAAACGGAGGTAATAGTTTTGATATAATTTCTATTTCAGGGAATTCCATCTCTTCCATCAAAGAATCTGAATCGGAAGCAGAATGTTCTAAATCATCGCTTTCATGTTGACTTTCTAAATCATCGTCATCAGCAACCCCCACAAAATCTTCATTAGTATCGTAATCATAGTCATCATCTTCACTCTCATCACCATCATTGCCGCTATCAACGTCATTATACATAATATTTTTGAGGCGCATTAAATGTCTCTTCTTTCGCCAAGTATGCCAACTCATTAAACTTTCTATTTCGTTTACAACACGGGTTCGCTCTTCTTCAGTTGTCAACGTTGTATCGATCAATTGTTGCAAATCTATTTGTTCAGCTAGTCCGTTCTGCATGAAATCAAACAATGATCCAATCCATCCAATAAGTGAATTGAATAAGCCTGTTGAATCATGCGAATAAACCGAATGGACAAATGAATAAAATTTTGGCATATGACGATGCACAAGAGATATAAATGTTTGGACAACTGATTCAGCCGGGCTATAAATAACAACACCTGAAGAAAAAAAAAAAAGATAAATAAACAAACAAAATAAATTAAAAAAAATTTAAAAATTGAAAGAAAAAAGCTATTAAAAGTAAAATACCCTTTCGATCAGCATCTTCGACAACACTAATTAAGTCATCCACAAATCCAGAAAGATCAGATAAAGAATCTGATATATTTGCAGCCTATAAAATGTAATAAAATAAAAAAGGTGAATTAGATACTGATTTAATAAATAGAATGTCATGATTAATATTCACTACAAACTTACTTTATAAACTTTAGCCAATGGCTCATAAAAAATAGTAATGATTTCTTTTAAAATTTCTCCAGTGATTCCCTGATTAACGAAAAAAATGTTAAACGACTTTGATATAAAGGTCAATAAATACTTGAAAATATATATTTGATTGCACTGTACCTGAAACAGTAATTCGATTAACATTTCCTTGTCTCTTTTACGAGCGTAAAAGAAGAATAATTTCTTTAAATCATTTAATAAACCTTTACTATCTATCTTAATGTTGTTGATAATTCCGGTAAATCTTGCTATTTGCGAATCCATTAAACTCGGGGTTAAATTCTCTGTATACAATATCGTAAGGGCGAGGTCGTCGATATCTAGAGGAAAAAAAAATCAATTAAATTAAATAAATCGGTTCATCATTTTTTTATAAATGATTTTGCTTCCACATACTTTCTCCTTTCGCTTCTTTCTTCACGGCAGTTTGAACTTCACGGGAAGCATATATGTAATTTCGTAATTTTTGACATACTTCATCATCGTTTATTTCATTTTCAAGAAGTTTAATATCGTTACTAAGTTCTTTAATATCTTCGGTCAAATTCATTGAAAGAATCCTGTATTAAATAAAAAATTAGATAAAACATATACGTTCATTTAATAAGATAAAAAGAATATTATCATTATAATCTAACCTTTGGGCTAAACTTTTTTGTCCAAAAGGTTGAGCGAGAAATATATCTAACACCCCTCTCATTAGCGCTACAGGATTTGATATTTTCATTACGCTTCGAATAGCTCTATATGGCATTAAACCATGTGTGCGCTTAAGCTGTGCAAAAGTCTCACTACTATTATCGGATCCAATAAAAAGAGAATATAAAGTAGAGGCAAATCTAAAACCAAGACAAAAAACAATTGTATTTTATCATCAAAACAATATATAATACTCTAAAAAAAAAAAAAAAATCGTTAATACTAACCCAATTTCGCCCCATTCAACAACTTTTTGATAAGTTTCGGGTAAATTTGAAATATCAGAAGTTTGTTGTATTGTACTAATTACTTCAGATAATCCGCCTATTAAAAAAAAAATTGAAACAAAATTAATTTTTTAATTTTTTGAATTGATGTCATAAAAGGTTCTTGAAAAATAATAACTACCTGATCCCATAACCATTTTCTTAAATTCTGAAACATGTTGTTCGAGTTCTTTAATGCGTTTTTCTGCCTCCTCGTCAAATTTTTTCTTTTGCTGCTCTCTAATTGAATCCAATTCTAGTCTCTCTGCTATATCTCTTTTTTCATCCTCGCTTAAAGAGATGGGAGAATCTGTTAAAAAGATTTTCATCGTTTTTGATCTAGAAACCTCTCTTATGAGGAGAAGAGAACGCAAGTACGCGCGTAAATTTTGGCGATTTTTTTCCCATTGATATAAACCGTTAGAAGGATCATCTTTTTGTATTGATTTCGTCTTATTAAAGGTTGGCGATTTTCGCTCTTTAATTTTATTTGGAACCGCAGGAATATCAATTGCCGCAAATTCTTCTTTAAGCTTTTTTTTTTTAAAAAAAAAAAATATTTGAAAATTAAAAAAATACATTATGGATTTTGTGTGATTTTTAAAAAATTGAATAGGACTTACTTTAGTATATAATTTTTTAAAATCTTTACGACGTCTCACAACATAAACATGTTCATCAAAATTTGATCGTATTGTCTGAATGATATATTCCATATAAACATGTTTTTGAATTTTACGTTTTTTTTCACATGCAGCTTTTACAGAAACAATGTTAACAGTCCATCCATTTGTAGAGTTTGAATCCTGAGAATTTTTTTCATTATAATTTTTATAAATATGAGAAAAATCAACTTTAATTGATTCTTCTTTTCCCAAAGTTGTTTTTAATCCAACATTAAGTAACAAAGTAAATTCGTTGACAACTTTTTCAGCTAATTTCTTTCTTTTAGTCGTTTCATCTCTTGTAGAAGAAGTAGTAATATTTTTCTTCTGAAATTCGTTTAAAAATTCCGATACTTTAAGCCAAAAATTAGCTTCAGAATTACGAAGGAATGGAAAAGTATATACGAAACGATTGAATATGAAACGTAAAAATGGAGTATCAGTTTCTACGCAATCATCGTCAGCAAAAGGTGGACCCAAATTTTTTATAGCTTCATATTGTGAAAGTAATTGTATCTCAGATCTGATTTGACGAGAGATAAGTTCTTTCTTCAAATAATGTGCTTGTAATGGCGACAAAGTTAAAGTCTATTATCATAAAATATATATATATATTTTTTTTTAAAAAAAAAAATAAATTTTTAAGTTAAAAAATTATATTTATTACTTTTTCCCGCACCTTCTTTTTAATTAGTACAACATTATATTTACCGGATTTATATTATCTTTAGTATTATTTTGCATCATTGGGTGTCGCAATATTTTTTTTTCTAGAATTGGAAAATTTTTTTTAGGGCAAATTCAAGCTCCTTATATATTTTTTCACATTGTGCATGACGAAATAATGACATGCATGATTTATGATATAAAGATTAGCAAATATGAAAATCTTTACCATATAAAAAACCGACTACGCCAAGGAGCCAAGAAAGAAGCCATTTTTGCCAATTCAACCAAGACGAAATTACTCCTGAATAACGTGTAAGGCATAAGCACAGTATAAGCACTTCACGTGAAATTTTTCAGTTGTCGTACAATGATTTTCACACAATAAACAAGATGTAAATTAAAAATATATAAACTAAAGTGCTAAAGTATTGTTACTAAAAAAAAAAAAATCATTTTCTAATTAGTTACATGAATTCTTACATTTATTATTACATGTTTTTTACATGTTCCATCTTTATCATCAATGGTAAACCAACCGATTCTCAAGTCTTTTGTTGCGTATATAAATATCCGGAAATATACTTTAATATACCTTAAGCATAATCCATTATCACTCGTAAACGCTTCCATTAGGGAAATGATCTAAGTCGTCCCGTCGTCCCATCCGTTAACTCTAATGCTACCACCCGAACCAAATATTGTAGCGAGATTATTTTTACACAAAACTCCTCATCAACTTCACTTTCTATCAATTTCAAAATAATAGGGTCCAATTTATCCAACCAAAAATACGTATCTAAATCTAATTATATATCTGAATAACTTGTTCTTGCAATTATATCCAATCCTTCAAAGTGCTTTCAAGAGTAATTTTCGACTTCCACACCTAAAAATATATTTTGATTTAACCGTATCCAAGAAAACAATACGATTAGCAGTAGGTGAATTTTTTGATTCAAAGAATCACATTTCAAAAGAAATTTTTATATCAATTTTTCAGCTTGATCGATTGTATTTACCCATAACTAATTAATTTTACAAAACGATTATCAATTATTTTATTTATTCTATTCTATTTTGAAATTACGATAAACAAAAAATTGTTAAAACATCATATGAAACTTTTTACCTTCATACAATATAAAAAAATCAGCTCTCCTAACGGAACGGGTCGACCCGGGTCATGTGACCCGACCCGACTTAAAAGCTCGGGTCGGGTTCAATAATTTTTATGACCCGGTGACCCGCATGACCCGACCCGGTTGACCCGAGTTATTGAACAAATACTAATTAATTATAATAAATGAATGATAACAAAGCTTCATAATATTACAAATCTATTAAATCTATTATAATTTCATTAAGGTTTCATTATAATGCCGAAAAAATGGTGGTCACTCATTTTTTTTCCTTTGAAAATTCGGGTTTAGACCCGGGATATCCAGTCGAACTATACCCGGGTCGGGTTTAGAGTCAAGACTTTTTCACTTTGGTCGAGTCGGGTATATCTTCAAAACCCGACCCGACTTGACCCGTTAGGAGCCCCATTTTACTTAAAAATAATAATTAATCAAAAGTAATAAAGTCATTTTATTTATTATTTATTGACTAAAATTTTGTTTGTTAAATTGAAATAAAGAAAAAGAGTTACGCTAACTGATCTTATATTGCACAAAAAATAATGATCTGATTGAAGGGTTTGCATTAAAAAACTAATCTTGAAAACTTAATGCTCTCAATATTTTTTTCTGAACATTTTATTTTAAATGCATCAGAATTCTTAGAATAAGAGACATGAACAGATTTCTCCTTTAATTCTTGAACCTTAAGTAATTCATTACAAATGTCAACAATAGTTATAATCTTAGCATACAAAGTGCACATCAAACTGCATGTTCATTAAAACTTCCGCAAACTTCTAGGGCATTTTTATATTGGGTGTATGTGGTTTCGTGCGCGACACAAGCCAATATATAAAAAGTATCACAATATTTCTTCAATAAATTGAATCAATTAAAATTGAGCTCTTTTTATAACGAATTTTGATATAACAAATTTCACAATACAACGAATCTTTAATGCGGTACCGATTTTAACATATGAATTCTCGTTATACCGAATATCACTAGTATACCGTCTAACGAAGTAATTCTTATAATCCGCACATACAAAATAACTCTTTATAATGAATTTTTTAAAAAAAAACGATTAACATAAAGTAGAGACTGGATCCGTTATCTGTTTGAATTTTCAGTAAAATTATAATTTAAATTTACAATTAAGTGTTTGAAGCAAAAAATTTTTGGAATAAATATTTTTATATATACAGTAGCAATAGATTCGCTATACACAAATTACACTTTGGACCGGATATCCGTCGGATATTAAATTCTAGATCAATTATTACAACATTACAAAAATAAAATTTTAAAACTTTATCATTATATATGATCATTGGCTTAATGACTACCCGTTAAACTATTTAAATCTGCGGGTCACTATCTATAAATCTGAACGATCACCAAAATTATTAATATCCGTTCATCCAACCTCTAACATAAAGTGCAATTTGATGTTGATTTCATGAAATTTTTCTCAAATAAGAAAATATACCACTTTAATCTGTTTTATCAAAAGATGGATTTATGTTTCGCAGTTTCATGACCATGAATCATTGAATCATGATGTTTTACAAATCACAATTTCCTATATTTTACCGCATTATACCAAATTTTCCCATAATTCGGTTTAGCATTCTCAATGATCGGCCCGAACGCCTGCTTCGTTATATCGAGAGCTGACTGTAGTAATTTGAAAATTCTTCCAGTTGCTAGTAACGTTTATTCAAGTATCAAACTTTTTTAATTTTAGTTCCACCTATTCAGTAATTGCAAAATTATTTTCTTCAAGTAAAAGGTTTATTCATCTAAAATGATATCACAACAAATTTTTTTAAATATTAAAAGCATCTGGCTGATTGATGTTTGAAAGATGATTTTACGAACATTATAAAATAATTTATTTTAATCCTCATATGACATTGTTTGCAAGCCAAGGATTTATTAGATTTTGCGTATTTTTAACAGATTTCTTCGCGTATTTTAACAAATTTTGGATCTATATATTTGTATGTGAAAAATGATCTTAATTGGAGCAAAAAAAAAAATAATAATAATTAGTACGAGAATAATGTTTTTTTTTTCATTATAATACATTTTATATATGTTTACGTCTTTACGATATTAAATATCAAAGCTCAATGGGAAAATCATATGATAGTAAAAGTCCGAAATAACCGCAGCAAAGACGGGACTTACCGGAAGAGGATTATTAGCTGGTGACATCACTTAGTGTAAATCTTGCGCAAATTTTATTAAAAAACCACTGCCTACGCTGCGTATATTTCGAATCTTAAATGTTTCTGACAATCATTTAATTAACCGACGAGCAAATCAATTTAATTTAACCGACAAATCAACTTAATTTAACCGACAAATCAACTTAAATTAACCGTCAAATCACTTTAATTTAACCGTCAAATAACTTAATTTAACCGATAAATCAATTTAATTAACCGATAAATCATTTAATTTAGCCGCTTGACAATCATCGTGCAGACGGTGCAGTACAGCACATTCCGACGACAATCAACGTCATTAATATAATATTTATACAATGAGAACTTTATAATGCAAAGCATTAATAATCAACTGTAAATATCATATGGAATTATTGAATAAAGATCTTTTAACTGGTTTCTTTGAGAGTTATGCCATAACTGTATATGCATAACAAACAAAATAAACGCATAAAAAATGCTTTTTATTTTACAATTCCGGGAGTCGACCAAAGTAGAAATTTTAGAAAGTACTATAATTACTGACATTTTTTTTTATGCATTAATGGTCGGTTGATTAGAAATTCCTCTCCCGAAAAAAGTTAAAAAATTATATTTATCGGTGATTTGATTCGATTAATTGAGCCAAACCCTTTCGAAAGGTGAGAATAACAAGTAAATAAATTACATATAAATTTATTAAAATTATCAAATTTTATTTATTTAGCTCATATTTATTATTATTATTTTTTTTAGGAGACGAAGCGACTTTTGTGATCGATCAATAAAAATCAATATTTTTTTTTATTAATTAAACTATATAAAATCTTAATTATATAAAAAAGCTTTTTTTTTTTTTCCTTGAAAGAGAAAAATTAATTAATTATATACATACATATATATAACTTACATATTTATATCAATTACACTTAAAAATTTATCATAATTAATTATTAATATTTAATATAATATCTTAAATACCATTAACATTATTATTGGGTTTCATGCCCCATATTCTGTAAGTATCTATGATGGTATCAAATTCCCCAATTTCTTTCAGTACTTCCTTCCATGATTCTTCATAATCACTTGAATCAGTATTCATCAATTGAATCATCATTTCATTGATTGTTTCTTTGAAAAACATTGTTACATGCTGTTCAAATAATATTCCTATATTATCACCTTTCTTACCTAGTAAAATTGATCTATTATCATGTTGTGACGCTTCAAGATTACTAGAGAAAAGTGACCTTATGTGGTTACGAGGTTTTAAATCCGCATCACTAGCTTCAAATAATAACATATCTTTGATGATAAAAAGAGAATAAATTTATTAAGAAATTTATAATTGAACGAATTTTTTTCAATAATATAATAAAAAACGTACAATGTCCGATGAATTGCATAAATTTTGGACCAAGATTTCCGTCTACAAAATCAAATCCCTGTATCTAATAAATAAAAGTAATAGTTTTTTAATAGATGTTTTTAATAAAAAAAAATATATATAATTAATTTATCTTACCTCTATGTATCCACCTGGTTTCGTTACTCTTTTAATATTATAATAATTTTAGAAAATGAAATTTAATTAAAAATGTGCATTAATAAAAAAGAATCTATCATACCTTATTAACTCCTTAATAATAAATTCCCAGTTTTCTAAAAGAAAGACGGGTTCTATTGTATTTAAGTGAGTGAAATCAAAATAATTATCCTCTGAAGGTATTCCATCCATTAAATCTGCGCTAAGAAAATTTACGTTATTAGGTTTAATTTCTGATGGAAATAATTTATATCTATCAATTCCGACAAATTCCGCGGATTGATATTCATTCGCTAATTCTAAAACAAAAGTTCCAGCGTAACATAATGCATCTAATATTTTTCCATCACCATTTATAATATTGTTTATCGGAGAAGAAAAATTTGTTGACCAAATTGATTTTACAATAAAATGATGTTGATGTAAAAAATCGATATCACCATCTGAACTCGGAAATTTCACCGATGTTTTTGATGATATTGATGATGTAAATGATGACATTAATGATAACGCTTCCGATGATTTTCTTTCACGGATCGGTTTGGTTTTGTTTTTTGATTTTGCTTGTTTAATCTTTGTTTGAATTACTCCCATATTTTATTTTTTTTTTAAAAAAAAAATATTATTACTATTAATGTAAGGAATGTGATAAATTATATATAAATTATATAAAAATGCAAAATTAAAAGTAAAAATAATTAAGAAATGTTAAAAAATTATTACTTTTTTTTATAAAAAATCAAATAAATACAAGTTTCTTTCTATTTATTTTGGATTTTTTTTTTCATTATTATTAAAAGTAAATAAATAAAAGTGGTGTAACACTAATATTTACAGTTTATATTGTTTTAATATTTTTAATATAAATAAATATGAATAAAAAGACGCATGGAATAGAACAAAGAACAAAGAATGAAAAAAGGAAACTCCTTTTTTTTAAAAAAAAATGAATTAAAATAAAAAAAAATAAATTAAATTAGGTTAGAATAAAAAATCCTCGGTTTTTAGAATAATTTGTCCACAAAAAGAACCGAAATTTAAATTAATCGGTTTTTTAAATTGTTTTAAAACGAGATCAACGTGAAAAAAAAGAAAATTATCCAAAATATAAATTATAAATGATTAAATAAAAGTCCAAATTTATCGATCATTTACGTGAATGAATTTTTTGCATAAAATTCTCTCCTTAATCTTAATGATATCTGCTAACCTTTTGAACTCTTTAATTTCATCGATTTTTTTTTCTTTTTTTTTTTAAGATACAAAAACATTTATGCAGCATGTATCATCATGTACATCCACAACAATGTCAAAAAACAAAATAATTTGTACAAATAAATTTCAAATATAAATAAACCAATTAATATTTTATAAGTATGAATGCATGCAAAGTTTATTCTTTTGTTCCGGAATAAAGTAAGGAAGTAAATATGTAAATCATTTAACCCTGCATACGCCGCAGTATTTTCTAAAAGTGATAAACGTTTGATTAATTTTAGAACTTTGTTAAATATTGGAATTTTGTGTCATGCATAAAATGAACTTTAAAATTAGAACGTTACGTCTAGAACATTGAAAAAAAACTTGTCAGTTGAATTTAGATTTAGATGTTCCATGTGAAAAAATATAATAAATGGTTTATATAAACAAATTAACGTAATTGTTATTTTTCAAGTATTTTAAATGAATTTAAGGTTTCGGTTATTCCCCAATCCGACTCACATAATGAAAACATCTAATTTTTAATTCATAATTTTTCTATTATTTCGACTAAAAGATCCCTTTTACCTCTCACATATATTAATTTTGCATTTTGTTACCTCGAATCAAATCACAGAAAAAAAAAGTATGTGTTATGTATTGGCTCGCATGGTTTTTTTTAGTTTGTGTTTCCATTTTATGCCGTTGGGCGTCAGATCGCTCAGGTGATTTTTAGGCGTCAGATACTGGCTTAAATCATCGGTTATGCCCTGGCCAGCATTACTGTCGATCATTTCTACAAATCACATAATTGGTACCCCGATAAATATTTTTCTGGGTACATATTAATGTGTAACAATTATCATCTTTTCTAAAAAGAATACTTGGTATTAGAGGACCAAATTCCTAACCTTATTAAATAATCCCATAAATTAATCCTAGTTTCATCCAACATTTTTTTAGGGTTTACGCCATATAAACTTTACACTTATTAGAATGCAGGTTTTTAATCAAATGAACAGATGCATAGTTTAATTAAATACCTATTAATATTGTATATAATATATAAAAAAACGCAAAATGGCGTGATTTATTTATTTAAGGATTTATTGTGTGAAAATTTCCATATTCAAAAAATACGATACATTCTTTTAATAATTTCAAGATTGAAATTTTATTTAACCATCTAAGGGTCTAAGGTCGTACAAATTAATTACGTACTACCTAACTTCATTAGTAACGGACTTTACCAGTTACCACGCCATTCATGTACAATAAATTATATCCGATATTCCAGCGTAATTTTACGCCATCGTAAATGTTACGCAAGGTTGGGCTGTCGTAACGTGATACTTCTTATCAAATACTATCAAGAATTAACCACATGCTCTATATAATAATTAATTAATTAATCAATAATAATATCAAAGAAATAGAATTCCAATACTAAAATTTTTTCCTTCCAAAAAACGTAAAAAATAAAAAAAAAATAAAAAGAATGGCTGTAAGAATTTTCAAAAAATAAAATTTTAAATATAATCTTTTTTATATTAATATCCTGACCGACGTTAACATCTTTTTTCGTTAATAGATTAATTTATTAATTTTTCACTTGAGATATCATAATACATATATTTTATCTTTTTTATTCAATAGGCAGATTTTTAATCACCAATACCGGAACAACCCCTGAATAGAGCCACGCCATACCAGGTGTTTGTCCTGATTTTTTACTCTTGTGTTATTATTATTCAAATACAATTTTACAAATTTTAATTAACAATATTAATTTTAATTTTAAATAATTATTGCTCACGGGTACATCTGCAGGCTGGGTGGAGTGTTTTCTTGGAAAAATTTTGTTTACGTAAAATAGATCTTCTATAATAACATACTTCTCCCTGTGAGAACAAACAAAAAATTTAAATGATCATGAGTGATTTGTTATTGTTTCATTACCGTATAACAAAATAAAGTTCTAAGAATGGATAAATTAAGATTACAACCTACCGTAAAATAAAATATGAATTTAATTTACCGTTTATCCATTTCACGATATGAGTTTTCAGTTTGTATTGATTTACTATGGAATGAAATCCAATAGGATCGGCAATCCCACATTTTGCGCGTAAATTTGAAATTTATTTACCACATAATTTTATCTATTCGATAATGAAAATCTCCACTTTTTGTAAGAACCATAGTACATTTTGTATTTTTGTGATATCTATACGCTTGTCATTATTATTCTATATTCTTTTTTTAAACCTATTAAAGTTGTAAAAAAAGTACTATACAAATAAAAAAACATTTAAAAATGTGAAACTCAATCAAAGAATAGACGTTAAAAAATTTACCTTGTCGAACATTTTCCTGGATGACTTTTTCCTGAATATACTCTTCCCAAGTTAATTTTCCGAACGCCCGAATTATGAATTCAATATCTCGAATCCAATATCCAAATATTCAGCATAAAAAATAATTCATTTGATAATAATATTGCGCAGAATGCGCAGAATGGAATACTATAAAATCAGTAGTTTCGATAAGTCTTACTGTAAAATATCCACTCACGGTAGATAAATTTGATAAAATTCGAGAAATTGGATATTTCATGTGATCCGGCGGTTTTCCGGCCATCCGAGAATTCAGGATTCGGAAATAGCATTAGTATTTGGAAAATTTATGTTTCGGGAAATGATCCAGTTCGAGAAATGGATATTCAGAAAACTGACTTCGGGAAATGATATACAGATTCGAGAAATTGTACTATAAACAAAAATTTAGCCAATCACTAAGGTTTTCTGATTCATTTTATTATACAGTAAAGATTTATTAATTCTGGCCGGCATTAAATAATTGGTTGCTAAATTTTTTTTCGCTTGATCGCTTTGTCTCTAACACTGCTTACCTTTTGCTTCCACAAGAAATACTACCACTAGTATCACATACAAAAACTGTAAACATAGTGGTAAAAGTAATATACTAATATATAACCCAATTTTTTGGGCAAGCGCTTTACTGATACTATTATACTGGGAGACCGGAATTTATAAACAGATTAAACACCTATTGGTTATAATAAGCCACGTTTATCCTACAATGATAATGTCCGTTATTTACTTGAACATGGTGAACTTGAAGGTGGCCTAGACGAAGAGGTGCGGTTATATTATGAACTGGAGTCCTGAAGTTTATAATATTGGAGAAGTCGTATACAAAAAAAACAACCGGTCTTTTATAAACTACTTGATGACCAAAGCGTAAGTCTGTTAGAGAGAAACTATTACTTGTTAATGCATCTCTATAAAAAATTTTATCCGTAATTTTTGTAAAAACTCGGTAAAAATGAGTCTTTCACGGATCCATTCACGGAAAATGTAAGTAATTCAATAAATTCCGTGATATAAGGTTATTAATTCCGGAAATATGAGCCTTTTACGGAAAAAAGATGGAATATTAAAAATGGATCGACTTTTTTTACAGGAAATATGATGGTATTGCATGATATATTCCAAAAGTAAGGTTATCTAATTTTTCAAGATATTCGAAGTCATCCCCATATATTGGCGATAAGGTTTTTCTTTACCCATACATGTAGGATACATACTTCATAATCGTATTTAAATTGAAGAATGATATACAAACACATGACCATAATTGATCACGTGCAATTGATTTTTTGTAGGACAATCGATGATTATTCATTTATTTCAACGCTAAACTTTCAAACTATTGACACTAATTCTATGAATTTATACAAAAGGATTAAAATATTCACTATTTCGTTTTACAAACAATAATTCGTTAACAGATTCTGGTTTTAAATGATTTCGATCAGTGGTAATTTGATTTCTAGCATCACTAAAAAGCCGTTCGCTTGGTACTGATGTAGCTGGAACACCTAAATATTTTCTAGCTATTTCAAATAAAGTTGGGAACTTTTGTTTATTATCAATCCACCACTGGAATGGATCTGTTTCGGAAGAAGCTTGAGGAGTTCTAATATTATCCAAGTAGCAATTTAGTTCATCATCACTTTCATCCACCTCATCCTCATCTAACCCAAATAAACGTGACTTAAATCCACCAATTTGATAATTATGCTTCATATTTGTTTTTTGAGGCGTAGCAGCAGCTTGATTTTTCAATAATTGATATTCCTCTTTCAATAAAGATATTGCAGCTTCCCTTACTTCTTCAGGCCATCCACGCATTTTTTTAAATCTTGAATCCAAAAGGCTTGCAAGTAAAGCAAATTTAGGTGGTGAATCAAAATAATAAAATAGTGCATCATAAATTGACTTTTTAATTGAATTAATAATAGTGTCAATTTTAGGTAAAGTCGAATATGAATTATGCTTATCTGCTTCCTTTTTCTCAGATTCACATTCATCTTCAGAACCCTCAATGATAGTAACATTATCATAATCTAAAAATAAGTTAAAAATATATAATATATCAGAAATATTATCGCCTATTCAAGAAATAATTCACAACAACTCAATCTAATATTACTTAACCATTCAAGCTATTATTACTCACCACTTTCATCACTTTCACCACTTTCAATATTTTCCACATTTTCCACATTTTCAATATTTTCCTCATCATCTTCTGGTATATAATCATAATTTAATGTATAGATTGATGGGTATATTAAAGAAAGTGTACAATATTTTTGGCCACCTAGCCATTCTGTTGCTTCTTCAATTGGTTCAAAAATTTTAATGAGCTCATCTAAAAGTTTCCATTCATAGTCTGAAAGATATAACTTTTTTAATTGTTTGTAATCTTTTTGAGATTCATTATCATTTTCTAAACATAAGTTTAAAATGACCCGCTTAATAGGATCTTTCAATTTCTGCAATCTTTTCCAGGAAGTCAAAGATGATCCCCATCGAGTTTTGACATCATTGATAGTTCGCAAAATCTTTAAAGAACTTTGCTGTAGTGGTGAGCTTGAATTATTTGTTATCTCTGCATTATTTCCAGATGCTAATTCATTCTGTGCTTCCTCTAACCGTTGATTTTGCTTTGGAAAATTAAAAAATTGCACTAATTTCTTGAATTGCTGAGTATATATTTTAACTTTTTCTAACCCTCTCATAACACAAAGCTGCAGAGTATTCGCAGAGCATGGTACACGATCTATACCATCCCATTCACGTATAGTTTTAATCATATTACTACTATTATCAGTGACTGCTACTTTAACTTTACTTTCCAGCCCAAGTAATTGAAGTTTTTTAATAATAGTTTGACGAATATTATCACCAGAGTGTGGATATTCAATTGGCTCAACGCATAGTAATATATCATACAACTCCATTTTATCTGAAAGCCAATGACATGTAATCCCAATGTAACCAGATTTCGCATGAGAAGTCCAAAGATCGGTAGTTATAGCTGCTGTTTCACATGTTTGAATGATCATTTCCTTTATAGCCTGAAATACAGCTTGATAACCACAACCAATATCTTTTTTGATCGTTACGTAGCATGGTGGCTGAAATGCAGGGTCAAACTTATTAATCATACGTAAAAATCCTTTTCCGTTTACTGAATTAAAAGGTTGAGAATCTGTTACTAGCCAGTCAGCTACAGCATTTCTCAATTCTTGTTGTTTAGATTTATTATGTGGAATAATTTTTTTTAATTTTGGATCATTAATCTTTAATTGCTGCTATAGAATAAAAAGCAATATATTGTTTAATTTGTAAAAATATTAATTTAGCATATAACAAAATAACATTTACTATAATGCTTGTCTTACATTTTTTTCCTTTTCAAACTCTTTATGAACAGAATTTAAATGTTGTTGTTGAGTGCTAGTTTGGGTATTATACATACAGCTATAGTTACATTCTTCCTCTATACCACCTCTTAATACCTTATATCGGCAATAAGCGCGTCCATCAGTTTTAATACCAAAATGCTTCCATACCCAACTTTTTTTATTAGGCCCAAGGTCAACCCACTGTGGTTCTTGTGGTTCTTCTTGATTGTTATTTGAGCCTGCTGAGCCATTATTAATTTTTTTAGATTGTTGAGTTAATGAGATATTATTTGAATATTTACGTTTTTTATTCTTGTCTGACATTTTTTTTAAAACAAATACGTGTTTTTTCGCGTCAAATACTTTTCGCGTCAAATACAATGGGAAAATAAATTTGCGCGATTATACCGATCATCTGATCTTCAAATTTAAACGATAATTAAATACTATTTATAAATAAAATTGTTGTGAAACGTTATAAAATAAAAGAAACTAAAAAGGTATCTTTTACGCATTTTACCATAATTATTTAATTTAGAAAAAGTAATTTTTTTTCGCATAAAAAAATTTTTATTTATATTTATTTGTTATATTACATAATATTACAGCCCATATTATGCCCCCAGTTGATAATTTTGTTATCCTATTATTTTTTTATGATTCGTTTTATATGAAAAAGTTCTAATGCTATTTTTGGATAATTTCCTGTTATTTTCATATTGATTTCTCCATTAGACCTTTTTCATCTCCTATAAAAAACGAAATGGGTTAAATTTGTTTTATATTTGTACTCATGTGTAATAGATGCCTAAAAAAGAGCACCATTTTGTTTAAATTTTTTTTTTTATAATAAGACATAAATCGGACTAAAATGGTGCTTTGTCAGACGTTTTTTACACATAAACACAAATATAAACCGAATTTAACACATTACATTTTTATAAGGAAGTAAGTTTAATGTTAAATACGACCTTGTATCTTCTAAAAATTTATTATAAAAGTCGTTTTTATTAATTTCCATTTTTTTCGTTGTTAAAATATTTTTCCTTCCCAAAAATTTTAGCCGAGGGATTGACGATCGAGAGTTTTTTTTTTCATAAATACTGTACTTCTATAGAATTAAAGCTACTGTAAATTTAGCTAAGTTTTTTGTATTAACTTAATCAAAATTTCATATCTTTAAACTTTTAAAATGTACAGTTTAATGTTTTGAGTGACATAAATATAGGTGCCGTCGGAATTCCCTAATTACAGCATTACGGAATTACGGCATATGTCGTAAATAATGCCGTAACCGTAATAAAATGCCGTAATTAATAGTGATCACGTGACTCGAATAATACCAAATGATCGGCAAAAATATCTCCTTTTTAGAATCCTGTGTAACCATGTGTAACCCATTTCTTTGACAAAATTTCATTTTTTGGAAATTTGTGTAATCACGTGATATAACGCGAAAAAAAGTTTTACGAACGGCTGAAATTAAGTTTAGTTTCCCTACCTGCTTCACATAAAATAAATAAATGAAATTAAGTTTAGTCTTATTTATTTACGGCATATCTGATATTACACTACGGCATTACGGCATTACAGCAATTACGGTTTACGGTTTTTAATTACGGTGATTACGGCACGTGCCTTAACCGTAATAATAATTTCGGCGGCAACTATAGACATAAACCCTTTCACACTTGCCGAATTTCGCTAATACTGTAATAAGTAATAAGCTAATCATCGCTGTCACGCTGTGTAATGGTGTAATACAGATCCCCATTACGCCAGAGGTAACATACGGCCTTACACAAGGTCAGCAGGTGATGTTTATATAAACAAGGATCAACAAAATATTCATTTGGGTTCTTTCTATATTGAACTCTCTCTCCTGAAATTTATTAAATTATTCACGATGGATTATCCTAATAAAATTATTTATTTTAATAAACATTGTGAAAATTGTGATAAAATAAGTACAAATAACCAAGATAATAATAAACAACATAAATGGTGTAAATCATGTCAAATAAATTATTTAAGGGAAAATTTTATAAACTGGACAAGTGGGAATAAAAAGATTGATAATTTCATTCAAGATATTCAATTAAAGATTAATCATTCATGGGATACAGTGTTTGAATGGATACCATACAGTCAGTTTAATGAAATAAACCAACATGATATTTCTGGTACGAAATATTCAATAATATGGAAGGATGGACCATTATATTATAATTGGAATGAAAAGAGATATATAAGAGATTCAAATAAAAGAGTTGCTTTTAAGTATTTAATTAGTAACTCACAAGATGAGATTAAAATTAATGAATGTATATATAAGGTATGAAATTTTCTATATATAAATTGAATATTTTTTTTTATTAGTATTAATAATACTAACGTTTCTTGATTTAATAGCTTAAGGAATATATAATTAATAAATTTTTTAAAATTTATGGAATATCTCAAAATCCAGATACAAAAGATTATATTATGGTTCTTCAAATTGAATGCCGTGAAAAAGTATGTATAAAATGTGGTAAATTTTATATAAAGAAGTGGTGTAAATCATGTCAAATAAATTATTTAAAAGAAAATTTTGTAAATTGGACCAGCGAAAATGAAAAGATTGATAATTTCATTCAAGAGATGCAATTAAAAATTGAGAACTATAATGATATAGTATTTGAATGGATACCATACATTCAATTCAGTAATGTTGAAAGAATAGGAGTAAATGATTCTGCTGCATCATATTCAGCAACATGGAAAGATGGTCCATTAAATTATATAAGTACGAATAAATACGAAAGAGATTTAAATAAAGAAATTATATTAAAGTGCTACTACAACACGCAAGATATAGATAAATTTCTAAATGAGGTATATAGTAATTATGATCTTAAAATATATGGAATATCCAAAAGTATGGATACAAAAAACTACATTTTGGTTGTTAAAGGTGATAGAAGTATATGTGTAAATTGTGTAAGATCTGTTTTATCTGGTTGGTGTAAAATATGTAGTTTAAATAATTTAAATAATTCAAAATGGACTAGTGGAAATAATGAAATTGATCGTTATATTCAAGAAATGCAATCGAAAATTGATAGTGTGTCTGATATAATATTTGAATGGATACCATACAATCAGTTTATTGATATTAAAAAAATAGTAAATGAGTCTAATATATTATACTCGGCAAAATGGAAAGATGGTCCAATAATTTATAATAAATATAAAAGAAAATATAAAAGGAATCCAAATCAAGAGATTGTTTTCAAGTACTATTACAATACACAATATATAGATGAATTGTTATCTGAGGTAAGTTATTTCGGTTTCTATAAACTTTACCTAAAACTATTTTATTTGATTACAGTTTTTTTTTATTTTAATAGGCCAGAAAAAATGCTAATATAAAAGGCTATGGTAATAGAAAACTTAAAACATATGGAATATCTCAAAATCCAGACACAAAAAATTATATTATTATTTTTCAAGATGGATACTGCAAAAAATGTTATAAAGTATATACGAATATAATGAATAAATGGTGCAATTTATGTTCTTCAAGAAAAAACTTTACAAATCAAAACAAGAAATTAAAGGTAGTTAATTCACTTGAATGGATACCATACAATCAGTTTATTGATGTTAAAGAACTGAGAAAATATGAATTTTCTGCAGCAAAATGGAAAAATGGACAATTAAATGTAGAAATTATTTTAAAATATTTTTGCAATATACAAAATGAAGATAAATTCCTATATGAGGTACTGTATAAAACTTTCTATAAATTTATTTTATATAATATTAACTTTTTTTTAATAGGCTGAGCTATATCTGGCAAACAACTCTGGTAGTAATGAACCTAAAATATACGGAATATCTCAAAATCCAGATACAAAATATTATATAATGGTTTTTCAAAATATGCATTGTAAATACTGTGGTGAATATTTAAATCACTATAGAAATTTGTGGTGTAAATCATGTCAAATAAATTTTTTAAAAGAAAATTTTGAAAATTTTACAAACTGGACCAGTGGAAACAAAAAAGTTGATGACTTTATTCAAGAAATGCAATTGAAAATTAATGATTGTGGTGATATAATACTTGAATGGATACCATACAATCAGTTTATTGATGTTAAAGAATTAGGAAAACAGGATTTTTCTACAGTATATTTAGCAAAATGGAAAGATGGCCCATTAAAATATAATAGATATACAGCAAGATATGAGCGAAATTTAAATGAAGTATTTACTCTAAAATGCTTCTACAACTCACAAAATATGATTGATGAATTTCTATATAAAGTATGGAATTTTCTTAAATCTAATATTATTAATACATTATATATACTAATAATTTATTAAATTATATTTAATAGGCCGAACTATATTCGATAAAGGTTAATTGCGGCCTTAAAATACTTAAAATATATGGGATATCCCAAAATCCGGATACAGATGACTATATTATAGTTCAAAATAAAAGCTATGAATGCTGTGAAATATGTGATAATATACTTACAGATATACAGTCTAAATGGTGTAAAGCATGTCAAATTAATAATTTAAGGGAAAACTTTACAAACCAGATTAGTGGAAATGAAGAAGTTGATAATTTCATTCAAGAAATGCAATTAAAGGTCAATAATTATGATGATATAGTAGTTGAATTGATATCATATAATCAGTTTGAAGGGATCGAAGAAGTCAGAAGAGATGATTTTTCTACAATATGTTTAGCAAAGTGGAAGGATGGACCATTGTATTATGATGTTGATAAAAAGGAATATAAAAGAATTTCAAATGAAACGGTTATTTTAAAATTTTTAGACAATTCACAATATGAGTTTCTCAATAAGGTATGAAATTTCTCTATAATAAATATATATTATACAATAATAACATTTTGTTTGCTTTAATAGATTCTAAAAACAATAAATAAATTTGATAAATATAAAATTAATGTTCTTCAAATATATGGCATATCACAAAATCCAGATACGAAGGACTATATTGTGGTTTTTCAAAATGAACGTTGTACAATATGTGGTAAAAAATACCGTATTACATACAAATGGTGCAAATTTTGTCATATAGAAAAATTTATTACCTTAAGTGGAAATAAAAAAATTGATGATTTAATTCAAGAAATGCAAATAAAAACTCACAATCCGGGAACTATGGTATTTGAGTGGATACCATACAGTGAATTTGATAGTATTAAAAAAATAGACAAGGGTGGTTTTTCTGTAATATATTCAGCAATATGGAAAATTGGTCCATTATCTTATGATTTTGATGGAATGAAGTATATAAGAGAACCATGCATAAAAGTCGCTTTAAAATATTTGAATAATTCACAAAATCTAACTAATGAATTTCTTAATGAGGCATGCTAATTTCATATTATTGAATTTGTTTTAAATTCTTTATTTAATAGACTAATTTTTTTTTCATGCTTAATAGATCAAAAAATATTCAACAGATACTTATAGTCGTTATATACTTCGAACATATGGAATATCTCAAGATCCTAATACAAAAGATTATATTATGGTTCTTGAATATGCAGAAGGTGGAAACTTTTATAATTGGGTAAATAAAAATTATGGAAATTTCCATTGGTTTCGTAAACTTAATATACTACAAAATATTATTAATGGTCTTAAAGAAATTCATCAAAAAGGATTGGTACATCGTGATTTTCATACAGGAAATATATTATTAATGACCAGTAATTTTAGTAATTATGACATAACATCTATTTCAGATATGGGATTATGCGGAGAAGTTAATAACATGGATGAAACAAAAATTTATGGAGTTATGCCTTATGTAGCTCCTGAAGTATTAAGAGGAAAGTCTTATACTCAAGCAGCAGATATATATAGCTTTGGTATGATTATGTATTTTGTAGCAACAGGGAAACAACCTTTTGCCAATCGTTCTCATGATAAACTTTTAGCATTTGATATAGTACATAAGGAAATTAGACCTGAAATCAATGAGTCAGAAGTACCAAAATGTTATATTGATCTAATGAAAAAATGTTGGGATTCAAATCCAATGAATAGACCAAGTGCTACTGAAATAGACGAATTAATCTCATCATTTCGTAATAATTTTATTGCAGGAAAGGGTGAACAATTTAAGGAATTAGAAATATCTATTGAAAATAATCAATCAACCACTCATTCACAGGCTATTTATACATCTCGATTACTTAATTCTTTTACTGAATGTCTAGATTGCGCAATCATTGATTTAATCAAAGTTAGAATAAATAAATGAATTTAGTTGAAATAGTTACCAATTTTATTAATATTATTAGTTGAAAGGGGAAGAATATTTAACGACTATTAATCTTATATCTATTTATTTATATCTATATCGTATAATTAAAAAAATTAAATATCTAGAATATATTATTAAAATATAAATATATTTAGACTTTGTTCAACACTGGTTAATTTGATTGTTCATTTAATATGATGAATATTAAAGAACTGTTGGTTAATATGGCCTTATAGAGTAATATATGTAATGTTTTTTTTTACATAAATAAAATCAGTTTGTAATTGAACAATGTTAAACTATTTACAAAATTATTCAGTTTCCAGTAACCTAAAAATTTATTTATGCTTCGTGAATGATGTATGTATGGTAAAATACTTTTTAAATGACAGACTGGTTAAGCTCGACTTTGAGCTTAATATAATTAATTCATTGAAAGGCCGCTTAAACAACTGGATAAGGACTCCTGCTGAAACCGCTTAAATGATATTATTACTATGCTTAAATTAATTATGTTATTAGTTGTGAAGAAAATTGACTTCGAAGTAGATTTTTTTACTCAATATGCAGTTAACGTATCAGTTTATGTAATTTATTTGATAATAACAAATTTTAATAATTGTATATTATGCTTTAACCGTTATATATTTTTGATTTAAAACAGAGAAAAAAACGAACAAATTATGTTGTGGTTGAAAAGTTTATATCACTAGGGTTCACACTATTTAGATCTTTTTCAATAACTTCAGTTTTTAATTAATTTGATTTAAATAATTTTTATCAAATAAATTTAACATGCTTTGTTGAATTATTTTTAACAACAATAGGTGGCTATATAGTATTTTTATTTGTTTTAAAAAATGAATAATATTTGTTGAAAATTATAAAAAATCATATATTGCAGTAATCATCATATATTTAAACGAAAATAAAAAAATTGTAGAAATTATAAACATGAAAACATTTTTCATTCCGCAAGTTTTAATTATAGTTCATCGGTTTTTTGTTATAACTATACTTACATAGAGAATAAGAAAAATATTAATCTAATATATCCGATTCTTTAAAATTGACGTTTGATCCATGCGTTTTTCCAGGACCAGGTGGTATAAAGTAACAATACTTTTATGCAGAGCTGAATTCAGCGTGAAATATTTTCTTTAATTTTTCAGCTCAAAAACATCGCTGTAGTTGCTTGCTAATAAATGTGAAAAAAAACTAAGCGTTGAGCCTCCGAATAAATTTATATTAATCCTACTTTACAGTATTTCAAATAACGATACATTTTAGATTTTTTGTGATCCATGGGTCAATTGCAAAGGTTCTGGAATCTGGCGTGGCGTCAAATAAAAGTAAAAAATTATGTGATAAAATATTATGTATTGAAATATATTGGTGTTGAATGGGTTCACATAAAAGCGTTATTTAAAGAACGAAAATCGGGTATATATCAAATTACTAATGGTTGACATAAATTTGCACCGAAATCATATATACTACAAATATAAAAAAAAATGTTCCTGATTAAAAATTAAAAAATCTGAAACCATATACTAAGAATAAAATTAAAAAAGATATTAAAGCATTAGATAAAATTAAGAAAAATCATGATATAATCTGAATAAAATAGTAAATTAGACAAATTTTTTAAATTTATACTGTTAACAACCATTTATTTTTATAATATTTATTAAAAAAAAATAACTGTAAAATTTAACAAAAAATTTTCCAATAAATATTCCAATAAATTTTTTATGAAAAAAAAAAAAAAAGATTTCTAACGAAATTCTTTATTAAAAAAAAAAACTTCAAGCTATAATTCTCAATACCCTTATTAAAAAACAATTATTTTCAATAAAATTTTCTATTAAATGACTTCTAAAATGAAATTCTTCATCAAAAAAAGATTTACCTATAAAAAAACTTTTCAACCAACAAAATTATCAAACTGAAAAAAACTCCTCTATTAGGCCGGGCAGAAAAATTTTTTAGATTCTCGTGACATAAAATTTTAAAAATGACCCGGCCGGCCGGCATTTTTTTATATATGTAAAAATTTTTTCATATGTAAAATTTTTTTACGCACATTGGCCAAAAACTTAAAATCACGTGATAAAAATTTTTTACTATAAAAAAAAAATTTCCATTTTTCGAAAAACTGACTCGGCCGGGTCACGAGAATCTAAATTTTTTTTTTTGCCCGGCCTAATAAAGAAAAATTCTCAAATGAAATTCTTAATCAAATAAAATCTTCTTATTAAAGAAAAAATTTCTAATGAAAATCTTCCATCAAAAAACACATTTTCCCTATCAAAAAAAAAAATCAAAAAAGATTCTTATCCATTAAAAAAAATCATCAATAAAATTTCTATATCAAAAAAAATTTCCCTCCTATTAAAAAAATAATCCTTTACCGAAATGCTTTATCAAAAAAAAAAATAATCTCACCTGTTAGAAAATTTACTAACGAAATTATCTATCAAAAAAAAAAGCTTTTTTATTAAAAAAAAAAAATTCTCAACAAAATTATTTATCTCCCTATTAAAAAAAAAATTCTTTAATGAGGATCCTCTATCAAAAACAAACCTATTAAAAAAAATTCCTCTAACGAAATTCACTACCAAAAATATTTTCACCTATTAAAGAAAATTCTCAAAAGTAATTCTTTATAAAGAAAAGCTTCCTCCTATTAAATAATAATTCTTTAATGAAAGTTTTTATCAAAAAAAAAACCTCCCCTGCTAAAAAATTTTTCTTCAATCGAAAAAAAAATCCAACCCATTAAAAAATTCCCAAATGAATTTTCTATAAAAAAAATTCTTAAGAAATTCATTATCAAAAAAAAAACTCCTTATTAAAAATTCTTTAACAAAATACTCTATCAAAAAAAAAAAAAACTCCTTATTAAAAGAAATTTCCCTATCAATAATTAAAAAAATTCTCTAGCGAACTCTAACGAAATTTTTTATCGAAAAAAAAAAAATCTTCCTATTAAAAAAATTTCCCAAAGAAATTCTATCAAATTATCAAATTAAAATTTTTTTAATTACACTAAACTTTAATAATTTTGTCACACAAAAAAAAGATCGACTCCGAAATCCGAATCTGTCAATTGCTCGGTGCTGATCTTTATCAGTGCCGGATGACATTTGTCAGCAACGAGCTGATCATTGATCATTGTTAGCACTAAGCTGATCTGTCCAACCCGGCATGCAGTATGTACAACATTGTTTTTGTACAATAAACAATTATACATAAGTATTGTTCTTATATTTCTAGGTTAATTTTTTTTTTTCAGTCGCTTTTTTAATCTGAATTCATTCGTAATACAAAAAACTTAATGGGATCTTTTATCAAAGGTATCAAAAATTTAATTAACCCTTCACATATTAACGTATTAAATAAAATATGTGAAAAATGTAATTATACATGTAATGTAATACGTTTTCAACAAAAATTTGAAAATTGGACTAGTGGTAATGATGATATTGATAAATTTATTCAAGATACTCAGTTATCAGCTCATAATAGTGCAAAATCAGCATTAGAATGGATACCTTATGATAGATTTAATAACGCTATAAAAGGAGGATTTGGTGAAACTTATAGAGCAAATTGGATTGATGGATGTATTTATTATTGGGATGATGACAATCAAAATTGGAATAGAGATAGCAATACTGCTGTGATTCTAAAAATATTAAGTAATCCAAAAAATATTCTATTAGAATTTATGAATGAGGTACATTTAATCCATTATTTATGAAAATTTTGAAATTTTACATGTATGCTAATGTATTATCCATATTTGCAGATCAATTTATCTTTTGGAATAACTCAAAATCCCGAAACAAAAAATTATATGATGGTTTTAAATGATAAAAAATGTAAAAAATGTAATAATGCATGTAAGGCAATACATTTTCAACAAAATTTTAACAGCTGGACTAGTGGTAATGATAATGTTGATAAATTTATTCAAGATACTCAGCTATCAGCTCATAAAAATGCAGAAGTAGCATTAGAGTGGATACCTTATAATAGATTTAATAACACTACAAAAAGCAGATTTGGTGAAACTTATAGAGCAAATAATTGGATTGATGGATGTATTTATAGATGGGATGATGATAAACAAAATTGGAAAAGAGAAAGAAATACTGCTGTAATTCTAAAAATATTAAGTAATATAAAAAACATTCAATTAGAATTTATGAATGAGGTATAATTAATTTATTACTTAATGAAAATTTGAAATTCTTAATTTTACTAATATATATTATTATACTTGTAGATTAATGAATCTTATGGAATAACTAAAGACCCGAAAACAAATAATTATATGATGGTTTTAAATAATAAAGAATGTAAAAAATGTAATTATAAAGTATGTAATGCAATACATTTTCAACAAAAATTTGTAACCTGGACTAGTGGCAATGATAATATTGATAAATTTATTCAAGAAACTCAGTTATCAGTTCATGATAATTATGAAGTATTTAAAGAAGCATTAGAATGGATACCTTATGATAGATTATATGATATTAAATATATCACAAAAGTAGGAATACATATAGCAAATTGGATTGATGGATATATTTATGAATGGGATGATGAAAATCAAAATTGGAAAAGAAATAGAAATACTATTGTAATTCTAAAAATATTAAGTAGTTCAGAAAATATTAACTTAGAATTTAAGAACGAGGTACATTTAATCCATTATTAATGAAAATTTTGAAATTTTGCATGTATGCTAATGTATTATTATATTTGCAGATCAATTTATCTTTTGGAATAACTCAAAATCCAAAAACAAAAAATTATATGATGGTTTTAAATGATAAAAAATGTAAAAAATGTAATAATGCATGTAACGCAATACATTTTCAACAAAATTTTGTAACCTGGACTAGTGGCAATGATAATATTGATAAATTTATTCAAGAAACTCAGTTATCAGTTCATGATAATTATGAAGTATTTAAAGAAGCATTAGAATGGATACCTTATGATAGATTATATGATATTAAATTTGTCACAAAAGTAGGAATACAAGATACAGCAAATTGGATTGATGGATATATTTATGAATGGGATGATGAAAATCAAAATTGGAAAAGAAATAGCAATACTATTGTAATTCTAAAAATATTAAATAATTCAGAAAATATTAACTTAGAATTTAAGAATGAGGTACATTTAATCCATTATTTATGAAAATTTTGAAATTTTGCATGTATGCTAATGTATTATCTATATTTGCAGATCAATTTATCTTTTGGAATAACTCAAAATCCCGAAACAAAAAATTATATGATGGTTTTAAATGATAAAAAATGTAAAAAATGTGATAATGCATGTAATGCAATACATTTTCAACAAAATTTTAACAGCTGGACTAGTGGTAATGATAATGTTGATAAATTTATTCAAGATACTCAGCTATCAGCTCATAAAAATGCAGAAGTAGCATTAGAGTGGATACCTTATAACAGATTTAATAACACTACAAAAAGCAGATTTGGTGAAACTTATAGAGCAAATTGGATTGATGGATGTATTTATAGATGGGATGATGATAAACAAAATTGGAAAAGAGAAAGAAATACTGCTGTAATTCTAAAAATATTTAGTAATATAAAAAACATTCAATTAGAATTTATGAATGAGGTATAATTAATTTATTACTTAATGAAAATTTGAAATTCTTAATTTTACTAATATATATTATTATACTTGTAGATTAATGGATCTTATGGAATAACTCAAGACCCGAAAACAAATAATTATATGATGGTTTTGAATGGTAAATGTAAAAAATGTAATTATACGTGTAATGCAATACATTTTCAACAAAATTTTGTAACCTGGACTAGTAGTAATGATAATATTGATAAATTTATTCAAGATACTCAGCTATCAGCTCATAAAAATACAGAAGAAACATTAGAATGGATACCTTATGATAGATTTAATAACACTATAAAAAGTAGATTTGGCGGAATATATAAAGCAAATTGGATTGATGGACGTATTGATTATTGGGATGACAAAAATCAAAGTTGGAAAAGAAATAGAAATATGATTGTGATACTTAAAATATTAAATGATCCAAAAAATATTACGTTAGAGTTTATGAATGAGGTATAATTAATTTATTACTTAATGAAAATTTGAAATTCTTAATTTTACTAATATATTGTTATACTTGTAGATTAATGGATCTTATGGAATAACTCAAGACCCGAAAACAAATAATTATATGATGGTTTTGAATGATAAATGTAAAAAATGTTATTATACATGTAGTACAATTTATTTTCAACAAAATTTTGGAAATTGGACTAGTAGTAATGATAATATTGATAAATTTATTCAAGATACTCAGCTATCAGCTCATAAAAATACAGAAGAAACATTAGAATGGATACCTTATGATAGATTTAATAACACTATAAAAAGTAGATTTGGCGGAATATATAAAGCAAATTGGATTGATGGACGTATTGATTATTGGGATGACAAAAATCAAAATTGGAAAAGAAATGGAAATATGATTGTGATACTTGAAATATTAAATGATCCAAAAAATATTACGTTAGAGTTTATGAATGAGGTATAATTAATTTATTACTTAATAAAAATTTGGAATTCTTAATTTTACTAATATATATTATTATACTTATAGATTAATGGATTTTGTGGAATAACTCAAAACCCAAAAACAAATAATTATATGATGGTTTTGAATGGTAGTAAATGTAAAGAATGTAATTATACATGTAATGCAATTCACTTTCAACAAAATTTTATAGACTGGACTAGTGGTAATAATAATATTGATAAATTTATTCAAGATACTCAACTATCAGCTCATGTTAACTATGGAGTATATGGAAAGGCATTAGAATGGGTACCTTATAATAAATTTAATAACACTTCAAAAAGCAGATTTGGTGAAACTTATAGAGCAAATTGGATTGATGGATGTATTTATAGATGGGATGATGATAAACAAAATTGGAAAAGAGATAGCAATACTGCTGTGATTCTAAAAATATTAAGTAATCCAAAAAATATTCTGTTAGAATTTATGAATGAGGTATAATTAATTTAATACTTAATGAAAATTTGAAATTCTTAATTTTACTAATATATATTATTATACTTGTAGATTAACGGATCTTATGGAATAACTCAAAATCCGAAAACAAATAATTATATGATGGTTTTAAATAATAAAGAATGTAAAAAATGTAATTATACATGTAATGCAATACATTTTCAACAAAATTTTGTAACCTGGACTAGTGGCAATGATAATATTGATAAATTTATTCAAGAAACTCAGTTATCAGTTCATGATAATTATGAAGTATTTAAAGAAGCATTAGAATGGATACCTTATGATAGATTTAATAACGCTATAAAAAGAGGATTTAGTGAAACTTATAGAGCTAATTGGATTGATGGATATATTTATGAATGGGATGACAAAAATCAAAATTGGAAAAGAAATAGCAATACTGATGTATTTCTAAAAATATTAAATAGTTCAGAAAATATTGACTTAGAATTTAAGAATGAGGTATATTTAATCCATTATATATGAAAATTTTGAAATTTATATGTACTGTATGCTAATATATTATTTATATTTGTAGATAAATATATCTTTTGGAATAACTCAAAATCCAATAACAAAAAATTATATGATGGTTTTAAATAATAAAAAATGTAATAAATGTAATAATGCATGTAATGCAATACATTATCAACAAAATTTTGTAACCTGGACTAGTTGCAATGATAATATTGATAAATTTATTCAAGATACTCAGCTATCAGCTCATAAAAATACAGAAGAAACATTAGAATGGATACCTTATGATAGATTTAATAACACTATAAAAAGTAGATTTGGCAGAATATATAAAGCAAATTGGATTGATGGACGTATTGATTATTGGGATGACAAAAATCAAAATTGGAAAAGAAATAGCAATACTGTTGTAATTCTAAAAATATTAAATAGTTCAGAAAATATTAACTTAGAATTTAAGAATGAGGTATATTTAATCCATTATTAATGAAAATTTTGAAATTTTGCATGTATGCTAATGTATTATTATATTTGCAGATCAATTTATCTTTTGGAATAACTCAAAATCCTGAAACAAAAAATTATATGATGGTTTTAAATGATAAAAAATGTAAAAAATGTAATAATGCATGTAACGCAATACATTTTCAACAAAATTTTGTAACCTGGACTAGTGGCAATGATAATATTGATAAATTTATTCAAGAAACTCAGTTATCAGTTCATGATAATTTTGAAGTATTCAAAAAAGCATTAGAATGGATACCTTATGATAGATTATATGATATTAAATATATCACAAAAGTAGGAATACATATAGCAAATTGGATTGATGGATATATTTGTGAATGGAATGACAAAAATCAAAATTGGAAAAGAAATCATAGCAATACTGTTGTAATTCTAAAAATATTAAATAGTTCAGAAAATATTAAATTAGAATTTAATGAGGTATATTTAATCCATTATTTATGAAAATTTTGAAATTTTATATGTATGCTAATGTATTATCTATATTTGTAGATAAATATATTTTTTGGAATAACTCAAAATCCAAAAACAAAAAATTATATGATGGTTTTAAATGATAAAAAATGTAAAAAATGTAATAATGCATGTAATGCAATACATTTTCAACATAATTTTATAAATTGGACTAGTGGTAATGAAGATATTGATAAATTTATTCAAGATACTCAGTTATTAACCCATAGCGACAGTGAAGTATATAACGAGCCATTAGAATGGATACCTTATGAAAGATTATATGATATTAAATATATTGCAGAAGGAGGATTTGGCAAAATATATAGAGCAAATTGGATTGATGGATGTATTTATGATTGGGATGATGAAAATCAAAATTGGAAAAGAAATAAAAATAATATGTTTGTAGCTCTAAAAAGTTTAAATAATTCAAAAAATGTTACATTAAAATTTATGAGTGAGGTATATTAATTTTATTAATTTAATTTATTTAAATAGTTAAATTTGAAATTGTTAATTTTACTAATATATTTTGTAACTCTATTTTCATATAGATTATGTTACATAATAAAGGAAAAATAAACAATAGTTTTATTATTGGATTTTATGGAATTACTCAGGATCCAAAGACAAAAGATTATATGATGATTTTAGATTATGCAGAAGGTGGAAGTTTACGGAATTATTTAGATGAAAATTATAGTATATTAAATTGGGACAAAAAGATTGGTTATTTACGAGATGCTATACTTGGACTTAAGTACATTCATGAAAAGGAATTATTTCATCGTGATTTGCATATTGGTAATATATTAAAGCTTAAATATAATGTAGTTATAGCTGATATGGGATTATGCAAACCTGTAAATGATGCATCAGAGAATTCAATTTATGGTAATTTACCTTATGTAGCTCCTGAAATCTTAAGAGGAAAAAATTATACCAAGGCTGCTGATATTTATAGTTTTGGTATAATTATGTATGAAGTAATTTCTGGATTACGACCATATCATAATATAAGCCATAATGAAAATTTAGCAATAAGAATTTGTCAAGGACTTAGACCAAGGTTTAATATTAAAGTACCTCAATTAATTGTACAATTAATTAAAGGATGCTTAGATTCAGATCCATTAAAACGGCCAAAAGCAAAAGAAATTGAAGATATTTTATACAATTGGTATAGAGGTAATGGACTATTACAAACACAAATTAAAGAAGCGGATAATATCAACAACAATTCACCAAATATCACCATACCTTCAACTAGTTTAGGATTATTAACATATGAAAGTAGGTTACTCGATTTTAATAATCTTCCTGAACCAAAAAATTCTGATGATTATTACGAACAAAATGATAATATAATAAGCAAGGAATTTTTAGGTATTAATTAATGATCTTGTTATTTTGAAAATATAAATTATTCGCTAAAAGATACTAATAAATTTTTATTATTAAATAGAATCTTTAGAATATTGTCGAATTGATATTCCTTAATTGAACATTAATTAAGGCGTAAATTTGTTCAATTTGTTAAGAATTATTAATATTTATTGTTTTTTTATCTATATCTAAACTAATATATTATTTTATTTATTGATTTATTTCAAATAGAGAATTTAAAAGTGCAGAAATTAGCTTATATAAAGATTATAATTCGAAAGTAATTAACGACCTTAAGTTAGCATTACTAATATTAACAAATTTACAGTATTTCAGTATAACATTTTTGATAAACAATTTTTCAAAATCTTTATTTTTTTTGTACCATTACAGTTTAAAATTCTGTTCAGCGTTAACTTTTCTTAAGCGTATTTTAATTTGTTTTTATTTTATTTATTTTATTTTATTTTTTTTTTGCTTTTCCGACTTAATGGAATGGCATTTTTTTTTATAATTAAATTAGTGAGAATCACGCTAAACAGGATTTTAAATTTTAATGACCATATTATGAACTTATATACTTGTTTATTTTATATTTTTGATATAATAAAATTCTTTGTATTATTTTATCCTAAAAAAAATAAGATTTAAAAATTGTTGTATAAATGAATTTAACTTAAAAAAAAACAATTAACAATTCAATAACTTATTAACGTATTTATGAATAATTATGATTTAGTATCTATTCTAATTTAAAACTATTTTATCATGAACACAAATAAAACAGGCGAAATAAAATTTCAAATTCTTATTATTTTTATATGATTTAATTTGATATCAGTTAATACGTATATAAACCATAATAAATTTAGTTACAACTTTTTACTTCGAGAGTTACTGAAGAAAAAGGATTGGTAGACGAAAAAGAAGCTATTATTGTCTTAGTAAACTTCTCTTAGAGGTTATTAGACTAAAAAATAAAGCTCCACATGAGCTGAGTTGAGCCGATTAGAATGGCCAAGCCTAACTCGTTTAGAGCCAACTTTAAGCTAATTCAAGCCAAGCCTTAAGGTAGTTTGGAGCTGAGCCTAGACATACGATTTTATTGAAAAAAAAAATTGAATACAAACTTTCTATAACAAAATTTACATTTGCTAAACTTTAAAATTGTTCAATGTAAGCCTTAGCAAAAAACTATTTCTCATCTGCAATTCTACATAATTTTAATTTGTATGTTATAAGTAAAAATTTATACAGTATAATTATAGCTACGAATATTTATAAAAGTATTTTAAGATTCAATAAGAAAATTGTATATTTTTAATTAATTCAAAAACTAAAAAAAAAATAATATTAAAAAAAATCTGGTCTAAAAAAAAGAGACCGAAAAAAAAATTATATTAAAAAAAAAAGATCAGACCAAAAAAAGGTGTTATTTTTTTAAGAAAAAAATCCGGTCTAAAAAGAAAGATCGAAAAACATTATTATCATAAAAAAAGTGATCCGGTCTAAAAAAAGACCAAAAAAAAATATTATTAAATAAAATATGATTCGGCATAAAAAGAGACCGAAAAAAATGATCCAGTCTAAAAAAAGACTAAAGAGACTAAAAAATCAACGTTTGAATAGCTACGGTAATACATTTGCTGCCGATCGCATCATCCTGAGAGGGTGGGAATGGCCAAAAATGAAACATGACTAGAAAAAAATTTGCTTTTCGTTAATTAGCAAAAAAAATATCCGATTAAAATTTCATTAACCGAAACTGTATTAGTATATGACCAGACAGCAAATCAAATTATTTCTAACCATAATAATTATGGAATAGATCAGCACGGACGAATCAGTCGAATCATGTGTCCGATTGTATCGTAGGAGAAGAATTGAAAACCCTCAAAAGTCCTGTGCAAAAAGTGCAGGTATTACCTCCGTTTTTAATTTAGCTGTTAGTACGATCCTCTAATCATGTACTAACCAAATGTAAATCTAATCTGATATTCCCGATTTCCTCCATTTTTTTTCAATCGCTTCTAATAAAATTTTCTTGTTAAGTCTAATTTCCCACAAAATTCTAAACCTTTTACAACAAACTATACACTTGTAAGGTTACAAGTCGGTTTTCAAGTTATGAAGTTTCATGGATTTTCTTCGATTTTTCTTCAAAGTTTACTTTTATTTAATTATATAGAGTCAGACAAGTATTAATTAACAATTTATTTTATTTGTATTTTAATAAATTTAAGTTTTATTAAATTTCATATAATTTAATGGTTATATGTACAGTCATGTATTTGGACAAGTTTTGTTTGTTCTTTTAGAAAATTAAAAATTATTTGACGGGAAGCATAGATATTAAATTTTAAAATTATATTTTTTTTTCTTTTTTTTTCATTCAAAATTAATCAAGTAGTAACGTTAACAAATATGTTAAATTTTTCAATTTTTTATTTTTACCATTACAAGTACAAGAAAATTTATTTTTATAAACAAATTTTCTGCAACAGATTGTACTATCAGCACAAAATCAGATTGGTTAGATTTACATAACTGGTTTTTTATGCTATTAATATAAAAAATTTCTTAATATGAATATTTATATTATAGTATATTATAGAACAAGTTGTATATTAATGATGCTTTGTTAAAACCTTTAAATATAATACAGGGCAGGAATATGTCACTCTTTTAGAAACGGTTTTTTGATGGAAGATTTTCGTTAGAAATTTTTCTTTAATCGGGATATTTTTTTGATTGAGAATTTTGTAGAAAATTTTATTGAAAATAGTTTTTTTTGAGAATTCTGGCTTAAAATTTTTGTTTAATAAAGAACTAGCAGTTACCCGTTGCTTCGCACCGGGATCAATGAGTTTGTTTAAATAGAAAAATTTAGTATTATAATGTAATACTAAGTAAATTAAAGATGGTTACAATAGTTTTTAAGAATTTAATATGATAATAATTAGTTAGCAAAAAATAATAATATAGCTTATATTAATGATTTGACGTTTGAGTGTAGAATGAAATTCGGATTAATAAGGAAGATTATAACTACTTTTCACCTTGGACGATTTAACAATTTTTCACCTAGGGTGATTTAACCTATATGATTGTATGATATCACCTCATTATTTAATTTGTATATGCGCATCCTATTAATTTTATTGGTTAATTAATGTGCTGGTTATTTCTTTTATTTTTTTTAAACGTACTCGGATAATCTTTTTTTCTTTAGTTCTTTCTCTCCTTTGCACGGCGCTCAAGTTATGTTTTCTTTCTTTTTTTCATTTTTGCTTCTTGAATTTTGTTTCCTACTAACTTTATTTTTCGATTTTGCAATTAAGTTATGACCAGCTCTATATAGTCGTTTCTTCTTCTTAGTTATTTTTTATTACATTCTTAATATTTATTTCTTACATTTTGTATTTCATTCTTTTTAGGTCTTTTGGTTCTTCTTTGTAACTACTAAGGTATGTTTTTTATTTTTTTGTTTTTGTTTATTTATTACATGTAATTTCCATTCCCTACTAACTTTCAGTTATTTCTTCTTTATTTTATGGGTCTGGTTTTTACTTGGTTCCCTGTTTATCTCATTTTCGTCTTTTCTCCATTTTTTTGTTTTCTTTTGTCTCTTCATTTCTTTTGCCCTTTTTATTCTTCCCTTCCTTCATTTTTTCTGTTGTTTTTTATTTCCTCTTCGTTCCTTTCGTCTTTTTCATTCTTTTACACTACTTTCATTCCTTTCATTTTTATTCCATTCCTACTTCATCTTTTTTGTACCTTGCACTATCCTTTGTTATTTTCATTTTTTTTCCATTCCCACTTCTCTTTACACTACCGTTTGTTCCTTTCATTTTTTATTCCCCATTGCTCATTTCGTCCCCCTTCATTCTTTTCATTTTTTTTCATTCCTTTTCATTCCTTTTGTTTTTTTCACTCTCCCTTTACTCCATTTCGTTCCTCCCTCACTCCCCCTTCGTTTCTTTATTCTTTTTTACTCTCCCTATTTTTTCAAACCCTCATTTTTTTTTGATTAATTTTTTAGAAGTATTTTCGAAAAAACTTTAATATTATGAAAATACTACGAATATTTTTATTAATTAATTATAAATTTTATAATTATTTCTTATTTTATATTACGTCAATCTTAAAATTATAATCAACTTAGGAAAAATATTTGAATAATTAAATGTATTAGAGTCTATTCATTTCATTTATTATTATTCTTTTGGGATTTATTTTATTTGATAAATTATTAATTTAACTAAAATATTTGAATTAAAATCTTTATTCAAAATCTGGTGATTATTTAGAGAATTTCGGATATGGATTTGGTTATAATAATCTATTATTAAATCAACAATTTCTTCAATTAATTAATTATAAAATATTGTAACATATCAATTTTTTTGATTTTTATGAATTTGAAAATCAAAACTATTTATCAGCGTTCAAAAACCTTATATCAACGTCGGTCAATTTTTCTATATGTAATATTGAATTTTTTTTAAAAAAAACAATAAATATATTTAATATAATATTTTATTCTTTAATTAATAATAAAAAAAAAAATTAATAATCAAAAAAAATTAAGGCAAATTTTGAAATTGAATTAGTTGATTTTAGTTGAGCACGCGGATCGAATAGTTTTTGACCATAAATAGATCAGGTGGAGGCATATCACAGGTTTTAATTATATGGCATGGGATTTCAAGTTACACAATTCAAATTATTTATACGGAGACTAATCCAAACGTCACTAGACAAATTTTTTTTAATTATATAGATGTTAGTCTATTAGTGGCGCCGCAACATTGATCTGATCATCGATCCAAACCTAAATAGTGAAAGAATGCCGTATTCAGGAAAAAAAAATTCGGTTTGAAAGAAAAAAACCAAACCAAAAAAGGAAAAAAAATTTAGATCGGTTGAAAAAAAACTGAAAAAAAAAAATTCCGATTAAAATTTCATTAACCGGAATTGGATTAGATGTACATCATGACTTGCCGATCAAGCGAGTCTTAACTATAAAGAACATGGATCAGCAATTCAAAATTAATTTATACAGGCTAATCTAAACGTTAGTCACACAAACACTATTTTTTTAATTATATAGAAATTATATAGAATATAGATTATATTAAGATTTATTATTTATTTCCTTTTTCTTTCGAATTTTTTTTCATTTTTTCTTCAGTTTCTTTCAGGTTTCTTTTTTCAACCCGATTTTTCTCTTTGTTCCACACAAATTTTTTTTTTGTTATTTTTTTTGTTTTTTTTCCGGTTGGCTTTTTTTCCAATCTGAAAATTTTTTCCCTTTTCCTTTTTCGGTTTGACTTTTTTTCTTTCAAACCGAATTTTTTTTCCCGAATACATTCTTTCACCATTTAGGTTTGGATCAGTGATCAGATCGATGTTGCAGCGCCACGGCAATTACCCTTTTTTCCTGACTCTTATTATTAATAATAATATTTTTTTTTGTATCAAGCTCAATAATAGATTAACATAATTACTTATTTATTTTTGTAACAATAGCTGATAGATCGTTATAACTAATTTTTCTGGGGAGTTTTTTTTTTCATGACAACAGATCATTATAATTAATTTTTCTGGGATTTTTTTATAATTAGTGAGATATTTTTTTTTCTCGGGGATGTAATTTTTTTTTAATGCTACAATGGAATTTTTTAAAAGATTTTTTGTAACAATATAACAATAAACTACTTATTCAAAATTGTTTTTGTAATGAATTTGTAAATTTCACAGTACTGCAACATTTGTACTAATACCATCATAATAATAATAAAAAACTAGACCTATTCACACAGCATGGCAAATAAAATATAAGTGTGTTATTATTATTCTCTTACTTGATGGGCAAGTATCAATAGTATCATCCCTACAGGTTACGCCTAGTTCTTTATTAAAAAAAAAGCTTCAAACTAGAATTCTCAATACCCTTATTAAAAAATTATTTTCAATAAAATTTTCTATTAAATGAATTCTAAAATGAAATGCTTCACCAAAAAAAGACTTGCCTATAAAAAACTTTTCAACCAACAAAATTATCAAAAAAAAACTGACTCTATTAAAGAAAAATTCACAAGTGGAATTCCTTATTAAAGAAAAAATTTCTAACGAAATTTTTCCATAAAAAAACATTTTTCCTATTAAAAAAAAAAATTCAAAAAGGAATCTTATCCATTAAAAAAAATTCTCAAAAGAATTTCTATATCAAAAAAACTTCCCTCCTATTAAAAAAACAATCCTTTACCGAAATTCTTTATCAAAAAAAAAATCTCACCTGTTAAAAAATTTACTAACGAAATTATCTATCAAAAAAAAAATATCTTTTTTATTAAAAAAAAAAACAATTCTCAGCAAAATTATTTCTCTCCCTATTATCGCCATTTTCAAATTAGTGCGACCCCCGCGTGTCACCCCCTAAGGAAATCGATTTCCAAAAATTTGCGAAAACCCGGAATTTTCCTGAATAACTACGTAGGAAAGGGTCAATTATTAGCGATTTCCAGAGGAAATCTTGCGAAATTCTCAGTTATAAAGGTAGTTTGCTTACAAAAAAGTGTTTACGTTACACAAAGTTTTATCACTCACTTATAAGCAAACTATTTGAATAATTGAAAATTTCCTGAGATTTCCTCCAGAAATCACTAGCAATCGGACCTTTTCTACAAAGTTATTCAGAAAAATTCCGGGTTTTCCACATTTGCGAAAACCGATTTCCTTAGGGGGTGACATGCAGGGGGTCGCACTAATTTGAAAACAGCGATAAAAAAAAATTCTTTAATGATCAAAAACAAACCTATTAAAAGAAAAATTCCTCTAACGAAATTCTCTACCAAAAAATATTTACACCTATTAAAGAAAATTCTCAAAAGTAATTCTTTATATATTCTTTATAAAGAAAAACTCCCTCCTATTAAAAAATAATTCTTTAATGAAAGTTTTTATCAAAAAAAAAATCTCCCCTGTTAAAAAATTTTTCTTCAATCGAAAAAAAATCCTTCCCATTAAAAAAATTCTCAAATGAATTTTCTATAAAAAAAATTCTCAATGAAATTCATTATCAAAAAAAAACTCCTTATTAAAATTCTTTAATGAAATACTCTATCAAAAAAAAAAAACTCTTTATTAAAAGGAATTCCCCTATCAATAAAAAAATTCTCTAGCGAACTCTAACGAAATTTTTTATCAAAAAAAAAATCTTTCTATTAAAAAAAATTCCCAAAGAAATTCTATCAAAGAAAAACTTTACCTATATTAAAAAAACTAAAAATTAAAAATTTTTTTAAACTACGCTAAAACTTTGCTTATAATTTTGTCACGTTAAAAAAAGATAGACTCCGAATCTGTAAATTGCTCGGTGCTGATCTTTATCAGTGCCGGAAGACATTTGTCAGCACCGAGCTGATCATTGATCATTGTCAGCACTAAATAGCTGATCTGTCCAACCCGGCATGCCATATGTACAACATTGTTTTTGTACAACAAACAATTATACATAAGTATTGTTCTTATATAATCCTTATTTATAAATTAAATTTTTTTTTGTCGCTTTTTTAATCTGAATTCATTCGTAATACAAAAAACTTAATGAGATCTTTTATCAAAGGTATCAAGCATTTAATCAAGCCTTCACATATTAACGTATTAAATAAAATATGTGAAGAATGTAATTATACATGTAATGTAATACGTTTTCAACAAAATTTTGAAAATTGGACTAGTGGTAATGACTATATTGATAAATTTATTCAAGATACTCAGCTATCAGCTCATTATGATCCAGAAGCAACATTAGAATGGATACCTTTTGATAGACTTAATAACATTATAAAAAGTAGATTTGGCGAAACATATAAAGCAAATTGGATTGATGGATGTATTTACAAATGGGATGATGAAAATCAAAATTGGAAAAGAAATAAAAATAATATGTTTGTAACTCTAAAAAGTTTAAATAATTCAAAAAATGTTACATTAAAATTTATGAGTGAGGTATAATTAATTTATTACTTAATGAAAATTTGAAATTCTTAATTTTACTGATATTTTATATTTATTAGATTAAAACAGATTACGTATTTTATGGAATAACTCAAAATCCAAGAACAAATAAATATATGATTGTTTTGAATGATAAATGTAAAAAATGTAATCACATATGTAATGCAATCCATTTTAAACAAAAATTTGAAACTTGGACTAGTGGTAATGATGATATTGATCAATTTATTCAAGATACTCAGCTATCAGCTCATGAAATTACAGAAGAAACATTAGAATGGATACCTTATGATAGATTTAATAACATTATAAAAAGCAGATTTGGTGAAACTTATAGAGCAAATTGGATTGATGGATGTATTTATCATTGGAGTGATATAAAACGAAATTGGGAAAGATATAATAAGAGTGATATTGTGATACTTAAAATTTTAAATAATCCAAAAAATATTACATTAGAATTTATGAATGAGGTATAATTAATTTATTGCTTAATGAAAATTTGAAATTATTAATTTTACTAATATTTATTATTATACTTGTAGATTAATGGATCTTATGGAATAACTCAAGACCCGAAAACAAATAATTATATGATGGTTTTGAATGATAAATGTAAAAAATGTCATTATACATGTAATGCAGTTCGTTTTCAACGAAAGTTCGGAAATTGGACTAGTGGTAATGAAGATATTGATAAATTTATTCAAGATACTCAGCTATCAGTTCATAAAAATGTTGAAGCAACATTAGAATGGATACCCTATGATAGATTTAATAACATTATAAAAAGCAGATTTGGTGAAACTTATAGAGCAAATTGGAAGAATATTGTGATACTTAAAATTTTAAATAATCCAAAAAATATTGCATTAGAATTTATGAATGAGGTATAATTAATTTATTGCTTAATTAAAATTTGAAATTATTAAGTTTACTAATATATAGTATTATATTTGTAGATCAATGGATCTTATGGAATAACACAAAACCCAGAAACAAATAATTATATGATGGTTTTGAGTGATCAATGTAAAAAATGTGATTATATATGTAATGCAGTTCGTTTTCAACGAAAGTTCGGAAATTGGACTAGTGGTAATGAAGATATTGATAAATTTATTCAAGATACTCAGTTATTAACCCATAGCGACAGTGAAGTATATAACAATCCATTAGAATGGATACCTTATGAAAGATTATATGATATTAAATATATTGCAAAAGGAGGATTTGGCAAAATATATAGAGCAAATTGGATTGATGGATGTATTTATAAATGGGATGATGAAAATCAAAATTGGCAAAGAAATAAAAATAATATGTTTGTAGCTCTAAAAAGTTTAAATAATTCAAAAAATGTTACATTAAAATTTATGAGTGAGGTCTTATATTGATTTTATTAATTTGAATTTATTTTAAATAGTTAAACTTGAAATTTTTAATTTTACTAATATATTTTGTAACTCTACTTTCATATAGATTATGTTACATAATAAAGGAAAAATAGACAATAATTTTATTATTGAATTTTATGGAATAACTCAGGATCCAAATACAAAAGATTATATGATGATTTTAGATTATGCGGAAGATGGAAGTTTACGGAATTATTTAGATGAAAATTATAGTATATTAAATTGGGACAAAAAGTTTGGTTATTTACGAGATGCTATACTTGGACTCAAGTGCATTCATGAAAAGGAATTATTTCATCGTGATTTGCATATTGGTAATATATTGAAGCTTAAATATAATGCAGTTATAGCTGATATGGGATTATGCAAACCTGCAAATGATGCATCAGAGAATTCAATTTATGGTAATTTACCTTATGTAGCTCCTGAAATCTTAAGAGGAAAAAATTATACCAAGGCTGCTGATATTTATAGTTTTGGTATAATTATGTATGAAGTAATTTCTGGATTACGCCCATATCATAACATTAGCCATGAAAATTTAGCATTATTTATTTGTCAAGGACTTAGACCAAGGTTTAATATTAAAGTACCTCAATTAATTGTACAATTGACTAAAAGATGCTTAGATTCAGATCCATTAAAACGACCAAAAGCAAGAGAAATTGAAAATATTTTATACTCATGGCTATATAAACCAAGTGATAAACAAACAATAGTATTACGAACACAAATTGAAGAAGCAGATAATATTAACAACAATTCACCAAATATCACCATACCTTTAACTAATTTAGGATTATTATCATATGAAAGTAGATTACTCAATATTAATAATCTTCCTGAACCAAAAAATTCTGATGATTATTACGAACAAAATGATAATATAATAAGCAAGGAATTTTCAGGTATAAATTAATAAAAATACTACTATAAATCATTTGTTAAAGATACTAATAAATTTTTTATTTATTAAATACTAGATTCTTTAGAATGTTGTCAAGTTAATATTCCTTAATTGAATATTAATTAAGGTTAAATTTGTCCAATTTGTTGAAGAATTATTAATATTGTTTTTTTATCTATATCTAGGCTAATATATTATTTTATTTATTTATTTTTAGATTCAAATAGAGAATTTAAAAGTGCAGAAATGGGCTTATATAAAGATCATAATTCGAAAGTAATTAACGACCTTAAGTTAGCATTACTTATATTAACAATTTTACAGTATTTTTTTTTTTGATAAACATTATTTTTCAAATCTTTTTTTTTCTTTATACCATTACAGTTTAAAATTCTGTTTAGCGTTAACTTTTCTTAAGCGTATTTTAATTTGTTTTTATTTATTTATTTATTTTATTTTTTTTTTTGCTTTTCCGACTAATGAAATGGCATTTTTTTTTTATAATTAAATTAGTGAGAATCACGCTAAACAGGATTTTAAATTTTAATGACCATATTATGAACTTATATACTTGTTTATTTTATATTTTTGATATAATAAAATTCTTTGTATTATTTTATCCTAAAAAAAAAATAAGATTTAAAAATTGTTGTATAAATAAATTTAACTTAAAAAAAACAAGTAACAATTCAATAACTTATTAACGTATTTATGAATACTAATTATGATTTATCTATTCTAATTTAAAAACTATTTTATCAGTACTAGCCTTTCCCCTTTGGTTTTAGCGATTCTATCTAATTTTCGATTATATAATCAGCTAAAAACGAAAATTCATATTATTGAATAATAACAAAATTAATTTTTGTTGGTAAATTAAAAACGTTACATATGAACTATTACATAATAATATTTTGATTTCTCAATACTTCCTTATGTCCCCGTATTCTTTTTGCATAATTTCTATCTTTAATATGGGATGTATTAATTTAGAAATAAAAACTTTATAAACTATGATATTTTTCAATAAACTTAAATATAAAGAGAATAAAGTATATTATAAGAAGTGAATAAAATAATGATAATAATAAAATATTTACCAAATTATTTGAATTTATTGAATAATTATTCGTAAATCAATGTGAAGCAAGAATATTTTAAAACTTTTAATAATTTTTTTTTGACAGTCTTCAAACATTTGAATCATTGATCATTTCCTAGTTTATTTTAATACATCAGGATCATCTTTTTGAAAATTTCCTATAATCTTAAAAAGTTTCTAAAAATTAAAATGTCAATAACTTTTCAAACTTGATGCCAAAGGCACTATTTAATATGGAAATTAATACTATTATCATCCTCATCAAAGTACTTTTGACAAATTACGTGATGATCCAATAACCTTTAATTTTTTTTTAATGATTGTGGAGTTGATGTGGCTGTGAAGTTGAATAATCAGATAAAAGAAATGAATTATACTTTCTTGATCTTAGTTACAATTTTTAACAATATAGATATATTTATTTTTAAAAAAAATAGATTTCCACATTATTAATTCAAAGTGGCACTGATCGTTCTGATTGTGGCGCAATGTAAAAAAAAACGTAGCAAAATAATCTCATACATCTTTTTTGCTTCACCATTGTTAATAAAACAACAATTTATAATAATTGTGGCTAAAAATAATTATTGATATCTCTTAAATTACAAATTTAACATGGCCATGACGCAATACAGAAAACGTGGCAAAAATATTCTTGAACGAATTCTTTACTTCGCCTTCATTGATTCATAAAATAATTTGAAAATACGTGTTATTATAGAAAAATTTTCTTATATAAACACTTTGAGAATAAACAACGAATTAAAAAATTATATTGTACTCACAAAATCAATAATGAAATTCACATGCTTATATTAAGGGTTCTTTTAATGATAATTTAAATTCATTATTGACGCAGATGCGGCAGTTGCGGCACCGTTTGAATATAAACGTGACGCGGATGCAACCTGGCTTTCTACTTATAAACGTGATGCGGACGCAGATTGTATTCTTACGTAATTACAGTTTCCCCGTTATTCATAACAATATTTCTACAAATCAAATAATAAAAAATATTAATGAATATGGATGTTTTTGGCTAAAGGTAATTTCAATAATTTCTACAATTTTTTTAACAGAATTTTTGATAATTCTAATTAAAAATAATAATAATAATTATTATTATTATTACTTTATTAAACGAACTTTTTTAAAAAATTATAGGAGAATTTTTTTTAAATATTAATAATATTTTACGTAAACAAATAAGGTAGGACCGTTCTTTCCCCTGAATCAATACATGATATGCTGGTCATTTTAATTCAAAAGTGAGTTAGACAGATTAAGTTTCAATTATTAATTCATTAGTTATATATACAAAAAATCATGTTACACCTATATTCTGGTTGTTCTCGACTCTCACGTATGTTTTTACTTACATACCAATTTTACAAATTTTGATAATATTAAGGCAATACCTCTAATTAGTAGTGTGACAATTCAAAATTTCAGTTTGATATGTCTAATTTATGTAGTTCTAATCCACAAAGAGATGCGATAAAATCATTACTGCAGGGTAGTTGGATACGGTAATACATAAATTACATGTTATATCAATGTAAGTTATATATTAATTAGAGAAAAATAAAACTTATTTTAAAAAATAAATACAGTATATAAAAGTCATTGCAAGAAATAAAATTTTTACAAAGAAAACGAAATAAATAAATGTATTGTTTACTTAGCATCAAAATGACAATATTTTTTAAATAGATCAATCGGACGGTGATATGTCTGCGCCTGATCTATTCCGTGTTAAAATGGAAACCGTGGTCATGTGCGCGTGCCGTTTGAGAATTGGCAAAGTTTTTTTTTACTAATTATTTAGTTTTTTTCGATTTTTTTTTAAAAAAACCAAGAAAGAAGTTTTTCTTTTCAGTTTTTCAGTTTTCAATTGAAAAAAAATATTTTTTCTCGATCTTTTTTTTTAAAACCAAAAAAAGGTAATATTTTGTTTTCGTTTTTTTTTTCAATACCGAAAAAAATTTTTTTTTTTTATCGTAAATCTAAATCTTTTTTAATTAGTTTTTTTTTTTGGCTTTTTTTAAAAATAAATTTTTTTTAAATATTAATTTCGTTGTCGTGAAAAGAAATCACTATACTTTAAAAATAAAAATTTCTACTAAATTAAATATGATCAAATATCACATAACCATGTTTTAATACTACATGACAAAAAAGACAAATTGTACATGAGATATAGTAAAGGATAAATTTCTCAGTGATGAGTGCAATACCGCAATACCATGGGCTAATAAATAAGGATGGTAAAAACATGTTTTAAATCATCGGACACTTTATTATTGCAATAGAAATCATTTTCAAGTCGCGAGACATAACCTTAAACCATATTTATTATTTATATATTTAATTGTGTGATGATTAAGCCATCAATGATTTAAAAAAGTTTTGAATAAAAAAAAAAAAAATTTTTTATGTGCCGTAAATCAGTTTTAATTGGTAGATAGTCACGTGATAAATATCTGTGATTCGAAAATTCGAAAATAAATAAAGCTTAGTTGCACAAGTTTATTATTTACCGTGAGACCACACTAAAAAAAAAATATTGTTGTAATAATCTTAATAATATGTGAAAATATTGAAAAAAAGCTTTAAACAAATAATATGTTCTGATTGTAATCAATTTCTTAATCAGTGTCTGAATTGTAATTCTAAACTGTTTCAAAAAAATGGACTAGTGAAAATAAATTTATTGATAAATTTGTACAGGATTCTCAATCAAAAGCAAGAAACCAATGATAAGTACTTGAATAGATACAATATAATAATTCGAGAAATATAATTCAGGTATTGTTTATAAGGCTATTTTATTAGACGGATATATTGAAGAATGGGATAGTGAAAAACAACAATGGAAAATAGTATTTATAAATTTAGAGATGAAGATTATAAAAATACAATCTTAGAAAATATTAAATCGCCTCTTAATGAAAACGAAAAATTCGGAGAATAATTTGTGTCGAAAAGCTTAAATAATTCCACAAGTATCAATGATGATTTTTAAATGAGGTAAATTATTTAAATATCTTTTAGGTTATATATTTCATAATTTAAAATAATTTTTTGATTTAGTGAAAAAATTATTTAAGTTTTGAATATACCACTGAAAATGATGATTCTCGATTATATGGAATTACTCGACATCCAACATTGCTGAAAAAAATATATAGAATATGAAATATATATCACGAAAAAAAAAAATTGGTATACAAAACTGATAAAAGTGATAATTACAAAAGAATTTGATTTTTTAAAAATTTACATATTCTTTTTTCTCGCGTAAAGGATTGCAAAGATTACATCATTACAACATATTATTATATAATTATTAAAATTGTTTATATACCACGTGAAAAAGCTGACAATAAATAATACATCAAACAGAAGGACAATAGGAAAGTGAAATGATTGACATCAGCTTATATTAACTCCTGAAAAATGATCAAGAAGAGATTAGTTTGTGTGAATTAGCCTGTGTAATAAAAGTGTTTATGTAGATTATAATTACACGTAAATTTACGTCAGCTACATTAACCCCCTAAAAAAAGTCCTGATATAAAAGGACCCCTATTTTTTTTTTCTCTCCATATTAAAGATGTCAGATATCCCCGGAGATTGTCTCATTTTGATTTTTTACGAACTAAAAGATGATCCAAATTCTTTATATTCTTGTATTTTAGTAAATAGATTATGGTGTACTATAGGAGTAAATATATTATGGAAAAATCCTTATGAGACTCTTTATAATAGTAAAGCTTCTAATCAATCTTTATCATTTAATAAACTTTATAACACAATAATCTACTTATTACCGACATCATCAAAACAATTATTAATTGAGAATGAAGTTGTTTCAATTCCAACTTCTTTTTTAAACAGCAAACCATTATTCAATTATATTAGTTTTTTTTCAGAAATTTCAACAGACCTTATAGATGAGATGGAATCTACATTGATTAAGAATGATCATAAATATCTGGAAAAGAGTAAATTATTGGAACAAGAATATTACAAATTATTTATCACCAATTGTAAGAATATATCAGTATTTAATTGGAAAACAGAATTACCTTTATATCAATACCCTGAAACATCAACTTTTTTTTCTCAGCTCCATACTTTAAGTATTGATAAATTTGTAAGTTTAATTTCAGAAAAATTATTTGAAATGGAAAAAATTTGTCAAAATATAGAGGATTTGGAAATATGGGATTGTGATAAAGCTATTCCAGGCTTAATCAAATTTATTGATAATCAAAAGAATTTGCGATCATTAGCCTTACATTGTGATGAAACAACAAGGAGTTTACAATTAAATGAAGTAATAGAAAGAAAAGCTGGTACATTCATAAAACTTGTTATATCACACGTCTTACTTTCACCAAAATTATTTTTATCGTTAACAAATTTAATTTACTTAAAGTTTATTAGCAGTTATTATAACAATAATAATAAACAAGAATTACAAGAATTGCAAAAGTATTTATCAATTGCTTCTTTTCCAAACCTTCTGTACCTCAAAACAGAATATTTACCACGTCACGAAGTTTGTATGTTAATTGAAAATTCTCATGGAAATATTAAAAATATTGATATAAGGAATGATCATAAATTTGGTTATACTAAAAGATTATATAAATCCATTGCTATAAATTGTCCAAAGATTGAAAGTTTGGGTATTAATATTCAATTTAAAAATTTGGGTGGTATAAAAGAAATTTTCTTAAATTGTGCGAGATTAAATAAATTAGAACTTTATATAGTTGATATAGAAGATGAAGAAGATAATTGTGATGAAATATTAAATATTTTAGCAGATTATTCTTCAAAAACTTTTAAAATATTTTCATTTAATAAGGATTTTATATTTTCAGTTGATGGCTTACAAAATTTTTTTGAAAAATGGAGAGGTAGAATTCCAATTAAATTTGTTACACGTTTTTATAGATGTCGTTATTTTACTCAAGAACATATTAAGATTATAAAGAAATATTTTGATGAAGGTGTGGTTGATGCAAAACTTAGTCATTTATATCATAATTGAAAAAAAATTATGTTGGTCATCACTTTGTTGTGACAAGAAATTGTTTTTAATTTGAAAATTCAATTCATGGTTTAATTTTCTAATAGTTTTAATATTATAGTTATTAATTTTAATAAAGTTATCTTTTCTTACTCATTGTTACTGTATATTATTTATTGTGATTAGAAAAAGGAAAAAGTGAAGAAAAATGGAAGAATTACTATTTGATTAACAAATATAAAATTTTTTGCATTTTCTACAAAACCGTTTAATTATATAATAGTGTATTTTAACTGCAATATTTATAAAAAGCAATGAAATATAACCTTGTTTAAAAATGTAAAATGCATTCAGAGCTTCTCATGAATTCAAAATAGTAAATAGTATTTAATAATTAGTTAATTTCAATTTTTGAATATTTTTAATTAGTTTAATTTTTTAAAATTATTTATAAAATCAGTTTTATTTTAACGTGCGGTATCAATAGATTACAAATATGATTACGTGTATAATCACGTGAAATATTTCAAAAATTCGAGAAATTCGAAGATCGCTTAATCAAATCTAGCTAGTAGATTTTCAAACAAACGAAATGTTAATGTCAACTAATTAAACTAAAACTATATATGGACCCATATAAAAATTTACTACTTGTATTAAAGATTTTTCTGATTAAACTATTGATTAATTACTTTTTATAATAAATTTCTTACTAGATTGGTTCATACTTCCATAACATTAAATTCTTCCCAATAAAATTCAACAAAAGTATTCTAAATTGTCAACTCTTTTATGTGACAGTCTGTTTTTTTCCAAAAAAAAAAGATCGTTTATGTCTCAAAAATAAATAAAATAAGGACTTACTTATCTACCTACATAAGGAAAAAATTTTTTTTCTTTAGCGTTTGCGAGATTGTTGCATTATTCTTCAAGTTATTGGGAATTTATTTAAATTTTTATATTTTCTGAATATTAGTCAAAATAATACAAAGTTATCGAAGTTTTAAGATTTTAGATTTTTTAACAGGTATGCCACTAATTTCATGAAGGTTGTATTATTGCATGAAAAAATCTTTAATAGTAAATTTTTATATGGGTCCATACTCCATATATAGTTTTTATTTAATTAGTTGACTACGCACCCTAATACAACGCCGCATACGCCATTGATTTTATTAATGACAACCAAGAAAATTTTAAGTACGTGTGAACAACGAGAAATCGGAGAGAAGTTATAGAATGGATTCCTCATAATCGTTTGATTAATATACAATATCTTACTCATGATGGATAATGCTATTTTGTTAGATGGATTTACTAGGAAATGGATAATATAATACAAATGGGAAAGATAAACTTAATGATGAAGACTATGAGAACGCAAAACGATCAAATATTAAACCACATCTTAACGAAATGAAAAGACGGATGGCATATTATTTATAAATTCCTCAGATATTAATAATGATTTTTTAAATGGGTAAGTTTTACTTTTGTTTTTTGTATGTTCTTTAATCATATGAATTATAAAGTATTACGTTTTAATGGTTTTACCACAAAAAAAAAAGGAGTTTGGATATAAGGAAAAAAAACTTTCTTATATCCTCTCTCAATATCATATCCAATGAAGTAGCAGTAATTATCATGTACTATGTTAGACATTAATGGCAGAATGAAAAAAAACGCTAAATATACTGTACATGTGCATCTACAACAAAAGTTCTATACTAAACTATATTAAACTATACAAGACCTAACCTAAAAATCTCGATCATATACCATTCTTGGAGTCCTAATTATGAATCCTCATAATTCCCAAGCTTTGTGTTGCGTCCATCGTCCCATTTGTTAATAAACCATTGCTGAATAACTGTTGAAACTAGCCGTAGCTCCCACGAGTTCTGACGCCCAGGTAAAATCTGTCTATCTACATCTAGAATGATGAACCAAAAAAAAATGTTGCACGGTCGACCAAAGGACTCTAAACAGAACTCCACCTTTTGACGTCGTCAGCTGTAATCAAAGTCTTCTTGATATTTCTTAGAACAAGAAAATCTTGTCTACATTTTTTTGCCAATCCATAGCTCCGCAGTAGTCACATGATATGCAGTGTATGAACATCCAGCGAGACCGGTAAAATACTAAAGCTAAATTATAAAGATAAAATTTATAAAATTAAAAAAGTATGCTGCTAATATAAATCAAAAGATAAAAAAAAAATCTGAAACCATATATATTAGAACAAAATTAAAAAAATACTTAAGATAAATTAAGAAAAACCATGATAGAATTCTAAATAACATAGTAAATTAAGCAAATTTTTAAAGTTTATACTGTTAGCAAACCATTTATTTTATAATATTCATTAAAAAAATAATTAATTTTATAAATTTATTAAAATTTTAGTAAATTTTCCAGTAAATTTTTTATGAAAAAAAAAAAAGATCTCTAACGAAGTTCTTTATTTTTAAAAAAATTTTGTGCCAAAATTCTCAATATCCTTATTAAAAAAATTATTTTCAATAAAATTTTCTATTAAAAGACTTCTAAACGACATACTCCATCAAAAAAAAAATCACCTATAAAAAAACTTTTCAACCAATAAGATTATCAAAAAAATATCCTTGTTAAAGAAAAATTTCTAACGAAAATCTTCCATCAAAAAAACATTTTTCCCTATTAAAAAAAAATCAAAAAGATTCTTACCCATTAAAAAAAAATTCTCAAAAGAATTTCTATATCAAAAAAACTTCCCTCCTATCAAAAAAAAAAAATTCTTTACTGAAATTCTCTATCAAAAAAAATCTGCTCCGTTAAAAAATTTGCTAACGAAATGATCTATCAAAAAAAAAAAAAATCTTAAAAAATTCTCAGCAAAATTATTTCTCCCTATAAATTGCTTTTCGGATGTTTTAGATTTACTGTTTTGTATATATTTATCAGTAATTTTATTAAAAGTATCTTTACTAATAAAAGAAATTTCCAAGGTAAAAAAATTTTTTTATAAAATTTTAGGGTGGATAAAAAAAGAGATTGGTTTTATTTCACAAATTGAAAGCCAATGATCATATAAGTCACATGATCCAAAATCAAAATGTTGGGCAATAAAAATTTCTGTGCCCCATTTCGAAATTTCAAGTTGGATTGCCCAAAATTGAAATTTAATTTCGGGCAAAATGAAGTTGTAAATTGAGGCAAAACGCAACTTTGGCCACAACATATCTACCTAAAAACCGAAAATTAAAGATATTTAAAATGATCGATTACGTCGACAAAATGATCATCAAGGATCTACCAGGATGATCAACTGATCAGCGGCTAACTATATTTGATATTTCGTTCATATGCAAGATGAAATGTAATGTTAGTCATAATACATAAGCATTGTTCGATCTTTAATTTATATGATTCTTAATCCTTGAATTTAAACAATTTTTTTCAAGTTGCCTTTTTATTGGAATTCATTAGTGGTTTTAAAAGTCTTAATGGATTCTTTTACTAAAAGTATCAAAAAGCTATTAAAGCCATCACATGTTAATAAATTAAATGAAATATGTGAAGAATGTAATTTTATATGTACCACAATAAAATTTCAACGAAATTTTGAAAATTGGACTAGCGGTAATAATAATATTGATAAATTCATTCAAGATACTCAGCTATCAGTTCATGTTAACTATGAAGTATATAAAAAGGCATTAGAATGGATACCTTATGATAGATTTAATAATATTGAAAAAAGCAGTTTTGATAATAAAGTATATAAAGCAAATTGGATTGATGGATATATTTGTGAATGGGATGATGAAAAACAAAATTGGAAAAGAAACAATAATAATATGATTGTGACTCTAAAAAGAATAAATAATTTAAAAAAAATTACACTAAATTTTATGAATGAGGTATAATTAACTTATTACTTAATGAAAATTTAAAATTCTTAATTTTACTAATAATACATTTTGTTTATTAGATTAAAACAGATTATGAATTTTATGGAATAACTCAAAATTCAAAAAAAAATAATTATATGATGGTTTTAAATGATAAATGTAAAAAATGTAATTATGTATGTAATGCAATTCATTTTCAACAAAATTTTGGAAATTGGACTAGTGGTAATAAAAATTTATTCAAGATACTCAGCTATCAGTTCATAAGAATAATGCAGAAGCAATATTAGAATGGATACCTTATGATAGATTTACTAACACTATAAAAAGCAGATCTCATGAAATATATAGAGCAAATTGGATTGATGGATATATTTATAAATGGGATGATAAAAAGCAAAGTTGGAAAAGAAATAAAAATAATATGATTGTAATACTTAAAATATTAAATGATCCAAAAAATATTACATTAGAATTTATGAATGAGGTATAATTATTTATTGCTTAATGAAAATTTGGAATTATTAAGTTTACTAATATATTATATTTATTAGATTAAAACAGATCATGAATTTTATGGAATAACTCAAAATCCAGATGAAAATAATTACATAATGGTTTTAAATGATAAATGTAAAAAATGTAATGATGTATGTAATGCAATTCATTTTCAACAAAATTTTGAAAATTGGACTAGTGGTAATGATGATATTGATGAATTCATTCAAGATACTCAGCTATCAGCTCATAAAAATGCCGAAGCAACATTAGAATGGATACCTTATGATAGACTTAATAACACTTTAAAAAGCAGATCTGATGAAATAATCAAAGCAATTTGGATTGATGGATATATTTATAAATGGGATGATAAAAACAAAACTGGAAAAGAAATAAAAATAATATGATTGTGTTACTTAAAATATTAAATAATCCAAAAAATATTACATTAAAATTCATGAATGAGGTATAATTAATTTTTATTTAATAAAAATTTGAAATTCTTGGTTTTATTAATATATATTATTATACATGTAGATTAACGGATTTTATGGAATAACTCAAGATCAAATAACAAATAATTATATGATAGTTTTGAATGATAAATGTAAAGAATGTAATTATACGTGTAGTGCAATTCATTTTAAACAAAATTTTATAGACTGGACTAGTGGTAATGATTATATTGATAAATTTATACAAGATATTCAGCTATCAGTTCATAAAAATGCTGAAGCAACATTAGAATGGATACCTTATGATAGATTTAATAACACTTTAAAAAGCAAGTCTAATGAAATAATTAGAGCAAATTGGATTGATGGATATATTTATAAATGGGATGATAAAAAACAAAACTGGAAAAGAAATAAAAATAATATAATTGTGATACTTAAAATATTAAATAATCCAAGAAATATTACATTAAAATTTATGAATGAGGTATAATCAATTTATTATTTAATTAAAATATGAAATTCTTGGTTTTATTAATATATATTATTATACATGTAGATTAACGGATTTTATGGAATAACTCAAGATCCAAAAACAAATAATTATATGATAGTTTTGAATGATAAATGTAAAGAATGTAATTATACGTGTAATGCAATTCATTTTAAACAAAATTTTATAGACTGGACTAGTGGTAATGATTATATTGATAAATTTATTCAAGATACTCAGCTATCAGTTCATAAAAATGCTGAAGCAACATTAGAATGGATACCTTATGATAGATTTAATAACACTATAAGCAGATCTGATGAAATTTATAGAGCAAAATGGATTGATGGATGTATTTATAAATGGGATGATGAAAAACAAAATTGGAAAAGAAATAAATATTATGTGATTGTGATACTTAAAATATTAAATGATCCAAAAAATATTACATTAAAATTTATGAATGAGGTATAATTAACTTATTATTTAATTAAAATTTGAAATTCTTGGTTTTGCTAATATATATTATTATACTTGTAGACTAGCGGATTTTATGGAATAACTCAAAACCCAAAAACAAATAATTACTTGATGGTTTTGAATAATAAATGTAAAAAATGTAATTATATGTGTGGTGCAATTCATTTTCAACAAAATTTTGTAGACTGGACTAGTGGTAATGATTATATTGATAAATTTATTCAAGATACTCAACTATCAGTTCATGTTAACTATGAAGTACATAAAAAAGCATTAGAATGGATACCTTATGATAGATTTAATAACATTATAAAAAGCAAATTTAGTGAAACTTATAGAGCAAATTGGATTGATGGATATATTTATGGATGGGATGATAAAAATCAATGGACAAGAACTAATGAGAATATAATTGTGATAATTAAAATATTAAATGATCCAAAAAATATTACATTAAAATAAGGTTGCTTGCCGAAACTAGGAAGTTTCGGCATGCCGAAACTGCCGAAACTGCCGAAACTGTTTCGGCGTTTTGGCGCAGTATATCATATGATATACATATAGTTTCGGCATTTCCGATGTAATATTGTCCAACCTGCAGTAGCCGATCCGATTTTACCGATCTAATCGGCTGATAATCTCTTTTTTTTATAAAAAAATATTTTTTTTTAATACCTTTAGTCTTGTGAATTGACGAACAAGTACGGTATCTTTTTTTCCGATTCTTGGATGGTAACGGTAAGTCTATTTTTTTTCTTTTATTATCTTATGTATTTTTCTTTTATTAACTTAATTTTATTTTTTTTATTTTAGGTTTCGGTTGCTTGGCATTACTGACCTACTGTAGATATTCAGGAGCGGCAATATTAGAAGGGAGGTTTTTTTAATATATTAATATAAGAACATTTAATAACGTTCTTTTCTTTTCTCTTAGGAACGTTCTTTTCAGCGCATTTTCTGGACTTGGAGGTATAGTATTTCGAAGGGGAGGGGGGGTATTCTTAATATAAGAACGTTTAATAACGCTCTTTTCTTTTTCTTTTTGTAGGAATGGACTTTTTGACGTGTTTCCTGGACTTGAAGGAACAGCAATTCGAAGTGGGAGGAGGGTGTTCTTGATATAAGAACGTTTAATAATGTTCTTTTTCTTTCCTTTTTGTAGGTTCCAAATCGGAGCCTTGGAATTGGAGTGACTGGGAGTTTTTAGTTTAAACTCTTTTTACTTAGATTTTTGAACTGGAACCTTGGAACTGGGCGGGTACTATATGTGGTAGTGGGAGATAAGAGATGGTGAAGAAAGTGCTTCGGAATGTTTTACTAGTATTCATTATTTTTTTATCGTAGATTCCGTCGTGCTGGACTGAAAACGGAGTTTCAGACTAAATAATATACTTTTCTAATTAATCTGTTTTAATATAAATAAAAAATTGCAATAAACTAATATATTAAATTATAATATAAACGAAATAATTTTTTTTTAATTTTTGTTTTTTTTTTGTCGTGTTAGTAGTAACTTAAAACAAATTAATAAAAACCTTTAGCTTAGTAACGAGCAAATAATTTAAATGGGGTGGGTATGTACGTGTGAGAATAAGTCTAAAGAAACAACTGTTTCTTTCTTTTATTTTTTATAGAAAGTTAATACTATATATGCCGAAACAATGCCGAAACTCTAATAAAGTATTAGTATCAGTTATGCCGAAACTATGCCAAAATGCCAAAACAGTTTCGGCAGTTTCGGCAGTTTCGACAGTTTCAGCGTTTCGGCGTTTCGGCAGTTTCGACACTATGTAAGGAGTTTCGACTTTCGGCATTGGGCCAAATGAGTTTCGGCAGGCAACCTTACATTAAAATTTATGAATAAGGTATAATTAATTTATTATTTAATTAAATTGAAATTCTTATTTTACTAATACTATATATATTATATTTATTAGATTAAAACAGATCATGAATTTTATGGAATAACTCAAAATCCAGAAACAAATAATTATATGATGGTTTTGAATGATAAATGTGACAAATGTAATTATACATGTAATGCAATACATTTCCAATATAATTTTGAAAATTGGACTAGTTGTAATAATGATATTGATATATTTATTCAAGATACTCAACTATCAGTTCATGTTGACTATCAAGTATATAGAAAGGCATTAGAATGGATACCTTATGATAGATTATATAATATTAAGTATATTGCAAAAGGAGGATTTGGCAAAATATATAAAGCAAATTGGATTGATGGATATATAGATAAATGGGATGAAAATAGTCAAAATTGGAAAAGAAATAATAAAAATATGGTTGTAGCTCTAAAAAGTTTAAATAATTCAAAAGATGTTACACTAAAATTTATGAATGAGGTATATTGATTTTATTAATTTATTTAAATAGTTAAATTTGAAATTGTTAATTTTACTAATATATTTTGTAACTTTACTTTTATATAGATTATGTTACATAATAAAGGAAAAATAGACAATAATTTTATTATTGGATTTTATGGAATAACTCAGGATCCAAAAACAAAAGATTATATGATGATTTTAGATTATGCAGAAGATGGAAGTTTACGAGATTATTTGGATAAAAATTATGGTATATTGAATTGTGTCTAAAAAATTGGTTATTTACAAGATGCTATAGTTGGACTTAGATACATCCATGAAAAGGAATTACTTCATCGTGATTTGCATATTGGTAATATATTAAAGCATAAATATAGTACAGTTATAACTGATATGGGATTATGCAAACCTGCAAATTATGATGCATCAGAGAATTCAATTTATGGTAATTTACCTTATATAGCTCCTGAAATCTTAAGAGGAAAAAATTATACTAAGGCTGCTGATATTTATAGTTTTGGTATAATTATGTATGAAGTAATTTCTGGATTACGCCCATATCATAACATTAGCCATGAAAATTTAGCAATAAAAATCTGTAAAGGACTTAGACCAAGGTTTAATATTAAAGTACCTCAATTAATTGTACAATTAATTAAAGGATGCTTAGATTCAGATCCATTAAAACGGCCAAAAGCAGAAGAAATTGAAATTATTCTATACACATGGCTATGTAAACCAAGTGATAAACAAACAGTAGTATTACGAACACAAATTGAAGAAGCAGATAATATTAACAACAATTCACCAAATATCACCATACCTTCAACTAGTTTAGGATTTTCATATGAAACTAGATCACTCAATTTTAATAATCTTCCCGAACCAAAAAATTCTGATGATTATTATGAACAAAATGATAATATAATAAGCAAGGAATTTTCAGGTATTAATTAATAATTAATATAAATCATTTGTTAAAGATATTAATAAATTTTTTACTTATTAAATAGATTCTTTAGAATATTGTCGAATTGATATTCCTTGTGATTATTATGAGAAAATTGATAATATAATAAGCAAGGAATTTTCAGGTATTAATTAATAATAAATATAAATCATTTAAAGTTACTAATAAATTTTTTATTTATTAAATAGATACTTTAGAATATTGTCGAATTGATATATCTTAATTGAATATTAATTAAGGTTAAATTTGTCCAATTTGTTGAAGAATTATTAATATTATATTTTGATCCTATCTAAGCTAATATATTATTTTATTTATTGATTTTTTTTTTTAGATTTAAATATAGAATTTAAAAGTGCAGAAATGCGCTTATATAAAGATTATAATTCGAAAGTAATTAACGACCTTAAGTTAGCATTACTAATATTAACAATTTTACAGTATTTGCAGTATAACATTTTTGATAAAACAATTTTTCAAAATCTTTTTTTCTTTACATCATTACAGTTTAAATTCTGTTTAGCGTTAACTTTTCTTAAGCGTATTTTGAATTTTTTTTTTTTGCTTTTCCGAATTATTGGAATTGCATTTTTTTTATATAATTAGATTATTGAGAATCACGCTAAACATGATTTTAAATTTTAATGGCCATATTATACTTGTTTATTTTATATTTTTGATATAATAAAATTCTTTGTATATTACTTTATCCCAAAAAACATAGGATAAGATTTAAAAATCGTTGTATAAATAAATTTAACTTAAAAAAAAAGTAACAATTCAATAATTTTGTCTAATTTAAAAATTATTTTATCATGTAAACAAATAAAAAAGGTGAGATAGAATTTAATTTGATATCAGGCAATAAGTATAAACCATAATAAATTTAGTTACAACTTTTTACTTTCGAGCGTTGCTGAAGAAAAAGGATTGGTAGACGAAAAAAAAGCTATTATTGTCCTAGTAAATTACTTTTAGAGGTTATTGGACTTGAAAATAAAGCTCCACATGAGCTGAGTTGAGCCGATTAGAATGGCCAAGCTCAGCACGTTTAAAACCAACTTTAAGCTAATCCAAGTAGAGGTTGGATCCGGTCATAAAAGTCTTAGCCGGTTAATAACCGGTTAACCAAACCTTTAACCGGTTAATTAACCGGTTAAAACTCAATCCTAGTCAGAATTAAAATTCGGTCAGGATTAGCATCAAATATATTTTTAATCCCGGCTAAAATTAGGCCAGACCAAAACTCTAACTATCGAAACGAAACTCTAGCTGAAAGACGAAATTCAGGCCAAAATTGTCTTGCCGGCACTATGAATTTCGGCCCGCATTATGAATTTTATATAACACAAAAAATTCCACCACCTGGTCTACCTGGTGGCTAAACTTTTATCCGAAGTCCCGTGATTTATAATTCTGGCCGGCACTGTAAATTTGGCCAGAATTACGCATTTTGACCGGTTAATTTAACCTGTTAAAAATTGATTTTTAACTGGTTAACAAATGTTTTAACCGGTTAATTAACCGGTTAAGCTCAACCGGTTCCAACCTCTAAATCCAAGCAAAGCCTTAAGGTAGCTTGGACTGAGCCAAGACATACGATTTTATCGAAAAAAAAATTGAATACAAACTTTCTACAACAAAATTAACATTTGCAAAACTTTAGGATTGTTCAATGTAAAACTTAAAAACACATTTCTCATCTGCAATTCTACATAATAATTTTATTTTGTATTATTATAAAGTAAATATGTCACAAATTTATATATATAGTATAATTATAACTACGAATATTTATAAAAGCATTTTTAGGATTTAATAAAAATTTTTTATGAAAATTGTATATTTTTTAATTAATTCATATTTTACACAAAAAAAAAGTTGTTATTGTATAAAGAGAGATCCCATAACAGATATTATCAATATTACTAAAAAACGATTTATTTTATTTTGGTTAAACCAAGTATTTATCAAAAATAAAAGCAAATAAATATTATCATTGTTCCTATTTAAAACGCAACAGAAAACAAATCTGGCGACATGTTTTTTTAAGTAAAAAATATATATACTGATTCTAACTTAAAAGCATATTTATTCAAAAAAATATTTTATTTTGATTATATCACCGATCTAAACCTAAATTGTGAAAGAACAAAAAAAGAAAAAAAAAATTAATAATTTATTAATATAAAAAATTACGTTTACTGTAGGACTGCAGCGTCAATCAGATCTGTAAATTTTCTTCCTTTCCCTTTTCTTTAGTTGTTTTTATCTATTTATAATAACGAATTATCAATGCAAATTGTTAATATTATTAGTAAAATTAACCATGTAGTAGGCAAGTTAATGTAAATAAAGTTTAGTTTGATGAAATCTATTGTATGGACTATGGATTCTAGAAATAAAAAATAATTGCAATAATATGCCTATACATAAAAAAAAAAAAATATATATAAAAATAAATAAAACATTACATAAAAACACATTAGAATATATTATTGTAAAGAGAAAAAACCAGGACGAAAGATATTAAAATTCAGTTTAGAAAAATTGAAAAGAATCTCGGTTTTAAAAAACTAAAAAAAAAATAATATTAAAAAAAATCTGGTCTAAAAAAAGAGACCGAAAAAAAAATCATTAAAAAAAAAAAGATCAGACCGAAAAAAGATGTTATTTTTTTAAGAAAAAGATCCGGTCTAAAAAAAGAGATCGAAAAACAAATATTATTATCATATCCGGTCTAAAAAAAGACCAAAAAAATATTATTAAATAAAAAATGATCCAGTATAAAAAGAGCCCGAAAAGTCTAATAAAAGACTAAAGAGACTAAAAAATCAACGTTTGAATAGCTACGGTAATCAATCTGCTGCCGCCGATCGCATCATTCTGAGAGGGTGGGAATGGCCAAAAATGAAACATGATTAGTAAAAAAAATTGCTTTTCGTTAATTAGCAAAAAAAATATTCGATTAAAATTTCATTAACCGAAACTGTATTAGCGATGAAAATCTCTCGGAATGTACACATGACCAATATGATCCGGCAGCAAATCTAACCATAATAATTATGGAATAGATCAGCACGGACGAATCATGTATCGTAGGAGAAGACCTCAAAAGTTCTATGCAAAAAGTGCAGGTATTACCTCCGTTTTCAATTTAGCTGTTAGTACGATCCTCTAATCATGTACTAACCAAATTTATCACCTGGCTACTAATTGGTATTTAGGATTTTTTCCGCCAGTTATAAACTGGCGGACCAATTAGTATATCCAGGATGATAAAAAAGTTTTTTACTGATCATAAATAGGTCATCATCCTTCGGATGATAAGTTGATAACCCGTTTATATACTACTAGCTTAGTAAATAACTAATACGTAACCTAATCTGATATTCCCGATTTCCTCCATTTTTTTTTTCAATCGCTTCTAATAAAATTTTCTTGTTAAGTCTAATTTCCCACAAAATTCTAAACAAACTATACACTTGTAAGGTTACAAGTCAGTTTTCAATAGTAGTATAAAACATTCTGATACATGGTGTCCATACTGTGCAGGTATGGCCAAACATACTCTTGATGATGCTAAACAAATTGCTCTCACTCGGGGTGGTAAGTGTCTTTCAACAGAATACAAAAATAATAAATCTCCTTTATTATGGATCTGTAAAAATCAGCATAAATGGTATGCAAAATTTGATAATATTGTGAATAAATGCTCATGGTGTCCGTATTGTAGTAAGTATAAACGTGAAAATCTATGTCGTCAAATCTTAACAAAATATTTGGGCCCTCCATCAGAAAATCGTAAGCCTGATTTCTTAAAAACACCAGAGCATTCAATGGGGCTACAACTTGACATTCCTTATTATCACTATGGTTTTGCAATCGAAGTACAAGGAGAACAGCATGATAAATATATAGAATTCTTTCATAGAGGAGACCCGAATAATTTCATCAGACAGCAAGAATTATGCAAAGAAAATTGCATCGAACTAAAATATGTTTGGTATTACGAAGATCTGCATATAGTTATTCCAGAGTATCTTCGAGAATTGGGTCTTATACAGTAGAATAAATATGAAACTTTAAATGTGTGTATTTCATTAAAATCCTTATTTTTTCGATATAGTAATTTCATGCTAAGCCCAATCAAAATGAGAAAAATGGAGTATTATATATACAATCTTAACGAGACCAAAAATTTAAAGAATATGAATCACCCTGCCAGTCCTGCGTTTCCCTTTCGTTTGTTAATTTGCGGTGGATCAGACAGTGGAAAAACCAATATGATTCTTAATCTTCTTCTTGGAAATAAATTTCAACGTTTGTTCAAGGAAAAGAAAGGGGAGCGGTATGTCAAAAATGACGATCTAGTCTTAATCGGAAAGCATATCCATGAGCCCAAATAGGTATTAGTGAAAAACTGTCACGAAATTTTTTCGAAGGGCCCAAAAACATATCGGGAGAACGTGACATTTCGTGCATTAAAAGCAGGTGCAATTCCAGATATAACTAAGTTCTCACCAGATAGAAACACTGTTGTAGTCTTTGAGGACCTTTGCGCTGAATCAAAGAAAATTCAGGACCGGATTGTTCCATATTTTATCAGTGACCGACATCAAGGTGTATCAAGTATATACGTGAGCCAGAAGTATACACAAACTCCTAAAATTATTCGTGAGAATATCACGCATTTAGCCCTTTTTCGAGGGGCGGGAAGTCGGGATGATATAGCCAGAATCGTACGTCAGTATACGGATAACTCTAAAAAAGCTTCCAAGATTATTGACAAACATTTGCGAGATCGGAATTTTGTGGTCTTCGATTTTACTAAAGCAACTGATGATCCTCTCACAACTAGATTAGGTTGGGATATACCCCTGAAATTGGACAAATAAGGTTTGATTCTGTCTTTTTGTATATATGCATTTTATAAATATAATGTGCGTATTATATATATATATAGTAAGGTCAATTCATGAAAATTAAAACCGGATTGCGAGCAAACAACTTTATTAATATTGAAAAAGAAAGAAACAGCTGATATAGAATATAATTAGTTGATTAAATATATGTTCTATTAACAAGTAATATCTTATTTGATAGTTATTTGAACTTCACAATTTTTTTGAACGATGGTGTTCCAAGTGTTGATCGACGCCATCCTTTAAAATTATCATTACTCTCAACTTCTTCACTTTTATTCATAATTGAGAGGATATCCTTTATTGTTTTTTCATATGCTATCTAGAGGAACAGTTTTGAATTAGTCATTTATACAGAATTAACAAGTAATATTGATATTCCTAAGTTATACCTGAAATGCAAACAGCGTATCCAGACCAGATAGAAACGTATTGCATACTTCGAAAGATCTTGGAAGATCTACACTCAATCATAACGTAAATCCCTGGACTAATTAATGTCATCATATAACCGGTCCACTTTGTCACTATTTATTACATGAAGAATCATTAATTATGTAGGATAAGTTAGTTAAAACAAGCGTTCCTGGAAGACCAGCTTACCAATAACTTGCCAACCGAAAATCCGATTGACACTGGTCTTACGCGAAATATTATCAAGGGAATCTTTCATAAATATCCCCAATCTAACCAGGTCGATTAGATTCTTTTTTTCCGTGTTATTTTTTCCTTCTCCCGTCACCTCACCGAACATCGATTCATAAACAAATTTTCCTGTTTATGTTAAAGAAATAATTAGAACAGATTTATTTGTATTTTTTATGATTAACTGTTTTTTATATAAGTACCATTATTGACAATTTTCCGATCATATCGAGTTGTTTAGCCCGGGAAGGATCACCGATGGCAAGTTTTCGGACCTTTGCGCTGGTGCTGGATGTGTTCGGCCATATCGTGGGATATATGTATGAGTCATGAAAAAAAATTCGTAACACCGGACTTATTATATTCGCCACAAGTGTCCCTTCGCTTATAATTTCTTTCAATGGATGTAATGGGATAGTATAAGACCTGCAAAGTAGCAAGAAAAAATCTTGTTAACAGCCGTTTCAAAAAGTTGCTTAACTAAGAGATATCAAAACTTACAGATGTTCAAAGAGAAACTTTATTCGTCGAAGAAATTCTTTCTCTGCTGTTGAATTAAATTTTTTCGAAAAAGATTCAGTGATGGTTTCGCGAAGTTCGTGTAATCCACCATCATTATCGTCAAGAGCAATCTAAGCAAGATAGTCAGTAAAGGGAACATTGCAAAAGAATGATGATAATAAAAAAATACGAACCTCAATGTACTCTTGTAGGATTGATTTTACGTCCCTTGTTACTTTTTCTTTTCCGATTAACTTTGATTTAATATCCTTTCTAAGATCTTCGAGCGTTTCCCTAGAGAACGTTTTTACTTGCGACTCCGAATAATTATCCATTTGTAATAAAAGAATATGGGATAGACTCCTGAATTTTCAAAAAAAAAATAATAATCAACCTCCATCAGCAAAGTTAATCATTAAAAAGACATTCCATTTAAAAGTTCTACCTACAATATTTCGTGATAATTTTTCGTCATTATCAGACCAGAATTTTGCGCATGAGCTAACGCTTTGGATCGATATGACTCAAATAGTGACGGTATGTTTTTTGTTTTGAAAATGAACTATAAAACGATTATTGTTTTAAAAAAATCGTACTTACAATCAACCTTAAGAAAAAAATATACTTACAGGTTGATCATTTCGATCAACGTACTCGTCAAATCCCATTTCTTCCACGCTTAGCCTTAACTCACATTCATCGTCACTTTCATCACTTTCTGATTCGTCATCATGATACTCATCATCTTCGGTCTCTGTGCGCTTTCTTGGCTTGTGAAATATATAAAATTAATATACACATAAACCTTTGTATAATACATTATCTGTGTTACATTTATACTAACCTTTTCGTTGCTTTCACTATCACTATCTGGCACTCGCTCTGATTCATCATCATCATGATACTCATCATCTTCGGTCTTTGTGCGCTTTCCTGGCTTGTGAAATATATAAAATTAATATACACATAAACCTTTGTATAATACATTATCTGTGTTACATTTATACTAATCTTTTCGTTTCTTTCACTGGCGCTCGCTTCGATTCAGGAGTCTTAACATGCGGAACAGTGTTCTAGTACCAAAATTGCACAGTAATTCATTATGGATAAACAACAAGGTTAAAAAAAATGCACATATACTCTCACAGAATAACTTACACCGTCTCATAGTATGGATATCGTTTCATCAAACACAATTGTTCGTATTTCCTTTGCTTCTTCGACGGTTTTATCCAACGCAGATTTTGCATAGTTTAACTATTAAGTATGGTTAAGTCAATTTCTCGTTAAAATAAGAATCTATAGATAGTAATCTGTTCACCTTGATAAGATATATCGTATCCGATATCCAAAAAGCTTCTAAGTCTGGAGATGATTTCTCGTCCTTATAAAACAGAGAATATATGAGTCTAATCAAATAACCAAAACTTATCATTATAATCAAAGGAATAGGAGATATATTCCATGAAACGAGACGCAGTCTAACAACCAGAAAGACGCAGTTCCTAGTTGCAACATAGAAATAGAGGCGCAGTCTATTCCCCGAGGGAAGGCGCGATTCACTATCACTGGCCGAGACGCAGTCAGCCAGCTACTCAGGGCTTCTATCTTAGTTAATTGATAAATATTTATATAAAAACACGTACATCAAAGTCGTTAAGACATTTTTGAGCTTGATCACATTTCTCCAATAACAAAAAAAAATAAATAAATAAATTACTAACAAAAAAAAAAATAATAATAATAATAAATATAATAACAAAAAAATAAAAAAAATAACAATAACAAAAAAAAAATAACAATAACAAAAAAATAAAAAAAAGGAAAAGAAAAAAGAAAAAAGAAAAATAAAAAACAAATCATTGTTTAAAAAATTTGCATTACATACAGTAAATGATTTGCGCGATCAATGACAATTGATCGCTTATAAACTTAAAATTTATACCATTTTAGATCATTTTTTTTCACCTCTATCATATTCATTAAATTTATTTTTCTCCCTTTTCCAACTTTTTTCTTTATTATTTTCCTTTATTTTAATTTTATTATTTATTTTATTTATTTTCTTCAGTTATTTTTTTTTATTTTTACTTTTATTTTTATTTTTTATTATTTTTTTTTTATTTTTTTTTACTAAAAATAACCATATAATACATATGTATATTACTATAAGATTTTTTTGTTTGTTTTTAATATTTTATATGTTTTTCATTACTTTTATTATACTTGGTCCTAATTTTTTTTGTTTAAATCAACTTCAGAGTATAATTTTACCATTTATCAAATTGTATAAAAACTACATTTAAAAGATGTTTAAAAATTTTATTATTTAGTTTTTTATAAAATCATATGTAATAATTGGTATTTTTATTTTTTTATCATTATAAAGTAGCATATAATATAAAATAAAAAAATTTTTTAATCATTATATATTATACATCAATAAGAAAATTAATTTAAATGGATTTTTTTTAAAATTAATGGTACTAATAATTACTAGTGATAAATTCAGGTATTTTATTATTATATTTTGTATGATTATAACTTCATGCCAATATGTAATTTTTTTAAATTTAATGTTTATTATTAATTGCTGATCCGCCACTCAGCGATACAAAATGATCGGCAATCTATAATTAATTTCGTCGCAATTTTACATATCGATTACAATTGCTTCTGAATGGTGTTTTCCCCAGTTCAAAAAGATGTCCCAACAACATGAATGCCCTACAATATTGCTAACAAAAGGAATTTTATCTTCTGAATTGCACTATGGCATATTTGCGCGAAATTGGTGGTTTCAAAAAATGCAAAAAACTATAAAACACCTCTTCTCAACAATTAATTGTACCTTTTCGTCTTCATATGCGTGTTTCCTGTTAACTTAATGGAGAAAATTTCATTATTTCTATCGTTAAAAACACTACAAGTCCATTTGAACCAGGGTTTGTTTGTACATGCAAAGGAAAAAGTACTCTACAGCAATAACTACTTTATATCAAGAAATTTTTGGTAAAAGAACTGAATATTCTGGACCAGCAATAATGGGATTTTATAATGATCAAATCAAAGAAAGGTTACTGCAAGATGTAAAATTTTTTCCAATATATATCAAAATACAATCATTTTTAGTAAACCAAAACGAAAAATTCATCGTATGTCTGAAATTAAAGAAAGAGAATTTGAATTATTTTTTCAGAACAAAAGTAATGTAACCATGAGTTCATATAAAGTTGATTCCAAAACAAATTTGCCAATATTATATTTGCAAGATCAAAAAGAAGCATTATGGACCAAATTTGAAGAAACATACCCAAATGGAATGAAAAAAACTTCATTTATGGCGCGATTAGCTAATTGTAGCCATATTAAATATCGGGAAGACCTGGGTGGATTGTGTTTAATATGTAATGATTATGGATTTGAAGCTTTTCAAGATCTAATAGCAATTGCGCGAAGCACTTTTAATGACAAAAAAAGATTGGTAAATATTTTTTGTACTTAATAAATCTTACCAGAAAACCTAATCACCTAATAACAACTAATTTTCTTCTTATTAGGATGGTATCATTAATCGTATAGAAAATTTGAGAAGGCATATGAAAAGAAATTTTGAAAGAGAACTAGTGATTAATCAAGATGGCACTGTGTCACATGATGAATGCATAAATCATTGCCTATTATATGCATTTGGAGAATGCAAATATTATCATACTTCACGTTGTACTGAGTGTGATGAATTTTTTGAATTTTTTAATTTTTTGAACACACATGTTTCTTCTGAACAAAAAATAAATCTTGATCAAATTAAAGAAAAACTCAAATATTACCTGTCCCATCAAGTCCGGAAGGTATATTTAAATGCACAATTCAAATCATCTTTGGCACAACTTGATAAGGATGGCGCAATAATTGTAGTGGATTATAAAATGATGGATTTTATGGAATAACTCAAAACCCAAAAACAAATAATTATATGATGGTATTGAATGATAAATGTGAAGAATGTAATTACTTTGCAGAAACCTCTGATTTTCACAAAATATGTTAGACATAATCACTACATGTTACTAACAGATGGTATATATATGTTCTACATATTTTAATATACGTAATATGTTTGTAATATTAATAAAATAATGTTATAATATTTTTAATATATGTTGAAATTTAAACTAATGTAGTAAATAATTTTGTAATATGAATAAAATAATTTTACAATATTTTCAAAGTATGTTAAAATATGTACTCAAACTAATGATATAGTGAATATTTTGAATACATTGTTAATATATTTCAAATATGCTGTTGTTATATGAATAACATATTTTGAATAGAAAAACCAATTTGAAGTAAAAATACGAATAATATATTTTGAATATGTTGTTGATATATGAATAACAACGCTTCTAGCATGTGACTATTATATGACTATAAGGTCGATCGCTAGTGGCATTTTTTTTCGTCTCGGCTGTCCTATATTGGCTATATGAAGACAGTATGAAACCTTAATTTTTTTTAATTTTAAATAATACAATTATTTTTTTTTAAAAAAAAAATTTAAATTATAAATTTTATCCTTTTTGTCCTTTCACTTCAACTCGGCAATAAGAATGTAAATATAACAATTTTTTTTATTAATCCATTAACGAAAATATTATCTGAAATAAAATTGTGTTCAAATTTACCTAATGTTAAGAAGTAATAGTTGTTAATTTATTTATATATAGCAAAAATGTATAATAACAAATTGTGACTTTTATACACATGTTAAATTTAAATGGTAGTCAATAAATTGTGTAATTAAACATAAGATATTTTGATATATATATATAGTTGGAGCTTACTTAAGAATCATAAACTTCGTAGCCACGCTCAATTAAGGCAATGTATTACTAGACCTACACTAAAGATGACTTTAGCAAGGCTTTCTTTGTGAATTAAAGAAATTTCATACACTTTGCCAGCTGGTGGGATAGCTTATGACCTTTAACCTCAAATCTGTTATACTAATAAACCCAGACTGTTTGCACCACTAATAAAAAGTATAAGTATAGTTAAGGTAATTCAAAGAATCCCTAAAAAGAAAAAAATTAAATGAGCAATTAGTAAACATTCATCAAATTAAAATAAAAAAAAATAAAATACTTTCATTTTGTTTATAATCACATGGTATCAATTGAGATAACAGTTCACACTTCAGACTTGTACAGACAATCCCGGAAAAATTACAGCCATACGATCATCAATATATCAATTATCAACCAAATTTTACGCGTCTAGATCCATCTAAAGAGCAAATATTCATCGGAAATCCAAAAATTTTAAGCTTCTTACTCTAGTGGTTCCTGTCTAATCTCGTCAAAGATTAGCTTTAAATACTTTTTTTAAAAAAGAGATGAAATGATTTAAAGTATAATAAAATATAATTGTTTCAATCTAAAAGTGTATAAGATATAATTGTAAAGAATATGTAAAATAAACATTTAAAATGCATTAAATATATAATATTATACAGAGTTCATAAAGAATAAAATGAGTTAATTAATTAAAGTATATGGTTTATTCATTCTAATCTAATGAAAGTCTCAAGGCAACGTTATTAAGCTTCTTAATAGACTTGATATTATATTTAGTATAACTAATAATGTATTCTCTGATGAATACATATCATTATTTATATTATTTGTATTAGATATATATATGTGTGTATATATATGAGCACATATATAAATATCATTAAAAATATAAAAAAAAAAAATTTTATTTCGGGGAAGCCTCCTATTTATACTATTTTATATAAAATTATATATCACATGAATCATGTGATACAATATTAATATAACCGCCGCAGTTATTTATTTAAACTAAAAATAAGCTTTTTCCTTTTTGGGTTCGATTTTGATATAGTAAGTTTTACGAACAAATTTTTACTTTTTTTTTGAGAAAAGTTACTAACTTTTCTCATTTCTTTGTAGGTTCCATTTTTTTTTCTGAATATAGAAAGTTTCGCAATTTTTGCAAAACTTATTTTTTAAGAAACCAGATTTCGGTAAATATATTTTTCATTCTTTTTTTTTAATATTTTAACGAACTATTATTAACAGTTTAGTTCTTTTTTTTAGGTAATTCTTTGAGTCTCTTTGGATGTGAAAATTCGGCAAGTAAAATTTTTATTTTTTTCTTTTTTAGTTTAATAATAAATAGTTACTAACTGTTCATTTTTTCTCTTTTTTTAGATGGTTCTATCAGGTTTTTTTAGAGGTTACATTCTGGTAAGTTTTTGACTATTTTTTTATTTAACTCTTCCATCTTTCAACAAACAGTTTCTAATACATTTCTTTTTTTTTTTAGACAGTTTTTCGGATCTCTTAAGATATTGGATTTTGGTAAGTATGTGTTTTCACTTTTCAAAATTTTTTTCGCCTTTTAACAAATGGTTTCTAACAGTTCATTTTATGTTTTTTAAGGCGTTCTCTCAAATCTTTGGATATGAAATTTTGATAAGTAATTTTAATTTTTTTTCTTAATAATTTTATTTTAACAACTTATTAACAGTTTATTCTTTGGTTTTTCTCTTTTAGGTTTTGCCGATTCTTTCTGGAAATAGAGGTGGCTATTAAAGATCAATGGAGTGCCAAAAAAGTTAAGTGTAAAGACGTATCAAAAAAGTTGGCTGATAATCATCCATTTTATCAAAATCTCTATAGAGCTTATGCAGATTATTTAAATTAAAGTGCAGCAATATTGAACAAAAACAGAGAATTTTATAGTTCAATTTCATACATGGTTATTAAAGACAATCAAGAACCTGTACGATTGAAATTTCATATTGGCGATATTGTAGATCTAAATGAAAAATCTAAAGGTGTCGCATATGCTAAAATTGAATTTATTATTTAACATAAAGCAAACAATGGTCAAATTTTACACTATTTTTTATTTAATTTCAGGTGACGAACTATGTTGATTTTATATCAAGATGTCCACTTTATAATATTCAGAAGCTGGAAGAATCACGTTAGTTTTGAATCTTTCCAATCAATTTTATTGATCACATGTCTCAAATTCACTTTATTCACGAATATAAAAGTACATGTAGCACCAAGCATGATGAGGCTAATTGAAGTTATGTTTTAAATAGTTTTTATTATACTGCAGTTTAATCAGCTAGACAACTATATTGCTAACATTATGTTATTATATTACACTAGAGAAATTCTTTCAAAAATCAAGTCGTAGATGAATTTATTGGAGGAAATTTTAATTTAAATCGAAATTTTTATCATACAATCATTATATTATTTTATTATTTTTGAAACATGGCTATTATATTATTTTATTATTATTACTCTGTCTTCGATATATTTTCAATATATGATTGTTATATAAAATTGAATTTCTATTATATTATTGATACTTATTTACCATATGATGGTTATATAAAATTAATATTTCAAATAATATTTTTATCATATCTCTGACACATATTTGGCATATAATAACCATATAAATTTAACATTCAAAATAATATTTTACCATGTCTCTAACATATAGTTACTATATAAAAATAAGATTTTTATATTATATGTTCAACATATTGTCAGCATATAATTAAAACAGAGATAACATAAATAGGAATATCATATGTCTGGTATATTTTAAAAATATCGCCAACATATTTTGTAAAAACCAAAGGTTTCTGCAAAGTATACATGTAATGTGATTCATTTTCAACAAAATTTTATAGACTGGACTAGTGGTAATGATTATATTGATAAATTTATTCAATATACTCAACTATCAGCTCATGAAAATGCAGAAGCAACATTAGAATGGATACCTTTTAATAGATTATATATATAATACTATGAAAAACGGATCTGGTGAAATATATAGAGCAAATTGGATTGATGGATGTATTTATAAGTGGAATGATGAAAAGCAAAATTGGATAAGAAATAAAAATATGATTGTGATGCTTGAAATATTAAATGATCCAAAAAATATTAAATTAGAATTTATGAATAAGGTATAATTAATTTATTATTTAATGAAAATTTGAAATTCTTGATTTTACTAATATATATATAATGCTTGTAGATTAATAGATTTTATGGAATAACTCAAAACCCAAAAACAAATAATTATATGATGGTTTTGAATGATAAATGTAAGAAATGTAATTATACGTGTAATGCAATTCATTTTCAACAAAATTTTGTAGACTGGACTAGTGGTAATGATTATATTGATAAATTCATTCAAGATTCTCAGCTATCAGTTCATAAAAATGCAGAAGCAACATTAGAATGGATACCTTATGATAGATTATATGATATTAAATATATCACAAAAGTAGGATTTTGCGGAATATATAGAGCAAATTGGATTGATGGATATATTTGTAATTGGAATGACAAAAATAAAAATTGGAAAAGAGATAGCAATATTGTTGTTATTCTAAAAGTATTAAATAGTACAGACAATATTGAATGGGAATTTAAGAATGAGGTATATTTAATCCATTATTTATGAAAATTTTGAAATTTTATATATTCGCTAATGTGTTATCTATATTTGTAGACCAATTTATCTTATGGAATAACTCAAAATCCAGAAAAAAAGATTATATGATGGTTTTAAATGAAAAAAATTGTAAAAAATGTAGTAATGCATGTAATGCAATACATTTTCAATATAATTTTATAAATTGGACTAGTGGTAATGATGATATTGATAAATTTATCCAAGATACTCAGTTATTAGTTCATGATAATTATAAAGTATTTAAAAAAGCATTAGAATGGATATCTTATGATAGATTATATGATATTAAATATATTGCAAAAGTAAGATTTGGCAAAATATATAGAGCAAATTGGGTTGATGGATATATAGATGAATGGAAAGTAGATAATCAAAGTTGGAAAAGAAATAATAAAAATATGGTTGTAGCTCTAAAAAGTTTAAATAATTCAAAAGATGTTACATTAAAATTTATGAATGAGGTATATTAATTTTATTAATTTATTTAGATAATTAAATTTGAAATTGTTAATTTTACTAATGTATTTTGTAACTCTACTTTCATATAGATTCTGTCACATAATAAAGGAAAAATAGACAATAATTTTATTGTTGGATTTTATGGAATAACTCAGGATCCAAAGACAAAAGATTATATGATGGTTTTAGATTATGCAGAAGATGGAAGTTTACGAGATCATTTGGATAAAAATTATAATATATTAAATTGGAACAAAAAAATTAGTTATTTACAAGATGCTATAATTGGAATTAGATACATTCATAAAAAGGAATTATTTCATCGTGATTTGCATATTGGTAATATATTAAAACTTGAATGTAATGTAGTTATAACCGATATGGGATTATGCAGACCTGCTAATTGTGATGCATCAGAAAATTCAATTTATGGCAATTTACCTTATATAGCTCCTGAAATCTTAAGAGGAAAAAATTATACCAAGGCTTCTGATATTTATAGTTTTGGTATAATTATGTATGAAGTAATTTCTGGATTACGCCCATATCATGATTACATTAGCCATGATGAAAATTTAGCAATAAAAATCTGTAAAGGACTTAGGCCAAGGTTTAATATTAAAGTACCTCAATTAATTGTACAATTAATTAAAATATGCTTAGATTCAGATCCATTAAAACGGCCAAAAGCAGAAGAAATTGAAATTATTCTATACACATGGCTATATGAACAAAATGATGAACAAATAGTAGTATTACAAACACAAATTGATGAAGCGGATGATATTAACAGCAATTCACCAAATATCAGCACACCTTCAACTAATATAGGATTATTAACATATGAAAGTAGGTTACTCGATTTTAATAGTCTTCCTGAACCAAAAAATTCTGATGATTATTACGAACAAAATGATGATATAATAAGCAAAGAATTTTCAGGTATTAATTAATAATAAATATAAATAATTTGTTAAAGATACTAATAAATTTTATATTCACTAAATAGAATCTTTAGAATATTGTCAAGTTAATATTCCTTAATTGAATATTAATTAAGGTTAAATTTGCTCAATTTGTTGAAAAATTATTAATATTGTTTTTTTATTTACATCTAAGCTAATATATTGTTTTATTTATTGATTTATTTTTTCTTAGATTCAAATAGAGAATTTAAAAGTGCAGAGATTGGCTTATATAAAGATTATAATTCGAAAGTAATTAACGACCTTAAGTTAGCATTACTAATATTAACAATTTTACAGTATTTCAGTATATCATTTTTGACAAACAATTTTTCAAAATCTTTTTTTTTTCTTTATACCATTACAGTTTAAAATTCTGTTTAGCGTTAACTTTTTTTAAGCGTATTTTTAAACATAGTCGGTATTCGATTTGTTTTTACTTTATTTTATTTTATTTATTTATTTTTTTTTGCTTTTCCGAATTAATGGAATGGCATTTTCTTTTATATAATTAGATTAGTGAGAATCACGCTAAACAATATTTTAAATTTTAATGACCATATTATACTTATTTATTTTATATTTTTGATATAATAAAATTCTTTGTGCATTATTTTATCTAAAAAACTATGATAAGATTTAAAAATTGGTGTATAAATAAATTTAACTTATTACAGTCAACTCTCTATAAATGCACCCCCCTTGGGACCAGGTATAAGAGTGCATTTAAAGAGGGTGTGCATTTATAGAATACATATAAATCTATATGATATTAATCTAAAATTAAGGTAATACAAAAATTTTATAAGTAAACTATATAAAATTTTTTTATAAAGGGTGCATTTACAGAATACATATATATAAAAACCGTGCATTTAGCATTAAGGCCCAAGTTGGGACTAGATAAAAGGTGCATTTATAGAGGGTGTGCATTTATAGAGGGTGCATTTATAGAGAGTTGACTGTACAAATTTATTGAATTGTTACTTGTTTTTTTAAACTTATTAATGTATTTATGTATGATTTATCTATTCTAATTTAAAGTCTTTTTATAAATGACTTTACTAAAACACGCCATTCGTTGGTTCTTAACGCCATAGTAGTATGTGATTTCACAAAATCTATAGCCTAAACTAAACAAGTTGTATTAATTAAAATTGCTCAGCACTCTTAAAAATGGTCGGAAAAAAGAATTTGAATAATACTATATTTTTTTTTTGTACTAGAAATTTTGCGAAATAAAAAAAAATCAAAAAACTTATAAAAATATAAATGAAGTATGTGCTGCAGTATTAAGTACTTTGATGTGAATATAGTTGTTAAATTAATAGAATCAGACTATTAATAATATAGAATAAAAAGTTAGGGTAATAAATAAAGAAATACATAAATCATATAACTGTGGTGTTGAACACCGCGGAGTGAGATATAATTTTTGCAACATAATATCAAGCAATACATATAAACCATAATAAATTTAGAGTTATAATTTTTACTTTCGAGTGTTGCTGAAGGAAAAGGATTGGCCGACGAAAAGAAGCTATTATTGTCTTAGTAAACTACTCTTAGGGGTTTATCAGTTTGGATTATTAAACTCGAAAATAAAGCTCCACATGAGCCAGCTCAAGCTTAGTTGAGCTGATTATCGAAATAACCAAACCCAGTTCGTTTAGAGCCAACTTTCAGGCCAAGCCTTAAGGTAGCTTGGAGCTGAGCCAAGACATATGATTTTATCGAAAAAACAAAAATTCTCATATTGAATACAAACTTTCTATAAACAAAATTAACTAATATTATCGTAGCTTAACTGTTAATATAATATTTAGAAAGCTTAGTATAAGATTCACATCGGCGGATTTAAGGAACCACCTGATAGACTATCACTAAATTGTTCAATGTAAAATAAAATGTAAAAAACTCATTTCTCATCTGCATAATAATTATAATAATTTTAATTTGTATTATTATAAATTATGTTAAAAATTTATATAGTACAATCATAGCTACGAATATTTTTAAAAGTATTTTGAGATTCAATAAATTTTTTTATGGAAATTGTATATTTTTTAATTAATTCATATTTTACACAAAAAAAAGTTATTATATAAAGTGAGATCCCATAACAGATATTATCAATATTACTAAGAAACAAATTTTATTGTATTTTGGTTTAAACCAAGTATTTATCAAAAGAGTGAATTTATTTACCGCACCCTGCGTTACAAAGCATCCTTCCTTTTTTGTAAATTATTTATGTCGATCTTTAGTTTATACAAAATAGAAGAATAGTACATACTATATACGTAAGAGTTTTAATCAAATAGCATTTAATGGAATGGAAATAAAGTAATATTTATAGCAATATTAATGTTGCAATAATTACTATGACTATTTTAATTTAGACATAAAATTATTTTTATCCACATCGCAAATAATGTATAATCAACAACTAACGCAATTATAAATTTTGCTGATTTTTACGCGGAGCTTCGATTGAACCTAAACCATTCTAATCTACATTTCGTAAATTATGTATTCTCCAAAAGGAGTAAATCAATCGGGAGACTTATAGAAAAATAATTCTGACATAAATTACATATTTGTTGTACACTTGTACGGCTCTAGAAATCACGTAATCCAAATTCTTGTGATTCGAATTTTTTAGATTATTTCATAGTATAAATTTTATGCATTTTATGTGTTTCAGCTAACTACTGACCATTATTTTATAATATTTTCACATTACATATATCACATAAATTTTATTATTAAAATAACAAGTGTAAATAATGTAAACTGCTTTTTTAACGTATGATCAGTTGACTACATCTGTAAAAAATTCTATATAAAACGCTATGGGTTATGACAGATATAAAATGTGAGAGTATTGCTGATCAATTTTCGCTCGATCAGTAAGACTGAAATGTTAATTAATTTTTATCACATTTTTTTTTATTTGTTATAACTCGATAATTAATCTATTTTTCATGAAACAAATAAATGCAAATTATGCAGCCAATGGTCACAATTATACTAAAAATACAAATGAAAAGGAGTATGCTTATACTAAATATCAAAATATATATATTACTTCAGTTCCTTTTCAATGTTTAGTAAAATTTTCTAAAAAAATCAAATAAAATTGGTCGATCGAAGACAAAATTCAATAATCACAAAATAGGGGATAAACTATTATTTTTTCGATGAACTTAATATTATAAAGTGCATAAAATATTAAAAAATCTTTTAACAGAAACAGCGGCCAAAATAAAATATTATGTATGTCTCTATAAATATAGGCTTAAGTATTAAAGTCACACGTATTAATAATGACAAGGGATATACTGTAGATAAAAGATGTGATAACCTTGGCTGCAGTTAATAAAATAAAAATTTTTTTTTTTATTATAAAATTTTTATAATAAACCTTCTAGATAAAACGTGCACTTTTATTATAACTTTTAATTAAATTTCAATATTTACCAAAATTTATTTCCCGATTTTATCCTCTATTAAGTTCTTCTTTGTATATAATAAAAAAATCGTAATAAAAAAAAATTTTTTTTTTCGTTGTGCGTATACGTATGACAAGCGGAAAACAAAAAAAAAAAATCCTTTTTCAAATGATTTTAAACTATCATATATAAAGACCATCGAAAGAAGCGTACTTATTTCCTTACCTCCTATTTTAATATTATAATTTTTTTTTCCTTACTTAACGCGAGAAATATTAAAAAAATAAGTTTTTTTTCATAATTTCCTTTAAACATCTTTGGAGGTCTCACTTATTAATAATTCTTTATATTTTACTTTTAAAATATTGTACTTTTGTTACATTTCACGTTCAGTCTATTTAATTGTGTACCTTATTTAAACGTTTCAAAGAAACATGAGTATTATTCCATTACAAAATTTTGGATTGTTCTATCAGCCACTGGATGATAATAATATTTATCATATTAATTGTAAAATGTTTTTACAACCTCAAAATCCGGAAATTATTTTTTTATCGGAAGATGATTATGATTATGAATTCTTTTACCAGAATTCAAATGCGAATTATCACGTTACATGCAAATTATTGTCACATCCTTTGATCATAAATATATTAAACAAGGAAATTTATGGAATAGATTTTGATGTAAATGAATTGAAACGCAAATATACCTTGACTTTGGATCAAAAATTAAATCTCGAATTAAATTTGAAGAATTTCCTTCCTTTCGTTCAAGAGCAAATTTTAAAAAGGTTCGTATCCTTTATAACTAAAATTTTTATATTAAAAATGTACACCGAGTTTTGACGCTTGAAATCATTGTCAATTCGTTATTATAGCACCTCCCGCGTTGCAGAAGCTCCTACAAATTTTCAAGGAAATATAAATTTTAATACTTCAATCTCAACCCAAGCGACAGTAATTCAGCCTGTACAAAACTATAAATCATCTAATGAACTTGGATTATTTTATCAACCACCAAATGATGATATCATTTATCATGTGAATTGCAAACCGATTGTACCTGACATTCAAGTTTACGATGATGTTTACGATTACGAGTTCTTTCACCTTGCAAGGTATCATGTTACATGTAAATCATTGATTCATTCTTCGATTATTAACATATTAAATAAGGAAATTTATGGAAGAGATTATGATGCAAATGACTTAAAACGTGAACGTAGTATTACTCTATATCAAAAATTTAATCTAGAACTAAATTTGAAAGATTTTCTTTCTTCTATACATTTCTGATTAGATACTAATGTCTATTCATGAAAATGTTGAAAGGAATACGACATGAACTATTTTAATTATTAATGGGAAAATCCGTTTCGGAATTACCAAAATTTGTATAGTATTTATACTTAGTCATTAAGAATTTGAACCTGTATGAGTTTTTTTATTAAATTACAATTTCGAGCTGTGTATTTTTAATTGAATTTTAAAATTTTTAGGCAATTAGTATTTTTAATCAGGTTAGCAATCTGTAGTTTCTTAATAAATTAAAATTTAATAAAGAAGTGAGCACTTTTGCAAATGTATTTTATTTTAACAAACAAGAATTAATAAATATGCTTATTTGAATTAAGTGTATATATTTCTTTAATTTTCATTTACATTATTAATAAACTTCTTTGATTAATGGAAGTTGCTTGGATAGTAATAACCAGATAAAAAAATACCATATTTTATTTAGCACAATCATAATTTAATCGCTACTTAAACTATACGAATCAATACTCTATCGCTATTATCCGTCGGTTTTATATTTATTCGACAGAAATCTATTTGAGATATAGGCTTCAGCGCGCGACTTCAGCCAACCGTCTTTCTGATATTTTCTCAAACCCAGATCTGATGTATCAGATATGGGACATGGTCAGTTGTGATATAATAATGTGTGGCGCAGCTGCAATCACAATGGTGTGTGTGGGTGAATGACTCGGAGAAAACTCAGGAAATTATTAGTGTCCAACTTCATATGTACGAAACTTCATATTTACGAAAGAATGAATTCATATCAGGGATAGCCTTATTATATTTGGCACTTAACTCTTTCATATTTGAGAATGTGCAAGTGTGCAACTTCATAATAATTAGTATCAGGATTATAAACCGGTCAAATGTATGAAATCAAAAAATTATCTCTCCATATTCGAAATCATGAAACTTCTCTTGCATTATCTTATTCGATCTATTTGTCCCAGGACTATATAGTCCGGTAAATCTTCAACTTTGGTTAGTCACGTAAAACAAGCTTTCGTATTGGGAATATGTGTAAAAAATATGAAACTTTCTCCTGCATCTCTCTTTCATATTAGGAATGCATTAAAAGATGAAACTTTTCCTTTCATCTATCTAGGAATATATGAAACATGAAACTTCTCCTGCATTTACCCTTAATATTAACATATTGGTAAATGTGAGTCACGCAAAATATTTTGGGTAAAAGATGTAGATCTTCGTTAAGTCGGGCCAAATTTATAGTGTCGGCCAAAGCTAATTTAAGATCACGGGACAATCATTTACTGCGCTTCTTTTTCTCCAAGTAAAAAAAAAGAGAAGTATTATAACACATCAAGAAGGCTTTCAGCGTCTAAAACTATCAAGGCATGACATGAAATTACTTAATAATTGATGTAATCAATAACGTAAATCGTAAATACAGCCACATCATCAATAAACAAATATACTTGCCTATTTTTTTTTGTTGAGGAAATTTCTTTATACATTAAATAGACGACAATTTAATTTAATTTAGCCAGTGGACAAATCCTGCTGATTATTTTCATATTAAAAAGTGTAAAGGAAATTAAGTCAGAACTTGCTTTATTAAATATTTTCAAATAACGAGCTTACCAAATGTATAATTTTATATTTAAATAATTTTTTTTTTTTCGAAAGGACGAGCTTGTCAATGTTAAATTATATATTCTTTTTTTTTTAAAAAAAAAAATGATTATTGTTTTTAAAAGTCCCAATTATCTGGTATAGTATATATATTTTTCGAAGAATTAAATATATTAAATACATTATTAAAAAAAAATTATGACATTACCACGTATTGCGCGAAGAAGATAATCATAAGAGAGAACTTGCCATTTTTATATTTTCATTTGGAAAAAGCATACCATTTTTATATATTCATTTATATTGAAAAAATTAACGTTGAACAAAAAGCATCTTTCATGCAATTAACTTTATGGGGACATATGGTTTGGTAGAATATCTACAATTACCTAATTACTTTGTTAAAAAAATTGAATCACATGATATGATCTGCATGCGCCAAAATTTATTAAACTTCAAACACTTCATACAAAAAGAATTATTTTCGCTGTATTTATATATACAGTATATAAGCATATTTAAAAAAAGTTGTTCTTGTAATCTTATTTTGATCAAAATAAAATTTGAATATTGAGAATTATATGTAAGAATTAATTGTAAATTTTCTTATTAAATATTCAAATTTTTATAGATCAAGGACTGACTTTCTATTACTTTTGTCAATAAGTTTAATAATAATAATGTCCAAATTTATAATATATAACAAGTATGGATCGCATTCATTTTTCTGACAATCATTTTAACGACAATTATCTCAAAGGATATTTACGTGAATTTTAGTAAATTTTGAGGTAAGGAAACTAAGATTAGAATTAGTAGGGTTAGGATAAGGTTAAGGGCACTTAACGTTGGCCGGAATTTAAATTAACAAGAAAAAAAATTTGTTAAATAAGTCAAAAATGACATTCAAAATCATTTGACACTTTATCATTATTTTTGTTTTTATCTCCGTATTCCTGAGAAAGAATTGAGATCAGATTCTAATGAAAATATTTCTTTTTTTTTATGAAAATTTCGATGTCAATACGGTACAATAAATTTATATTCAAAATATACAGTATCTGTAATATCAATTAATGTATCCATATATTTATCTTATTTTAAGAAAAATACTAAAGATTTATTAGAGAATAATGTGTTAAAATTTTTTGAGTAAGTGGGATAGAAATTATTGTATAAGTTTAATGTCTTACAGGAAACTAAAATTAATAAAAACTGAACTAACTATCAACTATCCCGAAAATTAAACTTTATCGATCGAAAATTATTGAAAGACATTCTCATTTACATTTACGTACAGATATTGACTTCATTTGATAACGAAACGTCCGGAAAAAAAAAATTCTTACGTGGCGCAGCTGTAATTAGTGTTCCGAAAGGGTCGAGTCAGGTCGGGTTTGAGGATGTACTCGAACTCGACCCGAGTATAAAAACCAAACCGCACAAATACCCGGGTTACAGCTGTTTTCATAAGACCTGGGACAAAATAAATTTTTGAACCCGACCGCCGACCCACCGATCCGGTTCAGTTATTTATTTTACAAATCAAACTATCAAATCAGGATCACGTGCCCAGCTAAAATACCGGATCGGCGGATCGACGGATCGGGTTCAAAAATTTAGGTCTTATGAAAACAGCTGTAATATTTACATGACCCGACCTCTGACCCGACCCGACATAGTTTAACCCGGGTCCAAATAAAATTTTCAGATGTTCAGAAAAAACAATTATATTACGTTACACAACTATTTATATTGATGTGGTGTAATTATTTGATCATTTCTGTAGTTCTGTAGAAAACGCGAAATTCCAAATATTCTTTCTATTACAAGAATTGCTTATTAAAAAATTAAGTTATGTAAAATACCTTAGTTTCATTTTAAAATTTTATTGTAAAATTAAAATATATAATTTTATTAAATCCTTCTTACGCCCAGCCTTATTTCAAACACATACACGCGTGATTTGTATTTTCTATAATTACAAGATAATCTCTTGCTATTGCTGCTAGGTGTGAAACTGGGAATACTCTACTTTATTTAACTACAGTTTATATTTTCATAACGAATTATGTAATAAAATCTAATTTAAGAAGTCTAGAAAAGTATTTAGCCTTTGAATCAAGATATTTTACTATGATGGAAGGTATATGTTTAATAATAATTAGTATATTTTATAAGTTCGCCTCATTCATTTTATACACAAACAAAAGTTAGAAATTAAAAATCATGTAACGTAAACGTTTTGTAAATATTTTAAATATAAATATCTGATTAAACCCGAGTCAACCCGGGTCAACCCGGGTCAAGCAAAGGTGTGACCCTGACCAAACGGGTCGGGTTGAATATAAGACTCGTGTCAAATAATGATAAACCCGATTCAGATTTTAAACACGGGTCGGGTCAAATGACCCGGGTTTGACCCGACCCACTAGCTGTAATTAATTTAACTGCTTGTAAGAATGACTCAGAAAAAAAAAGCTAGGTCACAACTCCTCTCTTTCATATGTTACTTATTTTGAATCATTTACTATTTATTTATGTTTTTGCAACATGAACTTTATCTTTTCATTTGGGAGTTAAAGATTATCTAGGTTATCACTTTTATCTGATTCAGCAAACCAAGTTTTAACTAAGCGAATTCAACCTATACAAAACTGTCAATCAACGCAGCTAAGAACTGGATTATTTTATCGACCACCTTATGTGACATATAAAATAATCTTACAAGAAAATATTTTCTGGGAAAATGATTACGAATTTACGATTACATGTTCTCAAAAGCAAGAAAAGAAATTCACGGAAGAGATTTTGATATGGATGACTTGAAACGCAAATATGTTTAATTTCTAATCAATAATTCAATCTCAAATTAAGTTTGCAACAGCAGATCCTCCCTTTTCACCTCCATATTCATGATTATCCGGATTCTAATGGGAATGCAAGTTTTTTTTATGGAAACATTGAAAGTAACACAGGCGCAAGCAGTTTTAATGGATGATGATCAAAGCTACTTTGATGATGTTATGTCCCATCCCTATAAAAAAGTGGATACTTTTTTATGCTGTGAGATATAGAATTGTGCATTTCACGTATTTCTTGGTAGTGTAAAAACCGTATCTACTTTTTTTATGACATAAACAGGACATAAATTGAATTAAAGATTATAATTGTCAATTTGCCTAGCCGCAACAATTTTTCATGAAACATTTTGATGCTTCAATTTAAAAATTATATTATTTGTGAATTTTAATATAATTATTGTAAACTCGATTTTTGATAAAGGATTACTAAATAAAATTTTATACGTTTTAAGCATCTGATTATCAGAAAATAGAGCGTGTGAAAACAGAAAATTGAAAACTTTGAATATATTAAAACTAATTTTACTTTAATGCTACACGGACGTCTGTATTCATTTCAAAGAATTAATTAAAAATATTTTTTAGGTTTCTATAAATTTTAGGCAGTTAAATATAATGTAAAATTGCATATACACATGATTATTCTCGTGCCCTCATATCATTAACCAGCTTTAACGATCACAAACATCAAAATTATTTTTTCGCACTCCCTAAATATTATGATATAACTTAATTTTATTATACTCGTTATTTATACATTGTGTTTAAACCAAAATTTTTTAACGTTGAATTGATAATCAAATTGTGGCGCAGCAATTTATGGCAAATTCTGACTCGGAGAAAATAAATAAAAAGAATGGCTAACAAGAAATTCTCATTTCTTTCATAAAATTACTTACTTCGGATAGATAGTGCTATTAAATAAACTAGTCACTTACAACGCCAATGTTGCTTATTTTGGCAAACAAGGGATGATAATCGGTTCATCTTTGTTAACTCTGGCAGTTTGGCCCGAGTTAAGTTTAACCAAATTCAAAAGTCACAGGATATTTTTATCTATCACGTAGCGTCGTAGCGTTGCAAATTAACTTGACGTTATCATTGCATAATTTCACCAATATCATATTTAAAATTAGTACGTACGTGATGAGTCTTATTTTAGCACAATTATAGTTAGTAGTACACTAAACTGAAAAAAAATCTCTCTAGAAGATAAAAGAAATTTCTTCTTTTTCGGGTATAACTTTTCGTTTGACGAAAAATCCTCCATTGTGCGACATTTTCATAATTTTAACCTACATATTTATATATATTAATAATAAAAGATTTCATCTGATCTTGTGATTTAATTTTTAGAATCATTTTTTAAAGTCGATATTTTGCCGCATAAATTACAAAACAATGTCCTATCAAAGAAGGGGAGTATGGATTTTGGTATGAACGATATTCGGTGCTGTGCCCAAACTGACTTCTGATTACATAGGTTAAATAACCTCAAGTTTAGTTTTGCATTGGAAATGTTCCATAGTAAATTATCGTGATCCCAAGGGTAAAATTATTCTGTAAGTTATCGGTATATCAAGTTTTTAATAGTATATCGGTATATCGAATATCGGTATATCGAGGTTAGACAAAAATGATACCAAATGTAAACATGGCGTTTCTTTGGCATTTCATAATGGCGCTTATGATGGTTTTCAGTGGCTACTGTACAAATGTGATTCACCCAATTATTTTACACTCGTAATTAATTGTTTCATTGCACATGACTTTAATTCGGGTTACGTCTTTTTTAATGGTGTTAATAGCACGTTTTGTATATAAGCACATTGAACTGGCAGATAAATTAGCGACATGGGATAATGAACCTATTATTATAAATTATCGATTTTTCAGAGTCTCAATGCGTGAAATAAATTGGGCATAGTGGATATAAATACACGTAAACAAATTATTCAATGAACTCTGTATCTATCTACTTCTATTAATGTACTGACGGTTATAATTGTATTTATCTTATGGAACTTCAAGCTCAAATTGTGATATTTTAACATTTTTGCTAACCAAAATATGAATTTTTATAGCACACTGTTTAATAAGTACAAATAATCAGTTTCTAGATAAATTTATGCACTTATCAAAATTATTATTCACCAAAACGTTTTGTAAGTCAGGCCAAAGTCAAATATCACGTGATCGACACTCGAACATAAAGACATAAAGGAGGAATAATCGTGTTCTTTAAAAATTTTAATATAAGATATCCACAAATAATTTTGAATAATTCGGGTCGGTATAAACTAATATAACGAATGACGTTATGTCACGTTAATCAGGTGACCTAAGTATTTCAAATATTGCATAAAAATATTTGTTTCAGCATAATTATGTCAATTTAAATAAATTTACTTAAAAATCACATCATTATTATTCATAAACTAATATATTTATTATATAATTTTGAAAAAAATAAATTCGGATCGACCGGGTCGATCAAAAAGAATATTGGATATATCTAGCGAAAATATTCCCATAAACTGCTAAATATATAAACAATATTAACTCTAATATAAGTATAATTTTTTAACACAAATTCTTAAAGATCGAATCAACAACAAACACGATTTAACATTTTGCGCGATTCTTAAATATACTGTATATAAATAAAATAATTAAAGGATCATTGCCCCCTGCATTGGGAATAGATTAGATACTTTCTATAGTGATAGTCATTTGATACTGGGAAATAATAAACAAATAAAAATATTTTGCGTCACTACAATTTCATTAAGGTAAATTGGCGTTATTAATAAGCAAAAAAAGAATTCTTTAACCGAGAGTTGATATAATAGTTAACTAATTCATATTGATTACCTTATAATCAATGTGTTAATTTTGTTATACAAAGCATTACATAAGGCGCAGTAAGATTTGGGGACGAACATTAAAAAAATTTTTATTTGGTTTTACTATACAATAATTTGATAAATACTTTTTTTAAGCAAAAAAAATATAATAAATATGATTCTGATAATATTGATAATATCCGTTATGGTATCTCATTATGCACAATAATTTCTGGATTTTTTTAAAGTATATGTTTTTACAATCAGTTTGAGCGTAAAGCTCCTATGATGTGTAGTGAGTACAATAAAATAAATGTGAATTAGTTATCCGACTTGAAAAATATAAAATATAAAAAATAGATAATTTTATAAAATTATCATAAAGAAATCTTTTTAACAATATTCATCGAGGTTTAAAATATTCATAGCTATTATAATTATATAAAATATAAATTTTCTATTTTACATTTTGATTTATTAAAGCATACTTACTTTCTAATAATACATACTAAAATTACTATGCAGGTGAGAAATGGGTTTTTTTTTGAGTCTACTTTATGTTGAATAATAATTTAAGTTCGCAAATGGTATTTACTATTTATTTAGTGATAGTCTATCAGGTGATTTTTGGTATTACAAACATAATTTTGGGCAACAGAAATTATGAAAATCTTTCAAATTTAGCATTTAGCATTTAACGCAAAGTAGCCAAATTCGCCGATATGTACAATGTTACTAAAAAAAATTGGCGTTATTAATAAGCAAAACAAAAGAAACTTAATGAAAAAAAATCCAAAAACGCGAATTTTAATGTAATATTTAAATGAACGCTTTATAACAATAGGAATAATATGAAGGGGGGTTATTTACCAAAAATGATCAAACAACAAGTTTTCCTGATGAACACTTAGATACACGAAATCAGGACTGCACTTCGCAGTCACCCGATATAACTATATTTATTTAAAGTTATTAAAGTTTTATTCCTGAAAAAATTATTACACAAAAAAAGGGGGTGGACGAGTTGCAGGCATTTTTTATTTTCCAAACTAAAATTATAATTCGTGCAAGTTTAAAACTTTCTTAATTAAACGCATCGTGTGATTATATTCCACGTATGAAATCCCCGATATGGGTGATAAAAAAATATGCATTTGGTAAAAAAAAAAAAGATTTTCTAGCTATTGTTTATAAATTCCGCGTAACCTTCTAGAATTCCGTAGAAGCTCCGTTCTTTTGTCTGCAAAATCTGCTATTTAGGCGGACAAGCGTTTTTTTTTTAAAAAAAACAAATGATAAACTTTTATGCATTAGACCCGGGGAAAGCGGACGGCGCCGTAATAGGGCTATTATAAATTAGTTTTTATCCATAAACTCCGATTTGTGCATGAAAATTAAGTATAGTTGCTAAATAAGATTGCATAAACAAATTACAATTGATTTTTTATACATAGCATAAACGTACATTTTCGTGGAAAAAAACAAAATATAAATACGTGTTAAGCTCCATTAGCAAGAGAGCTGTATGGACAATTCCATCACCTCGTAAAAAAATCAACGAACCGGTTGATGATAATTGTAAAAACATTCAACAAACGTAGTTGATGTTTAAAAATTTCATAATGAATTCGAATAATTTTAAATTTTTCGTAAAATTCTATCGTTTTTTTCTCTCGGCATATTAACATGTCTCGTCTCGTCTTAATCGGATTTGATAATCTCTATCAAAGGCCATATAAACGTTAATTCTTGAACCTTTTCTTCACACGAATTTTTTAAGTTTAATAGGGTATTTATGAAAAGTAACAAAAATACTTGGGTATTATGATATGTAAAAATAAAATAACTTTATCTATATTTTATCTCTAACAATTATGAAATATGATTAATTACTGAGAGACCTTGAAGATCAACCTCCCTTTTTTTTATTTTCTCACTTGATTAGAAAAGATACGAAAGAAACAATGTAAATTATTCCTTCCTCCTCCCTTGTTATTAATTTTTTTTTTATGTCAATTTCATTTTCTTTTTTTATGTATTTGTATGGGAAGTAAAACTTTGGCAAATTCAAATACTTTTCAATTTAATTAAATTCAGCTAATGTAAATTTATCAAAGTTTCTATGATATTACCTTCATCCATTAAGTAATAAAAATATGTGTAATCTCATGTATTATCATGAATATGTAATCGAAAAAGTCCGTAAAAATTTCGATTCATAATTATTATTAGTAATTGTTTAGTAACCTGAAAATGGCGATAAACAAGTTAATCAAGTTAATAAAATTTTTAATGATCTCCATAACAGATAACAGTACTTTCATTATTAATTATACTAGTGTAAAAAAAACATTGAATTTGTTTTTGTTTCACAAAAAAAAAAAATTAAAAAAATTAAAAAAATCGGATAATACTCAAGAATTTACTCGCGTAAAAGTTCTTTGATTATTTTAGTTTGTTGAATAATTAGTTCGATAGGAAATATTAAAATTAAACCGCGTCAAAAGAATTTATTCCGTTATAAATATTATTATTTGTAATGATTATTAATTTGGGCGTGATATACTGTCGATCATTTACTGATCAAGTTTCTTTAGACTTTGAGCCGATTACTTCCGATTATATGCTAATTAAATGTGATTTATCGGGCGAAGCCATAGATTTTCGGACGAACTTTTAAAATTTTAGTATATATTCATTTACTATTTAGGAAATTGCAGCAAAGGTATAGAATGAAACTATTTTAATTCGCCTTAAATAATAATTTTCTTTGTTCTCTCTTTTTTTATATGATTGTTATGTACGTATATATTTAAATTATATGAATATATAAAATATAATAAATTAAGTTGATTATAAAAATTGAGCATATAGTATTAAATATAAAATGTAGAATTATATTGTATTCGAACGAAATTAATTAATTAAAAATTAACTTTATAAAAAATTTTTTTTTAGAAATTTGATTACATTTCTGAGTTTTTTTTTTTTTTTTTGGAATAAAATTAGAAAATGATAATTTTTTCCTAAAAAATTTTTTGTGGGGATAACATAATGTATGTATGATAAGCGCTAAATCACAAGCTGTTGCATATCATTGTTGTGATTGTTGTGCATCATTTCTTCGCTGCAAATCATGTGGTTTATGGTTTTTCCGTAGATCCTTAACCGGTATAGCCCGTATTCCCTTCCTTAAAATGATTGGTACACAGTTTGCCCACAGATTTAGTGCAACATTTATCTTAAAAAAAGTAATTTCGCGTTTTTATGTTATTAAAAAAAATACTCTTTGCATATAACATGATATAAAATATTTAAATTTGTACTTCAAAGTAAATCAGTTTACGTAACCAGAACTTCGCCTACTATTAAGATAGATCACCCTGTGGCTTAAGGTAAGATTTAAATATTTAATAAAAAATTTAAATTTTACAGATAAAAAAAGAACTTTAAAAAATCTTACTAAAATGAATTTTTTATCTTTTTTTACAGTTTATTAAAAGTGTTTCAAATTAAAAAAAACTCTCAAAACGAAAATGCTCTTAAAGAAATTAATTGACAATCCGGATAAGATCGGCACTTTTATAATTGATTTTAGAAATAAGGTACTTAATAAAATTACTAATAATTCGAATCTACTGTGCATAAAAATAATTATAAATTCGAAGAATTGATTTTTTTGAGCTTATAGTAAAGTATCTTTTATATTTTAGGAAAATCTTTGAAAATTTGCCAAAAAATACAAAATTGGTATATGTATATATACAGTAAAAATAAATCAATAATTATATTTTATTATTTATGACTTACCTATATACGCAGCTCAGATTCCAAAATGATAAAAAAATCATAATAAATTTGCCCGCAAACGTTTATAGTACCGATATTATCCAATAAAGAAATATTTAAAAAGAAAATTCAAAAAATCAATACTTCAGTTGCTAATCAAAAAGATCTAACACCAAGGAAATTGAATGTTCTTAAATAGAGTACCCTAAATAAATAAAATAATACATTTAAACGTCCTCAAGAAAGAGAGGGGGGCATTTTAACGTATTTTAAAGAAAAAGGATAAAGTATTTTAAAATAATAGTAGAAAAAATGAAATGAGAAAAAAAGAAGCGGGCGCAAAACATATCGAAAACTTACCGTGTTCTTAAATAAGAAATCCTAAACTAAAACGTCAAAGTATTCTTAAAAAGAGAAGAAGAGGTATTTTAAAGTTATTTCAAGAAAAAAAAAGACTAGCTCTTTAAAATAAAGGACAAGAAAACCCTATAAAAAAATTCTGGAAAAACTCCGATAAATGATTATTTTTCTAGTTTTTATTCCGAGGAAGCCCAGACACGTGATCATTTTCTAAAAAATTTTTCATAGGGAAAGAAATGAGTTGAGAGTGCGAAAAGCTAAGTCAGTGAGGCTAGCGTTCAACTGTCACGTGAGAGGAACAGGATAAGAATCGTAAACCGGAACAGGTTAAGGTTCTCCCTTTTAAAAATCACGTACATAATTTGTAAAAAAAATAAATTATAAAATCTCATTACTTTATCGCCATAAAATTCGAAATCTTTGGCTCATATTATTAAACTTATTAAACTTATAATAACTTTTGACAACAAAATAATTACGCTGATCAGTCCTAATATCGATCTCTGGTTGGTAATACTATAAATTTGGCGAGAATTATAAGTTTCCCTAATCCCTACAATATCTGTACCTTCAGGGCTGCTTTACTGCAGTAGGAACTTGCATTTAAATATATAATCACTAACTAGCTTGCATTTAGCAAATGCAATTCATGATCATCTGATACGTGATTACTGTTGTAATAGGGTAAATGTGGATTTTGGGGAAACAATTCAAACCTGTTTGTTTATTTATTAAGTAATATTTTATTATTAATTAGCGCATGAGAATTATTTTTAATTTATCTATCAATGAAATAAATTTGCATAAATGCTATAATTATCAATTAGATAAGAAAGACGATAATATTAGAGAGTGATTTTAAGGTTCAGGTTTATAATCGGGTTTAGTTTTATTATAACCAATTGCATCTGAATAATCGATATTAAATAAATGAATGCATGAAATTGATAAAAATAATTCAACCATTAGAATTGATTTTTAGAACAATAATACGTTTAAACAATATAAGATAATCTTCATTCGATAAAAATAATTTTTTTAAAAAATTCTTATAAATTAACTTAATTGGCTTGTTATACATATTCGTATATTTAGCTATAAAGCATGCATTTTAGGCTCGGGACTTTAGAAAAACTTTTTTCCGCTAATAGGAATTCCTCAGCCACTAAATTATTTATTGCTATAAATGAAAAAGCGGAATTTATGCCATTAAATAAAACAGTGCCAGTTGTAAAATACTGTATTTCAATACAGTACTAACTTGGGTGGCGCTTCCCAAGACTTTGATCTAACCCAATTTAGTTGGCCGGATCCAAATAATATTTATTAAATAATTAAGCATTAGTAATCCATATAATTATATAAGTAATGTATAGAACAACTTACCGAATTATCTACGACATTCCAATCCGAAGTGAATGAAACTAAAAAAGTCAATAAAAAAATAATAATTTGATTGTTATTAATTATTATTAGCAGCAAGAAAAACAAAAGAACAACGGTGTCTACTGATTCTGTGTTATAAAGCTGAAGATGTAAATCATAATTTCAATTAATCGACTGCAACAAATAAGATACTATTCCATCTAAATTTAATTGGTACAATTGTAAAAAAAAAAAATCGAAATTTTACCGAATTATCCTCAACATAAACCGTTTTATCCATTTTGACACTAAAAGATAATCCTAAAAAAAATCAAAAAAAGAAAAAAAATTTAATTAATACAACTATTACAACACTATTTACTAATGATAATGAATTTAGACCGGTCCGCAGATTAATTTTGCTAGGACAATCCAACTCGCAAATAAAAATGATATTATTGCCTGATCAAAATTTTGAACGAAAAATTTTTAGGGAATAAAATTATTTCTGCATCATTAAATTTAAAAAGTTAAAAGGATGTAGATTTATTCTGATATTGCAAATGAAAGTACTATGAACAAATACAAAATTTAGGTGATCGAATCTAGCCAATAAATTTTTGTCATCACCTTAGGTGATCGACATCATAGCACAGGATCATAAATGATTAGCAATCACGTGATATTTTTGAGAACGTAACTGGTAATAAGATTTTAATAAAAAAGTATTCTATGATTTTGCTTATATCACATACATTACACATACTTTTCCTTGTGTGTTTTTTGAAACTTTTTTTGTCCTTTTGTCACCACTTACGTGGTCGACATCAATTTCAACCATTTTGAAAACAGATTTCCAAAACATCTTTTTTTTTTAAAAAAAAAAAATAATAAATACAAACTTTGATTTAGAACACGAATTAAAGTATTTTTCAGTTAATCATTTGTTAGTTATCAAAAGTTTTTTGTAGAATATAAATTTTGATTTTAATTCTTTGGCCTCTCCTCATATTCATGTAAAATTTCGTGGCCTATCCGTGTAAATTCATCGGCTTTTCTTAAATAGTGACATAATTTTTTGCAGAATTGGCAATTAATTACTAAAATGGTGTAAATAATCATCATGTTTAATAATAACTTTTAACAGCCACATTAGTATGTAAGAATTATTTTCATCTGTAAAAGGATCTCGCCCATACTGTAAAAGTTAATTACTTAATTTATCCATGTATGCCATTCTTCCCACATACATACATCCTTACATGAGGTAAATAATACTCATACATTTCTTTTACAAAATGAATATTTAGTTGATCAAAAAATTTTTTATTTTCAACATGAGACTAAATTAGTTTTTTTGCATAAATGAAATATTATGTATTTGCTGCTGCTGGTTTATATCACAGGGATTAACGTCTATTTTAAATATCTTTTGACTTTTAATTTATTTAAATATCTTCAGCTGAGGACAAAATATGCGGTAATTCGGATGTAATTAATTCGTCTGTGAATAGTAGCACGATATAAAGAAATAATCACCAATCGGCCTTGTACGTGACTTCATTAATTCTGGCCAGAATTATGTCTGGAATTATAAATTTGGCCCGAATTAAATTAAATTTGCAGACGGCTACATGTGGTTCAATTAAAACGTGATAGATAATCTCTTGACACTTCTGCTAGTGAAGCTAATTCTAAAAATAAAGATGACTTTAAAAGTAAAACTAAAAATCTACTGAAAATGAATTTAGTACTTGTTCCGCAGTAGAAAATTTGCTACAGATAAAAATTATCCATATAGGTTAAATCCAATTATTGTTTATGATACCTTTATATCCCTATAAAAAAAAGTAGACCCGTCATTTATACTGAAAGATACGTTTGTATACTGAGAGATACGAGAGAATGCACAATTCGTATCTCACGTGATACGTTTTTTCAGTACTCTCAGTATACAAGACGTATCATAAGAGATACGGAATTGTGTAGTTTCCCGTATCTCTCAGTATACAAAATTCGTATCTACTTTTTTTATAGGGTATCACAATTCAGCAAATTTACTATTTGTAAAAATATTTATCTTGCTTTGTTATACATTTTTTATAGTAAATGTTAAAACAAAGTGCTATTTTCCTCTGAAAATAGTATTCCATTATAAATTAATTATAATATCAGCACGACTTCGTGGCTCATTATTCATCTGGGCATTATTTATTCAATAGTTACAAATAAGTACCGATATATATATACAGTATATATATATATTTATTTATATAAGTGTTACTAATAGTTTTATAATAAAACCAATTCTTATTAATATTCATCACGTACAGAGAAAAGAAAATGACATGTAGAATTTTAGAATTTAAAATAAATCATCAAAAAGAATGTTAAATAAATAAAAGACTATATTTAGACATAAGAATATAACGCTCATGATGTACGTTAAATTAAATCGCAATAACCCTGTGAATTGTGATTAGAGCTTCGAACCGGATGACCCTAATGCTGTTATGGAGTTAATCGTTTCACAAAAAAAGTATCCTGTGTGTTAACCGTTTCAAAAAAAAGTATTCTGTGTCGGTTAGTAACGGATCCTAGGCTTACTGGCGCAGCAATTATTTATTATAATTAATTCAAAAATAATTATATTACATTTTCGCTTTTTAAATCATATATCTCATTTTACTTAATCAATTAAGCATTCTATCAACCATATTACTATTATTTATTATTTATGAGTTGAATATAATTGTATATTATTCTCTGAAACGAAAGATTATATGTGAATATAAATTTCCGTATTTATTTTATTTAAAATTATTGGTAACTATACAAAAAATGACAATAAACAACAATAATAGGTTTCTGAAAATAGATTTCTGTAACTTTGAATTGGAATATTTTATTTATGACCCTATAAAAAAATTGGATACGTTTTTTATAAAGTTTTTATACGATTTTTTTTCCTTAGAAATAACGTATCATAATAGGATACGGGAAAATGCACAATTCCGTATCACTAAAAATATGGTTTGGATACGGAATTTGCACGGGATTTATATGGAATTTACATGATTTGATCACTGATTTTATCACGAAATTTATACGATTTGGTCACTGAATTTACTATTTGTATTACAGTTTACTATAATTGTATTTACATAAATCTAATTTTACTTTGTTTATTTTTTATTTTTTATTTAATTTAATAAAGTACAAATACATTATGAAAATTCCCTCCTTATTAAAACCACCTATTGCAACCAAAATTATCTATAAGTTCGGGTTCATTTGGAGTCAAACAACCTAAAAGAACAAAAAAAAAAGATTGGAAACAAAACCCCCCCTCATATAGTATCTGCAATCGTCCAAGTCACCAAAGGTCAGCATTCCTACAAAAAAAGAAAGAGAACTCCAGAATGTCTGACCTACATAAAAGAAAAGAATTATAAAGCGTCTGATGAAAAAGAAACCAAAACAACAAAATAAATCCAAAACTGACCTACAAAAAAAGAAGACTCTGAAGCAACAAAACTGAAACAACCTACAAAAAGAAAAGAATCTGAACCCAACTTACAAAAAAACAAGAAAATTTGAACTGACCTAAAAAAAGAAAAAAATCCTGAATCATCTTAAAAGAAAAAAACTCCCAAACTGATCTACAAAAAAAGAAAAAAGAAACTGAATATTCTCACAAAAAAAAATCTGCTGGCCTATGAAATTAAATATAAATAAAAAAGAAAGGGGAATAAAGAATAAACCAAAAAAAATATTTTTTTAAAAAGAGGGTAACGAAGTTAGGAAAGTTAAAAAAAAATTTTTTTTTAAAGGGAGGACGTCAAAGTTAGAAAAATAAAAATTTTTTATAAAGAGGAAATAGAAATAGAAAGAAGAAAATTTTTTTAAAAAAAAAGAAGAGTGGGAATAAAAGAAAAAATTTTTTTTTAAGGGAGTGATGAAAAAAAATTTTTTTTCAAAGGAGAGTGACGAAAAAAATTTTTTTTTAAAGTGAGATACGAAAAAAAAAATTATTTTTCAAAGGGGGTGACGAAGAAAGAAGAAAAATTTAGAAAAAATAACAAAAATAAGACAAGAGAAAGAGAAAGGAAAGGAAAGACAGAAAGGAAGATCGGAAGATCAAACTCATCAAAGTAAGGGTTTATATAAAAACAAAAAACGTATCATAACAAAACAATAATCAATCATGTGATCTCGTGTTATGATACGGGATTTAAGTTTAAAAATTCCGTATACATTCCGCATGATTAATTTTTTCCGTATACATTTAGTTTTTTAAAAAATGTTCAAAAATGAATTGCTTATTAAATATACGGAATTTGTATACGGAATCTATAGAAACGTACAAAAAATGTATACAAAACGTATCCTTTCCGTATACATATTTCTTATAGGGTGACAATAGGAAAATAGATTTTTTTATTCTAATTATTATCCTTTTTGGGATGATAATACTCTAAATCATTATAATTAAAACTGTCTTCTACACATGAAAATGATTTTAAGTTTTTCGATTATATGATTCGTAATGAAATTTGTGCGACCATGTTAATTAACATTTTTTGTTTTTGATAGGAGATTATTTTGAAAAGACGTATAAGATAATCGATCAGATCTATTATTATCAAGCTTAAGATAAATTTAGACCCTTAATAAGATAATTTTAGAAATTCTTATTGGAATATTGGATTTCTTTTTTAATTGTCAATCATAACTCAAATCACCTACATTATTGATCATTTTTATCAAACAATTATAATTCCATGGTTTTTATTACCTAAATTCTAATAATAATTCTTTATTATTATTATAATATAAAAATATAATTAAATAAAAAAAAGAATAAGAATTCATAGAGTAATTATTTTCCAAAATAAAATAATATATAAATATCATTATTAATATAGAAACTAGCTTGAAAGGCCATTTTAAAGTTGGTTATGAAAAGTTGTTTCAGTTATTAACAGTTAAACTAAAAAAAGATAATAATTATGTATAAATTGTATATATGACTTTAAAAAGTTGATAATATATTTATTAAGAAAATTTATTATTTGTTAATTTAGGAAATGAGAGCAAAAATGAAATAATTCAAACATATATTGAGTATTAAAATATTTATAAACATGTCAAATTTTTTTTTAAAAAAAAGTATCATTTTACGACTTTCTTTTTACTCAAATTTTTATATCCCAAAACCAAATCTAAAAAATACAAACATGCTCGACATGCACAAAGTTCATATAATGTGCAATGGAGTTGGGCGATGATGGACGAGTTAGTCGATATAAGACGAGAATTAAATAAATTCATAATTTTAACGTCTATTTTAAAAAGTTTTTAATGATGACTATCTATAAATTTTCTAAAAAATTATTACAAAAAAAGACATTATTAATTGACTATATAATAGAATATATTTTATACCCACCAATACATATTTATACAAAATTCAGTTTATTACCAGGACCATATTAAATCATTTCCAATAAAATTAACAATATTCTGGGAACTGATTTAGACACTATAAGTCAAATTTTTGATAATTAAAATAAATTTATTATATATATGTCCTTGATTATTTTCATGCTTTTTAAGTTTGGCCTTATAACAAACTATTTCACTTTATTATTAACTTTATTATTTTTTATATATTTTTTTTCAATTAAAACAAATCCTTTCACATTAAATATACTTTTTTAAAAAAATTCTATTTAGAAATTCGCGCATTTTTATACTATAATTTTAAACTTTTTTAATAATATAACAGTTATTATCAAATCTTAAGCTCCTTATATCATATAGTTTTAAATTTTATAATAATAATATTATAATATTATAAACAACGGACAAACCCTTTTACAACATTTGACTTCAAGTAATTTTTTATAGTTATATAATAAATTTAGAAATATTAAAAGTCCACAAAAATGACCTTGAGTGTAGTCATAAACTTTACAATTTTTAAAAAAAAGTCAAAAAAAAAAACTAATAAATCTATAAATCTATACATATGCAATTTATATTTTATATTAAAAAAAAAAAGATACATTTCTATATTTAGATAAAAAGATAACTACTACTTAAATAATCCCGAAGAATTAATCAAGTTTATTAGAAAATATATATTATTTTTATACTGTATATATGAATTTGAATAAGGAAGACCTAAAAGTTGAAGCTTTTTATTTATTTTTTCAACATTTTAATCTTTATAATTTATACTAAAAAAAAAAAAGTAGAAAAAATCATTAATATTTAAAGAAAATTAACATTGAAAATATCATAATAATTCATTAGAATAAAATCAAGAAAAAGGAAGTAATTTCGACATATTTCTATGATTGGATTATTAACATTCTTAATTAAAGTTAATATACTACAATCCACAACACAAATTATGAAGAACCAAAAGATTTAATACAACTAGCTATAAATTCTATAAATATAAATAATTTAAAATTTGTTAATATTAAAAAAATTGAGATACAACTATAATAATACAAAGATATTTCTTTCAATTGGATTTAATATATGACGATAGTACCTTTTCACTTTCTACAAAAAAGGTACCACACATATATATATATATATTCTTATTTCACCAAAAAAGATACTCTTTATATAGGCATTAAAATAGAAAAAAATTTGAACGAACTTAATAACTTATATTTAATTATAAAAATAGTACTTATAGTATGCTCAATACAACCTACTATCTGATACAATTTTAACTAGTATTTAAAATCCAAGAAACTTATGGGCATTAAATACATCAATCATACATGGATCGATGCTAAAGTCCTGTGAAAATAATTATTTTAACCCTATATGTATGGTATGCCCCAATTGTGGACTGATGCATATTTATACCGGCCAATTGATTTAAGAGGATTTAGTGAGCCAGTCATATACCTACTTTTTATATAATAAAATATTGATGCTAAATTAAATCTTAAAATAAACTGAAATAAAAGAGCATTCTTAGCTTTCTATAATATAGTATTTCAAAATTAACTATTTTATTGAACCTTAGTAACTTAAACTGGGAAGTTACATAATTCTTATAATCAAATTAAATTTATATCTAAATAATAAATTCAATAAAAGTATCATAGTAACAAAGAAAGTTAAAATTAAAACTATTGGAAAATCAACATAAAATTCTGAATTTTTATACATTAGAAGATTTTTATATAGTGATATATAATATTATATATACTGTAAACTTATGTTCAACTATTTACTGATTTCAAAATACCGAAACAATTCTAAATTTTATATATCATAAAATTATATATGAGATTTGTTCATTTTGGTTAGAATCATTTTAGCGGTATATTTAATATTTACGATTTAATATTATCTTAAACCAAAATTATTGCTAGCTTATGGAATTACAGAAATCAATATAGTAGTGATGAAAAATTCATAAAGAACTTTTAGATGAGTTCTGGTTATTATTTATTATTTAACTTGAATTTTTCATTTTTTTAATTGCATTTATATTATTTATATTAATTAATTGCTTTGTTAAGCGAGAGCTCAGAATTCTCGAAAAGATGTGTGGTGAATAGACTGAATAGTCATAGATGATCAAAGTGAGATATCAAAGACTAGGTACAGAGGTACAAGGGATAATTTTTATTGACAATCAAATATTATGTAACCACATAAATAATTATGCAAAGAATTTTTTTTGTTTATAAAAAATTTTAATTTTAATTTTATTACTATTATTATTTCTTTATTATAAAAAAAAAAATAATAATAATTTTATTTTTTAATCATACAAATAACAATAATTCTATTAGAAATATTTAATTTTACTTATAACTCAAGAACAGGAATTTATTATATCATATATTTTTATTATTTAAAATAACAAGTGAACAAAAATCATTACTTTATAAATTAACACCTCTCCATCTTTCATCATTTTTAAATACAATAACCAAAAGTATAATACTAAGAATACTGAAAAATGCCATAATAGTATATGTAAAACCCATACCTATTAAATCTACAAGAGGATTAACTAATACTATTAAAATAGCAACAAAAAAATACGAAATAAAATCACTTAAAGCTAATGCTGAAGCACTTTTTCCTGGGTTTGCATCAATCAAATATGTTGAAATACAATTACTTTGACCTTGTAATCCAATTCCAGCTACAGGATATTTTTTTTTTTATTATCAAGTTAGCTTTTTTATTATTTTCACGATAAAAAAAAATTTACTGAAACTTTAACTTACCTATGAATGAAATTATCAGTGGTATTAAAATGTGAACTTTAATTTGAGTTAACCATCCATAAGTTACAATGAATAAAGGTACTATCAAACTTGAATAAAATGCCACGTAAATTCTCATTACAGGAAATCTATAAATGATATCTCTATTTTCTAATATTTCTTGCATAATTTCCGTAGTTTCTTCTTTCATCAGTCTCTTTTTTTCTTCTTTTTTCATTTCTCTTTCCTTCCTCGTTTCAACATCACTTTCATATCCCGCAAGGCGATCAGAATATATTCCAGCAATAAAACTACCAATCAAATAACCAACAGGAGGACTTATATAAGCAAATAAAAGATATAAGCTTGATACATTATAATAATAAGAAAACATTTTTGTGATTAATATACTTTGCGAATATATAACTAAATTAACTAATGATTTACTTAATATTGAAAATGTAATATTTAATTGTAGTAATAATTTAAATGGTAATAAAGGATTGTAAGATTTTTTTTGTGTAAATGATTTTGATTCTTCTGATGGTGATTGTGGATGTGATTCTCTTATAATTCGAATTATATGTGGTTTTGATGTAAACTTTTCCTCCGGTTCTCTAAATGTTTCGGGTAAGAATGACGTTATGAGTAAAAGCGTTGCACTTCCTAATATCGCTAATATATAAAATACCCAACGCCATCCCAATGAATTTGTTATTAAATCACCAATGTTTGGTCCGCTCGCAAGCGCAATGAAATATCCAACGAGATAAATGGCATACGCTTTTCCACGTTCTATAATTAAAATTAGAGAAAATAAATAAAAAAAGTAAAAAAAGCAAAAATAAATACTTAATAAAAGATCTTACCAGCCGGAATGAATACATCACTAACAGTTCCACCACCAAGACTAAGAGCAGCTGAAATTCCAATTGATTGTATTATCCCAAAAAGTACCAATATAATTGCATTTTTTGCAAATCCGCATATTATATTACTCATTGTATATATCAACAATGAAGCCAAATACACTCTTTTTCTGGTTTTAAGTTGATCTGAATATGATGACCAAAATATTGGCTTTTAAATATATATAAAAAAAAAAATTTTTTTAGAAGGAATAAAACATTAAATTTATAAGAAACATTTAAACATCTTTTAAACTTACTGCTATTCCTCGAAAAATGATATAAATTCCAACTGTATTTACGTTAAATTAAATTATGAACAACATCTTAACATACTATATATACTATATATACGTTGTATTTCACCACAACATTATATTATTATTGCACTTACGTAACAAATTTATAATTATAGCAGTAGCTTCAAATTCTTCTTTCATATCTGATATCGCAGGATACAATGATCTAAAAAAGGTTCTTATCTATAACTAAATTCTTTATTTAATAGAACGTAAGTTACGAATAGGTCAACAAATTACGTACGTATTCGATAACGGAGTGAGAAATGCTGGTAAGGCTACGAGAAAAAGAATACGATATTTCTTTATGTATGGCCATTTTTGTGGATCATATAAAATTCTATGTGCTACATCTTCTGCCTCTTCCTCTTCTTCACTACTTGACTTTTGATGCGATACTTCACCTATATCAGTCATATTTTTGATAAAAGATTATATTTCAAATTTTTTTAAATAAAAAATAAAAAATCATTATAAAAAAAAATACTTTTCATTCTGACGATTGTGACGATAAAAAAATTACTAAGCCTCAATTTTATGGCTATATTTTAAGAAGCCACAAAATGTTGATCAAACATTTTAATTTGGAAAGGTATAGTTGATTTCCATTTAGGGCAAGGCTTAATAGGCGCAATCACGATTATTTGCAAGGAGCGTTACACGTTGCATAGTCTAATTTAACTTAATATAGTTAACTCTACTGTTGAAGTATTAGTTATACCACAGGCCCAGTTGTCAAGAGTATCTTAATTGATACTCAAATTAATATTGAAGATCAAATCATGTAATTTTTTGGTTGGTCAATTTTTTGAATGTAGAATCATAGCTATCAGCCGCAAAAGCGGCTGATACATATCGATAAATATACGCGTTTAGTTTTTTTACGTTCATTTTTCATTTCGTAATACATTAAAAAAAAAAAATGTGTAATGATATTATTCTTAAAGTATCCAACCTTATCGCTTTTATTTTATTGACAGCAGTAAAAGGTTTTACAACCTTTAATAATAAAGTAGCGAATAATGACTTTTTACTTGAAACATACAATAGTACTACGACATTCACAAATGTTTACCTTTTGCCCAAGCAATACACTTTTGGAATTTGGGGACTGATTTATATTTTACTTGCTGGGTTCGTTTTATATCAGCAGTGGACCGAAAAAGCAAATAATGTGACCATTCATGGAGTTTCATATCATTTCTGTATAGCCGCTACCTTAAACATTATCTGGTTAATTCTAATATGGGTAAGAGATTAATTTTTTTTTTAGAAAAAAATTTTATCATAATTCTTTATATTTACGGAAATATATATTTATTTATATATATATATTTTTCTAATAGTTTATACAAGAAAACGAAAAACTCTTTATTATTATAGATACTTTGGTCATTACAACCCTCTTCGTATTCTTATATTTTATATATGATAACTTAGAAGAACATTATCCTCCAGAAACACTTACAGATCGAATATTTGTTCATGCACCTTTTAAAATATATTTCGCATGGACTTTCATAACACTAATTATAAACTTTTGGATTGCAATTCCTACGCTCAATACAATTATAATATCAAGTATTACTCTTGTATACCTTGGATTTATGGGACTTTATTATGTTGATTATCGTAAAAAAGCCGACCTTTTTATTACTGCAACTATTGCTTGGGCACTTGTCGGTATCGCTATAAAGCATTATGAGATTTTGCCTATTTTAGCTGCTTCTTCCTTCTCTATTGGGATGATCTTGGGAGGTGTTCTCAGATATAATTATGATATTTATATAATTTATAATGAAAAGGGATTTTAAATTAATTTTTGTTTACACGTTTGTTTATTAAGAATTATTTTTAATTTTTAATTTTAAGAATCTTTATGTGAATTCTTTTTTCTTAAAAACAATTGATAATTTAAAGTATGTAATTTAGCGATATATTTTATAATTTGGTAGGAATTAGTATTATTTAGACATAATAAAATTAATTATAAATATTGTATATAACGAACGCGAGCGAAATTGCAAAAATAAAAAAATAAAAAGTTTTTTAATGGTTGGAATAAAATCCATTAATATATACGCTAATACTTGTATAATTTTAACTTTATAAAAGCTTTTAATGCGTATAAAACGTTCAATGGTATTGAGTTATTATATTAATCGTAAAAAATGATTTTTTTAAAGATAATTATATAAATAATTGATATGCACGTATGAATAAAAAATATAATTCAAGTAAAATGATTCATACCGGATAAAGATAATATACGCCAAATTATTTAATATGGAATCTTGTATGTTTTCATTTTAAGGACGCTATTATATTGTTTATTTTCAGTTACTTTCGTCTTTTAATTACATACTGTATAGTTCCGAAAGAGTCAAGTCGGGTCGAGTCGTGAGAAGTATTCGAACTCGACTCGAGTGTAAAAGTAGGAATGACCCGGATTCGACTTGACCTTATAGTCTGACTCGGATAACCAGGGTTCGACCTGTCAAGTTATATTTATCGTAGGGACGCCAGGTCAAAGTAAAGGTATGACATGTCGGGACGTCATCAAATCATGCGACCCAACCTGACCCCTAAATACGAGTCGGGTCAGTAACCCAGGTTTGACCCGACCCTTTGGAACGCTAATACTGTATAATTAATACTTCCTCTCAGTATCCTCTCCGTCGTTCAGTTAAAATAAATTTCTTTTTTTTGTAATTTTACGAGAATGATTAGCGTTATTTACTAACGAAAGACGAGTTGGTTAATAAACTTTTTGTTTACTGTTACTTTTATCGCGGTGTTTATTTTAATAATGGATATTCAAGAGGTATAATATTACATAATTTTTTCCTAAAATAAGAAAAGTGATAAAAGAAATTATTTACAACGTAATCTTTTCATCAATCATCAAACAATTACCATTGTACAGATTGTAGCGTAATTTGAGGTAAATTGAGATCTATTAATTGCGATAATGAAAATTATTTTTATTATACAATGTAGTTTAATTTGTTAAGAAAACAAACCATAAATTAACGTTATAATATAATTAAATCGTTAATAACAGAGAATTATTTTTCGTAAAACGATTCTAACTACCAGTATTTGCTGCTACCAAGTAAGATGGTATTACGAGTTTATAATATTATCGTATATTTTGTGAACTCATCGATTAAAAAAGTTATCGTCGAAAACGTACGTGAGAAGTAAGGTTAGAAATTTTTTATTTGATAACTCAGATTTCTACAATTAATAATGGTGTAATAACTAATACTCTCCTATCACTAATAAACGGAAACCGTTTGCGTAATCTGTTATAGGGCGTTTTTTCTCGGCAAGATTGTAATATAAAAAGTTTATCATTTTACTTTTAACTTTTAGTGCAAATAAATAGAATTTGATACAAATATACATTGCCCTTGTTATTCATTACCATAAAAATTTATTTTTATTTTATTTTTATTTTTACATTGAAAGGGCGAATACATTGTTTAGTTACTGACTAGTAACGGTATAAAAGCACTACTAAGTACTCAACTAAACTAGACATACAACATCCAACAGCTAAACTAATTGGACCCACCCTTCGTAAGAAGAACTAGAAGAACTGACGCAGTCAACAAACAAAGGGATTAAAAACTAAAGTAAAAATAAGGGGAGACGTACCGGGAAGACAATCAAATAAAAAAAAATTGTAAATGATCCGTATTTTTCTAAATACTGTCAGAGGTGAAATGGTTTTATTACCATAAAAAAAAAATCCATTTGTCAAACTACGAGAAAGCATGTGATATTTGAGCGCAATGACATCACTATCCGATCAAATTGCGGCCACAATCACATGATCACCCGTAAATACATCACAAAAAAGTAAAAAATAAATGAAAAGTATATATCATTAATATCATTAAAAAAAATGTATCGTTAAAGAAAAAATAAATAATAAAAAATGCAACATTTATCATGAATATTAAAGTACGTATTTAAAGTTAAAAATTTATAATCATATTCGTCGAGTTGAGAACTTTTGATTTATGATCTTCGATAAAAATTTTTCATACAAAAAAGTTATATTTTTTAATTACAAATTTTTCATTATGGAATGGTATTATATTTTTTAATTTACTTAATTAATAATCGCGTTACACCTGATCTTAAAATTTCATTAGCCTTTAACCCATTACAACCACTTTGACAGAGGAAATTGTATGATTTAATTTACTGTCCTCCGTGTCGCTTCAAACAATAAAATACTGATAACCTTAATTCGAGATTGAATTACTGTTATAGCAATTTCAGACCAATTATATCATCCAAGAAATTTTGTATTGACGTTCATTTCAAAATATACAAGATATGTATTTATGAAAAAGTTATATAATTAATTATATTAATTTTCTTGGAAATAAAAATAATTTAAAGAATTAATATTTATGGAAGATATTATTATACTTATTTACGTGAGAAATTGTTTCTTGTTTGAACTATTTAATCGTTATCTATACCTTCTTCATATTAGTTGTTTTGGCCGAATGTCCAATTGACATCATTATACCATATGACTGTCCATGAACCAATTACCTAAAACTTTCCATTTAAGAATATGGCTTAGATATTTACGGATTATGGCTTATGTGTTTAAAGTAATTTTAAGTTTAGGCTTATGCTGTTATGCATTTAAAGACATTTTAACATCATGGCTTATACTATGGCTTATTCCGTATTTTATATTTAAGACTGACCATCAATCCTTAGTTAAAAAAAATTTTTTTTAATTTTCAAAAATTTTTTAAACAATAGAGATTATTTGCTTTTTTCTAAGGATGGCTGATTTTATCTTTAGAATAAAAATTATCTAGATTTTCAAAATATTCTAAACAATAAAAGATTATTTGCTTTTCTAAGGATGACTTATTTTATTTTTATAATAAAAATTATCTAAATTATGTTTGGATAAGAAATCCTATTCTTCTTATGCCAACTAATATCCTCACTAATATCCATATGAAATGAAATAAACATCTACTAGTACTCCTTTTCCATGCTCTTTTTCTTTGAGTAATATTCTCTTCCTAGCTAGAATTCTTTCTATACATTAAAAGTAATGAGAGACACCACTAAAGGAAGAATAATGATTAATTATATTTCTCCTTATTATCTAACTAAAGGAAATTTCAGATAATTCTATTTTGAAGTGGGAAAATATGATCAATACTTCAAACTATGGTCAAAATTAGAATCTTGTAGATCTGATATGATACTATTTTTACAACTGATTTCTTATGATGGGCTTGTTCCACTAGCTTAAATGTATTGGGATTACTGGTTTAAGAAAATTTTTACCTGCCAAACCAGAAACTAACATCAATACAAATAAACACAAAAACATATTTTATGAAAATAAGGAATACCTATGAAACTTGATGTGCGCACAGATGGAGATTACTATCATTCCTATTGTGATCTTACCCTAAAGTTTGCAAATCAAAATATGCCAGTTGCAATTCTGGAATTGATTATGACAGCACTACTTACTCTTCTGGATAAACATTTCTATTGAATCTTCAATTATAATATTTTGATATCAATATGCAAGGGTTACCACTTGACTCTATATTCAAACTGTTGAGAAAAATAAATTAAATCATTCAACACGCAAATGGAAAAAAATAAAGATTTGTGAATATTAGCACTTAATATGACTAAGGCGTATGGTTGAATTAATATCTATATGCTTGAAAAAGTGATGAAACATATTAGATTTCTGAATAATTTATGTAAATTATTAATAAATTTATTTTTAGAAAGAAAAAATAGAATATTTACACCTGCAAAAGCATATGATATGCAAGTGGATATTGGCCAAGGTAAGATGTAAACCACTTCCAAATTCATCTTATTGGCCTAGTGGGATTGTGGGAAACTTTAAAGAAAAGAAGCTAAATGTCATTCACTTTTGGCAATAAGAAATTCAAAAATGTACTATGAATAAGTGTCAAGTTTTCTAATGCTAATGATGACTTGGAGGAAATCTTGACTACTGCTACTTTTAATTGAATAATTTAAGCTGAAAAGTTATATGATACAAACTAGAAGTAAAGAAATTCCATGGAAATTTTAAAAAACTAGGCATGTATGTCAAAAATAATTAAAAAAAATAACTCTTACTCACGGATAGAAGAATAAGAAGTTAAAAAAAAAGAAAAAGAATAAGAAGTATAAGAAGTTAAAAAAGAAAATACAAATTACATAATAACAAACTTATTCTAGTTTATTATCTAACATAAGAAACCCTACAAGATTAAAAAGTTTCTCTATAATTGTTATTACCTAATATAAAATTTGAAATTTTTAGTACTATCACTGTTATGGAAAATTCATCAAATTAATTGATATACTTTATATTTGAGTATCATATCAGAGCAAACATTTTGCAAATTTTAATTTATTCTTAAAAATTTTCTTAAATGGTTTTTACAAGACACAAATATGAAATTTAAGTGTAAATACTTATTTAGAAATAACATCTCAAAGTTATTTACAAAATTAATTTCTTGGTTTATATAAATTATTGTATTAATAATTAGATATTAGTCTTATATACTATATTTGAAAGGATATTAGAAAAATTATTTCTTACCACAAAAGTAGTATATAATAATCTAAAGAAAAGAATCAGCAATAATGCAAGTTTCTCACTCCAAATTCTAAGAATTGACTGTCCAAAGAACAAGACTTAGTAGTTTCCAATGCCAAAAGGTCAAAGACTCGAAAACATTAAAAAACTTTAAAGAAATATAGAAAATCATAAAAAGAAGTTCTTCTTTTCATATTGACAAGACTTTAAATAATACATTTATAGGCCTATAAATTTTTTAAAGAAACGGGAAAATGCATCAAACATGAACATATTCATAATATAATATTAATTTTGAAATAGATTATAATAGAATTTATATATTAAAGTAATGAAATACTCTTCATCTTGAAAAATTCATTGATGAATTGTGTGCACCTTGTTGTGGCACCTTCATACATGTTAACAACAGAGTGACAATTTATTGGATACCTAAAAATATTGTCACAAGCCAACCTTCATGATATCAGCCAGCAAGTTTGTCAAAATCTATAAATATAGCAAACAAAACTCTAGTAGAAAATAACAGAGAGAAAGTGCAAAAAGTGATATTCCTCATAGATTTAATATTAGTAAATGGAGGCTGGACATTATGATTTTTGATATAATCTGAACCAACAGAGAAAAGTCCAATATGATTGTGCAATTTGGCCTAGGAATTTAACTGAAATTTAAGTATAAAAAAGAATTGGAATATCTTTAGACAACACTAAATACATAAACTTTGATGCTCATTAAGGGAATGAGGTATATTGAAGATTTATCTAAATCTTTAGAACAAACTAGAACAAGAGAAACAAAAAATGAATAAAATTGATAGAATCACTATAATTCAATTATTAATCAAGGTTTTATTGAAATCAATGGATGAAGAACAAGATGATATGATAGAAATTCCAACAAAAAATTACCTCTCAATAAACAGTCATCTTTTTACATAGTCCTAATGTAAAATTTCAATTAATTAATCAATCACAAATATTCAATAACCATAGACTTTTTTGAATTTGAAAATCTAGATATATTATTTAAAAAGGAATAAGTTCCAGTTAACATGCATATTTTGTAATTAATAATGATTAATACAAACTTAATTACCCTAGCTAGTAATCAGTCAAAATATATAATTTATGTTACAAAACGAGCAAAACTACACATTCAGAAATTTGATAGCTGTATTTTCGCTCAACTTACAGAAAACTAAGATCTTGTTATTTTATCAAATAAAGTTATTTAATTAATAACTTTAATTTATTGCATTCGGTTAATAATAACTTGATTTACTATATTTGGACTAGAAAAATCAAAAGTGCATCCTTTGTTTAAGGAAGACAATAACACATGCATTTTTTTTAAAAAAATACACGAAAGATAGATATGAAAAAAAAAATTTTTAATATTTTAGAATAAAATCAAAATAACATCTGGAAAAAAACACCCAAAAAAGACCTACCCTACCTGACCTTGCCTTTAAAAGAAAGAAAGTGGGTGGGTAAAAGGAAAAAAATTATGGTTAATTAAAATGAATTAATCAAATCACAACTCATGTCTAATTAATGGATGTCAGCAGATGGGTTGTTGGACTTGAGAGTGAAGTGTGTAGACTTTTAGAGACCAATATGCATTTGGAGAGGGATAAGAATCATAAAGACAAATATTCGCAAGTAAAGACTATCAGGAACATGGGATTATTCTGAATGAAGAAGAAATCTCTGATACATCCTCATGAAAATATCTATTAATTAATTTTTTTTTGCAATCCTTGGTACAAATGAATGATTCTGTGATGAAATTAGCAATAATAACCATAAGAAAGATTATCTTTTAAGAAAGAAAAATATACTATAATTATTAATTAATATTACATATTATACAATATATAATTACAAGACACTCTTATATTCCTTTACTCAAAGTTTCTGTTTTAGCAAATTCATTTCATCTTAACTTTCACAAAGGAATGTATTAAGATATATTATAAAAGTACAAGTAATATTCTGAATATATACTTTACTGATCTCAACAATTATTCCAAGACACTAATTTAAAGAATATTCATATCTAAACATAACTGTCAGGAGACACTTTAGAAAGATTCATTGATTTTGATTCACTTATATCAACATAATCAAAAAATTATGGAAATCTATTATTATATTATAGCTGGATTAATTTACTTTCACTTAGAAATGTTAATAGCTATTTCACCATTCTTATTCAATATATTAAGTATTAATACAAAATTAAATAGTAATACACAAAAACTGTAATAAGTCCTGCATGTTTTACCATACTTACGTCTGTGCTGTCAAGGTTTCTTACAAAGTTTAATGAAGTTGATATGTACTGAATCCTGGTCTAATTTTAAAACAATGGTAGATGAATTCATAGAATCATATAGGAACTAATTTCAATCCAGCATTAATGCACCTAATATGTTTTTCACAAACTCAATGCCAACCAAAAAAAACATGTATATTTTAATAACTGTTCTTTTTGATTTATTAGATGGATCATAAGTTGCCTTAAATATAGACAATGGGAATATTAGTTTTATAAGAAAGACTATTACTTAAAAATGGAAATTGACTATAAATATTGTATATTATATAACAAGACATTTTACATTCTTTTAACTCTAGGTAGATTCTGTTTTTCATTTCAACTTTCGCAAAGAGAAATTTATTAAGATATATTATAAAAAGGACAAGTAATATTTCTCAGATGTAGGAATACAATTATTCCAAGATACTTTTGAAATTTATAGAATACCAAAGCAAAGTATGGCTTAACATCAACTAATGTGAAAGATAATGAATGATATGAATGACAATAGGAATATTATTGTTGAAAAATCATATATAAAGAATCTTCTTCATTGAAAAAATATAAAGTGAATGAAAATATTTCTTGAAACTTCAAAATCTTCAGCATGATAATAAAGATCTTACTAGCTTTTCCTTTATTGACAAAAGATATACTCATTCATGATGGTGGCCCATTATTAAAAATAATGTGAGAAGTGTGAAACATTCAAAATAAATCCTTGATATTTAATTTAGCATTTAGCATCATCTCTTTCCTCAGATTTTTTATGAAGGTTGAAAAGAATTTACATTATAAAATTAGTTTAGTTGTATTCAGAATTTTCCATTTATTTAATTATTTAGAATCCAAAAGTTACTTCAGAATTTATAAGCAATTTAATACAACTGTTACAAGAGATATTGAAAGATTTAAAAACATGGACAAAAACAAAAAGACGTAAATCAAAATATATATTTAAATCAATTGAACAGAAAGTAGAAAATAATGATTAAAATGAAGACAGTCATATTTTAATGCATTATAGTATGGTACCAAGAAAGTGCAATGCATGTAATTCTAAAAGCTTCACAAAAATCAAAAATAGTTCATCTTAAAGGTGGATATTATATACAAGATTAGGGATGTTTATAAAACAACAAATTCGACAAAGTGTTAAGGAATTATTAAATGCTTTAAAAACCTTAGTAAAATTATAGATTTGTCATAGAACAAGTTATTAAAGATGAAAACAGTTTATTTAAATTATAAAACTTACTATTGCTTGACTATGTTGAAAGTTAAAACATGAAATATAATCAATTTTTAGAATAAATACTATATAATTATCATATTTTGCCAAAGAAGTATGGTATACTTTTTAATTATTAATAATATTGTAGAAGATGTATGTAATGGTACAATAATAAGGAACTTTGGATCATTATATATTAATATTTGCTAATAAAACTGTTGTAGATGAAAAAGTAGATGTAAAAGCATAGTAGGATTGAATATGATCAATATATTCAATTGAAATTCCAATATGGATTGGAAATTCTTGATATGATTTAATAAGAAAAAGATTCCTGCGTCCATACAGCCAAATAATACATTATGTTAGAAATGAGTACCAATAGTTCATTACATTTATAAGTATTTGACAGAAGTGGATTTCTGGTCATGTTATATATTCTGTGATATCACTGATTTGGGATATAGCTGACATGCACACTAATGTTCAGTATATAACAGACAAAAATGATTGAATTCTTGAAACTTGACAAATCAATACTTAAAAAAATAACCCCAAAAATCAATTGGAGTTCAGAACCTCGATCTATAAGTATTTGTTTAATTAGTCATAAATTCAGAATAAGGAATACCACAGAATATGCATACTTCATGCCTTGCAACTCAGAATAATCATGCCTCAGTCAATAGATGCCTTTAATTTATTGCATGCAGTTAACTTTTTAAGAATGCTTATTTAGAAATCCATGATAAGAATGAATAGAAGCATTAGATTTATACTGGCAAACAAGAAACATTTTAGAAAATCATAGTATAAAAGTAAAAAAAGAAGAATACATTAATATTTCAGTTTTTTCTGAATAAATTTCCTTAAAATTTTGATAGCTATGGAAGCAATAACCAATGCAATAATATTTTTGTTTCATATTTGCTATGATAATAAAAATTGGACACATTAAAAACTTTACATCAAAGATTTAAAAAATATAAAAAATTGAACAAAAAAATGTTTATTAATCAAAAAGCTAAAAAAATATAACATGAAAGAGATAGTATATGAAAAACCAATTAATTATATATCAACTCTAAGGAAAGGCAAACAACATTAAAACATATATAGTAGTCCTTCACTATACTCCAGGCTAGTAATTATAGTAAATCACTAACTTTATTTTTAAAGAAAATAATGATGTGTTGTATAAATTCACTAAGAATTATTCATATTCCTAATGGACTTATGATACTTAGTCAAACATTTTTTGAACAACTGCAACTAGAAATGCATGCGATATATGGGGTCCAATTTCTATTGTTCCATGCACAGATTATGACAATAGGATAGATTTATGATATTATTAAATAGAAGTATTAGAATATTATCTGAATTGCAGATGTACAGCATTTTAATGATTGTTTAAGGAATTTTCTGATAATCATCTTTAAACTTCAATCCTATTTATATGTAAGACAGAGGGGTATAAATATAATATGATCAGAGATGCATGCGATATATGGGGTCCAATTTCCATTGTTTCATGCACAGATCATGGTAATAGGATAGATTATGGTATTATTAAATAGAAGTATTAGAATATTATCTGAACTGCAGATGTACAGCATTTTAATTATAGTTTAAGGAATTTTATAATAATCATTCAATATATGTAAAACAGAGGAGTATAAATATAACATGATTAGAAATGCATGCAATATATGGGATCCAATTTCCATTGTTTCGTGCACAGATCATGATCATGAGTTGTGTAGTATTATTAAATAAAATATTAGAATATTAACTGAAATAACAAAAAAAACTCTTTCATCTCACAAATTTTTCCAAAAATTACTGTGGAATTTTATATAAGAGAAAATGGGCAAAAAGTCTAACAAGTCTAACAAAAAGTTTTCAAATATACAGTCCATACCTGTACAAGAGTTTGTCAATGCCTTCACTGCTGCCTTCACTACTTTACTAGATGAACTTATAGATGGTCAGTTCCAGCATAAAGAAAGACAAGGCAACATGCACCAAAAAAAATTACCTGAGTTTTTTCAGCTTAGGCTTTTTTTTCTTTCCCTTTTAATGGTAATCTTTCTGGTTCCAGTGCATTATTTTATTTTTTCTTTCTTGTATACTACCCTCTTGGCTTAATATTGAATGCTCTTCTTTAAAATCTCTAATGTTTTATTCTTAAAAGTTAGTGCTATTTAACCCAATTGATTGGTTATTTTAAATCACTCAGTTTAAACTTGTTTAAATTTAATGGTTTAAATTTTTTATTTTATTAATCAAGTTAGTCTATAAAATTAGCAAATTTTCAATTAAATAATAATACATGTTAAAATTTATATTTTCAAATTATTTCATTAGCTTCTATATTAAAAATAATAATAACAAACATGGTATGATACTATATTACAGTTATTCTTTTTTTATGATGGACAAATTTTAAAATATTAGACAGCAGTTTGTTCTGAAACATTTTTTATTTCTTTGAGAATTGGAACTGATCAAAAAAAATCTTACTCGAATAATAATCAATCAACTACTGTACCTGAATAATTATCAATTAGTTAATCGGTTAATATATGAATTTTAGAAATTAGAAATTAATGATCAAGAAAGCTTTAACCAATTAAAAACTGATTAACTGAGAGCTTTAACCAATTAATTAATTAATCAACACTATAAATCATACTTTTACTTGTATATTTTGCCATAGAAGAATGAGAGTGAAAAAGAGGTTTTTAATTATGTGAAGGATCATCTCCTTCAAGGACTACATGGCAAAATATTAAACTTTAACTGAGCAAAAACCAAAAATGTTCACAATAGAGACGAAGATGCAAGTTACTTTTTAGTTAATAACAATATAATTCTTAGATGTCTTCTGTATTAATAATTAAGATTATTTTCAATTCAGATTGAGGAACAGAACTAGGAAAGATTTTTTATTCAGTATTGAAAAAATTCATTTGTTAAAATTTTAGTATAGAGAGAATACATGACCAAAATTTCACATCTCTTGCATTAAATAATTTTTATGGTTTAATCAATTAACAGACGTGAAGATACAACAAGTACTCAACATACAAAGACACTAAATGGAAATTTCAATATTTAACTTTAACTCTTCCTACTTTGGATATAGTGAACCATAATTACCCAGGCTTATTAAATAATAGCATTTAATGTCTACTCTGTAACAAGTAACCAGAAATAAATAGCCATCTCTGGATGTATCCTGAACTCAAAGATACTATACAAGAATGTTTCAAAAGAATTGGTAACTGACTAATTAAACTTTTATGATAACATGTATAAGAATGGAGCATTAGGGCTAAACGAGAACAATATGAACAAATTACGGGAACAAGAAGTAAACAGAAATGATTTTCTCGAGACAGTAAAAGAGAGTTCATGGCATATGAAATCCCAGGTGGATAAACATTCATTTATTATTGCAGATTCAGTCAAATATTCACTGACTTTTCATTGGGTGTACAGAAATAAATCTGTACACCTAGTGGTATTATTATTTCTGAAAACATATGTTACTAATGATCTGGTCAGCATATTCAGTTTTGTAATCACTTTAATACTTTAATACCATCAAAAATTCAAAATAATTCTAAAAAGACTTCATGAGAGTAGCAATATTTTTAAAAAAGAAATTTGGAAAAAGCACAACAATAAGTAGAAAACTTTACGTTCAAATATGAGCCTTTCAAAATGAAGTTTTAAAGATTTCTCTGGTTTTCATAATAATCAGGCAGGCGTACTAATTAACACTAATACTTAAATGTGACATATTCATGAAAATAACTACATTAATTCTTATAATGATTTTAGAAATTTTAAACTCTATAATGATTTTCTATATATTTGTTTTTCTCATCTAATTTCTTACATAGTGGACCATTTTATAAACATTTAGAATCTAATAATATTATTACTTTATCTATATGTACAGATGATTGTCTTATTTATAATGTTTAGTTTCCTACATCTTCTAGTATATAATATTAATTTGTTCTGGCAAACCAACAATAATACTTGAACTCCTTGCAACTTCAACTAAAAAGGAATTAGATGAACATTTTGAACGAACTCTTAAATATTCCCAATTACTTAAGAGGAGTCATCTTATTATTCATGACATTTGGACGTACACTTTACATGCGAAAATGAACCAAATAAACCACCATTGGCCAATTAAAGAACAGCGAAAAAAGGGTTGAATGCTATAATGTTTTGGCATAATCGTAATTTTACAAGTGTTTATATGAGTGCATATTACAACAATGAAAATGGTAATATGATAGAAATTATGAAGTGTTATAGAAAATAAAAAATGTGAAATCTAGGCTTATAATCATTACAATGGTAGGTGATATGGTATTTATTTTAGGCTAATATAATACCTTTGTTATCCAAATTATATTAAAGTTTAGCTAGTTATAATTTTAATTCTAACATTAATAATATGCTTTTGTAGATTTCAAGACTTTAATATGCCTACTATGGATGTGATAATAAGAAATATTCGGTGAAAACAATTAATCATAAAAATATTTCCCAACTTCATTTCTTCCAATAAAAATGAATTTGAAACTTGTTGGATGCACTATACAAAGTACAGGAGAACATTACATAGTATGACATTAACATCAACACAGGAATCATTGTATTTTTTTAAGTATAAGCTTGCACACGTTAATTAACATCACCTGTTTATTTTCTATTATTTTTGCTATCAAATCTATTAGAGGCTTTTACAAGAAGAATATTTTCAGATGGTATACATCCACGCCAGTCGTTACATACAGGAACATTTTTGATATTATGGGATGGTAAAACTATCAGGAAATTATTACCAAAGTTCTTCGAAAAAAATATTTCATCTCTGCAGCAAAGACTCACAGTCACGTGATCTGGAAGAAATGTTAAACAAAAAGGTAACAAAGAAAGAACAAATATCAGACGGTACCAGCCAAAGATTCAATATGGAAAATTCAGATCCCAATTTTCCACGTGATACTGATTTCTCATGTGATCTTTGTATCTTATACAAGTATTAATATTTATTGCCACATTCTCTCATTCAATAATAACTCATATGTTGGCAATTGTTTGATAAAATTTTTAAATTTATATGCTCTAATAGAATTGTCTAATTCACGTGTAGTACTGGATTTCCAATATTCCCTTCTTCAAAAATATGAACATTTCCGACCAATCAGTTTCTTATAATTTGTTACAATAAAAAATCTTTGTAATAATAAACTTGTTAAAATTTCACTTTTATATTCTATACATACAATTTTTTTCATCCATTTTCTATAGTTTTCAAAAATGATTTGTTTTTTCCATCTAAACGTAAATTTATATTAGTAACGCCTAGAGACGATCTATCAGTAGATATTGCTTCTTCTGTTTCTTCAGACTTATCTGTTATTACTAATCCATTATTATCTTTTGAGCTATCATTTTTAAAGTATTCACATTTTATTTCTATATTATGTTAACTAAGAATTCTTGTATAAAATTCAATTCTATATAGTAATTACAATTTAATTTTTTACGTTCACTTTTTTTCTTTGATAAATTCCTCAATGATTTTAACGACTATATTTTCAGTTTTAATGACTAAACTATTTCCACTTGTATTTTCTTACTCCTTTTCTTAGTAGTAATATCATTAGTTAATATCATTTTAATTTTATATATTTTATTTTTCCGTTCTTCGTTATTTTTAGTTATTATGTATAAAAATTTTTTATATCCATCTATGACATATTATACACCTTTTCACGTTCTTTTTTGCAACTAATTTTAATTTCTTGTATATCTTTCTCTATAAAAATTATTAATATTGTTCGATCCTCCTATCGATCAACACAATTTTATCGTATATCTTCATCATCCACTAATGCTTTAATACTTCTATTCTTATTCATTATATCATTTTATAAGGTTTAGAAACTTTAACATCATCAATCACTTCTTTTCTGCATTCTATCGTTCTTGTATCCTTCAAATTAGTTATATAAATCCAACATTCCATTTCCATATTTCGTCTAATATTACTTATAAAAGTTATTTGTTCGTAACGAAAAATTAGGAGAAAATGAAGAAGTTAATTATTCATTTATTTTATTAAAATATTTATCATTATATTAATATTAAATTTATTTTACTTTTTTAGTTATTTTTAATATTGCATGTACCGTAAATTTCTTTGCTTGTTTTCATTATCGTTATTGGAATATTGCAGGTTGCCAAAGTTTTTCGTTTATGATTTATTTTTGTATTGTTTATTCACATTTATTTCAATACATTTATTGTTACAAACCTTCATTGGTAAGGCGGTATAACACATTTATTTCATTATTTTATTCTGTTACTGTCACGTGACTGCGACGAAAAATGATGGTAAAGTTATTTATTTGCTTTAAATGATGCTGAATTTTTTACAAATACTTACCAGACAATTGAATTTTAACCAACCAAAATTTTGGGATACGCTGAGACTATCGATCAACCATCAGACCATTGTTGTATTTCGTTGAAAATAAAATTAATAAAAAAATCATTCCACTAATGAAAGGTAAAAAAGTGATTATAAGCATTAGAATTTTATCACAAATTCAATGTGAAACTTTGATTTTTAATTATATGATATATAACAAATATAGGCCTTTATTAAAACGAGTTGAATTAGGTAAAGTAGGTTAAGTTTTTCGTATCGAGGCTGGAGTGAAAAATAGTCAGCTGGCACTATTGTGTGATCCAGATTCTACCGTTTACAGTAAGAATGTGGGATACGAAATTTCACCCCCTATAAATTATTTCTTCATTGCAATTAACTAAATTCTAATATTATGTTGTGATTATCATATTATTAGCTTGAAGATAAGAATGCTGAAAAGCTCGTGTAATATGTTTAGCTTTAATTGTAGTATTATTTTAATAAATTTGTTGATCGTACTAACCATGAAATTCAATATATGGTTAGTTTGATGTCCAAATATAGCTTAAACTTTTCCAGCATTTTTATATTAAGCTTGAAGCTTGAAGCATATACTTAAGTATAAGTTTAAGCATAAGCCTCAAGCTTCAAGCTTCAAGTATTGGATTCTACGGATGCAGGTTAATATATATTGATTCTTTTTTAAAAAAAAATTGACGATCATGACGTAATCATGTACATAACAAAATGGTAAAAATGAAGCGTAATTAATAATTTATTTAATATGATAAAAAAAAGTACTATGAAAGCTATCGAAAAAAAAATTTCTTACCATAAAATAATATTACATAAATAAAATAAATTATTTTTTTCTTTTTTTTAAAAAAAAGGTTATGTTCTTACCATTATCAGTTAAATAAAAAAAACATGGAAGATTTCAAATGTCAATCATTATGTAATCAAAATTTCCCATTTAAGTTAAAAAAAATTCGGCATCTATAAAAGAATATTTTTATAAATATAATTACATCAAAAAAATATTTGATCATAAAGAAAAAAAAGATTCTGTTTAGGCCGGGCAAAAAAAAATTTAGATTCTCGTGACCTGGCCGGGTCAGTTTTTCGAAAAATGGAAATTTTTTTTTTATAGTAAAATTTTTTATCACGTGATTTTAAGTTTTTGGCCAATGTGCGCAAAAAATTTTACATATCTGATATGAAAAAAAATGCCGGCCGGCTGGGTCATTTTTAAAATTTTATGTCACGAGAATCCAAAAAATTTTTTTTCCCGGCCTTATAAAGAAATATTGACTTCATTTTTAATTTAATGACGCTCATATAAAAAAATATTTAATAAAGATCTCTTTTTTTCGGAAAAAAAAGAAAAAAAGAAAAAAAAATCGATTAAGAAAAAATATATTAATAAAATATCTATTCCTTACATAAAAAAATAAATAAAATAAATTATTTTATATTAAATTAAATAAATAAAAATAAATAAATAAATACTATACCAGCAAAACTCACTTTAATTTGTGTAATTCATTCAATTGTTGAATGAGAAAGTAATAATTTTATTATAAAAGAAACTATTGGTATTATGAGAAAAGAAGATAATACAACAATGAACTAAAAAATAATTTTCTTTTTTCAAAAAATCCATCAGTTCCAAAATGGATTCCCGTTTTTATATCTGGTGATGTAGTTAGACTTACAGGAAAATTTTCTTTCAATGAGGAACCTTCTCATGATGATATTTTGGAGGTAATTTTTAATTTATTATTTATGTAAAAAAAGTAATAATACCCAAAGAAAATAATTATTAATTCTTTTTTTAAAATAAAAAAATAAATTAGATGCAGATGAATCATTTGACGATTAGTTCAACCTCTGTTTTTTTTCATTTGGTTACGTTATAAGACAAATACAAGATGATGATGATTTATTTAAAAGTATCAAACTTAATGTTAATGAATTTGTTGGAAAGAGATATGTTGCTGACAATTTAATATAAAATGTAGATACTTAAAAGCGGATGAGAGAATTGATAATAAAGCGAAAAAAATCCATAACCAGATTCTTTTTCTTAATATATTCTACATTATTACAAACAAAAACATAAATATATAACTCACAATAAATAACATATTAATTAAAAAAATATTAAAGGGCGTGCCAACTTGATTCCTGACGCCACCCTTAATTTATGTGTAAGAATTTTGTATTGCGTTAATGACGTAAGTGGAAGAAAGGAAGAAAAGAAAATTGCATGGGTTACAGATCAAAATCGTCTAGTACATAACAATAGAATGTCCATCGCTACGTCTGGACATTGAATGGAAATTCTGGAAAAAACTCTGATAAATGATCATTTTTTTAGTTTTTATTCCGAAGAAACTCAGACGCGTGATCATTTTTCTGAAAAATTATTTATAGGGACTTTTTAGGACTTCGTTCCCGATGATTATTTCTTTATTGCAAATTAATTGAAAGAAGCCGATTTCCCTCGTGATGATAAAACTTTCTTTCATTAGTGATTTACATAAAAGCAAGAGTACGGAGAAAAAAATATATATTTCTAATTTGTCAAAATTCACTGCTGAATAAACTATTAAGTATTGATCATTATCATCCTTATTATTAGAAACCATCTAACAGCGTGAAATTAATTTTTCTTTATGATGTGACATAATTTTTTATATAATACAACTAACTGTATAAATAATTTTGAATCGTGTTAATACTAATAAATAATAGTTTAAATTAACTTAATAATCTAGGTTCGAATTAAAAAATACAGTAATTTTAACAGTTAATTTATTTATTTAGTAGCTTCAAGATGGATGAAATTAGCGTTGTGAATTTTATGGAGCAAATATAATTCAATATTAGAATAATTTTTTTGTTGTAGAATTAATAAATAAATTATAATAAAAATTTTTTAGAATTTTTTTTTTTTTTTTAGAATAAAATTTTAATCGATCGGGTTAATAATGGCTAATCGATTTTCAAGAGATAAAAAATTAAATCGCACATAAAAACTTTTATTATAATAAATTATTCATGATTTATTTGAAAAAAAATGCCTTTCTTTAAAAAAGAAATTTACGTTCATTTTTTTCGGTCAGATCATTCATTAAATTGTTTAATTCATTTAAATTCTTCAATTCTATTTATTTTTAAAAATATTTGTATGTAAATACTAGATTAATACATTTCATATCAATAATTAACGTGTTCGATACTGAAAAAAGGTGGTACTGCATATTAAAAGGTTTGAATCAAAAATTTTTATACCAAGACGACTTACGGTATATCGACATTAATCATTCCCAACGGGCAACTATATCCAATAAAATATTCTTTTTTTAAAAATCTACCTTTGGTTTATCATAATCTCCAGAAGATAGCCATATTATTGGATTATATCCATCAACAATTTCCTTGTCATTATAATACACTTTATTTGTCAAGATCAATTCAATTATTCATATAAACAAGTAATGCGTGATATTTTTAAGTTAGGCAAAAGTGACATATTTTTGCAAAAACTTTGTCATGAACCAATTAATGAAAATCAAAATTACCATAAGTACATTCATTATTATTTGGTGAATTAAACCGCGCATTTTTGGACTAGCCGATTTAACGTACCTCATTTGATTTTATGAAATACTTATAAAATTGACGCATAAATCCGCGCATATGATTCATTGTTGATCGGCATCACATGACTCGTCAATTTACAACATCTGCAATTTTCGTTCTGTTCCTCACAACATTACTAAGGATCTTTCATATTACCCTGTTTAAACAGATAAGTCAAAACAAAAATAGGCATTCGGATGAATTTATTCATTTTTTAACTAAAACATTCAAATAACAAAACAACCATTTATCAAATGTATAAATGTTTGTAAAATCAATTTATTGCAATTTACTATAAATCCCATTAAATTATAACTAACAAATTGTCTTAAATCCCAAATAATTCATTATAAATGGACTATTACAAAAACCAAGAAAATTGAAATTTAATATGATTTTACAAGTCATAAGTAGGGATCACCTCATGTAACGCTTTGATAAGTTTTTGATTCGGTTTCAATCTGAAATTCGTTGGAAATTCGGTTCTACATTCAGGACATTTGTGACCCATAATTGATATACTTCGAGTAAGACAATCCAGGCAAACATTATGAGTACAATTTGTAGTGATAGGTTGCACAACTAATCCAAAGCAAACGGGACACTTGAATTCCCGTTCGCTTATAATTTCGATTAATTCCGTGTGGTTTTCAAATTTTGATTCAAGAACTGTAGTCCAGGCTCGTTGATTATCTTTATCATCTTCAATAAACTTTTTAAGGTTGGCCGAAATTTTGTATTTGTTGTCTTTTTTAGCTTTTTTGGACTTTACACCTTTATCATCATCTGAATCAAGTGTACGTTTCTTGGAAACTTCGTCATCATCTCCAACGATCATTTTTATTCCAAGTTCCTTAATTCGTTTCTTTCCCTCCGAAGTCCATGGAGCTGGTTCTGGATCGTCCCGGCGCATAAGATATCTCCAAACCTTGAATCCTGACGCACCTCTTTCTGGCCAATACTTTACTAACTTATATATTCCATCATATCTAATTCCTTCCTCTGGTGCGTATTTTGGATTATGCTTCATTAATTTCGAGGATCGACATACTCTTACTGGCATACTGTTTTTCCAATTCCGCGCTTCGGCTCCTTTTTTAGCGTTAACTTCAGCATCACAAGTCCTAGCAAGAGCTTCATTTGTTTTAGTCAACTCTTGATCGAATGACTGTACTGCAACTCGTTTATTTCCAGTTTTAAGGTCTCGACCACCGGAACCAGTATAGTAAAATTCATCGCCATTATCCGTGTCTTCAGGGTATCCACCGCTGAGTACAATAGATACAGAGCCAATGCTAGCTTTTCCAGCGATACCAGCAACAGGTGGACGATGGACTCCTGATTCAGAGCAAAATATTCTATATTTCCATAATGAACCAACTGGAACACCAGGAATTGGTCCAAAGTAATCAGGTTCTACTATCTCACATTTCTTGGATAGTCCTACGCAAGCCATTCCTCCTCCCCATTTCTTTTTTTGTGTAGCTGACGGCATCTTTGATTTTTTCGAATTTTCGAGATCTAAACTTTGGCCAGCTAACACAACACCAACATTTTTATGCTTACAATCTTGACAATACCACTCCTCGTTTGGTAGCTCAGTGATTTGCGGGGATAAGCAATAGAAATGAAAATAATATTGGCACTCGTCACACACTATTGTGTGTTCATCGTCATCCTTTCCGCCACAAATATTGCACCCACAATGCTTACACTTTTTTTTTTTATTTTCACATAAAGTACAAAAATATTCCTCTTCTTGTTCAAAATTATTCAGATCATCCATGACAGATGTTGATTTAGTTTCGATAGGGTGGTTCGAAATCTCGTGTTCTGACACTTGTGAATTAACTTTTTTCTCAGCTTTCACAGGGATATCCACAGATAAAACTGCAGATTCGGTTTCACTAGAGGTTTCAATTTTTTGTTTTCTAATGAGTAGGACAACGCTATTGTGCTTAATATTATAATGAAAGAGAGTGTGTCCATTTTCCAGCTGAACATTTTAATAAATATTTTTATAAAAAAAATTATGTTAGTGTCGGAAAAAGAGTTAAGATACATTAAAATTACAAATACTTGACAGTTCATACTAAAAAACGCGTAATTACGCGTCCTATTTACCTGTTTACCTCCAAATAAAAGGCGTTGCCTTTCAGGTGGATATTCTTTACAACCGAACTCTTTAGAAATTATATCACGGAGTTCTTTTATATCGTCCGTGGGTGAACACGTTATTTTGATTTTTTCACTTTTGTCGTTTGGTGCGCTGATAAAAATAAACATTTTTTTCAAAAGATTATAGAAAGTGTAATAATATTGTAGTACGCAACGCAGAGTAAAAAGAAAGACAATCCACTTTTATCTAGGATTATCCCCCTTAAATTATTTGAATATGAGTAATACTATAACTTTGCCTTTCTAGATAACTTTACTCATGATGGATTACTCGAGTAATCATTCTAACCCGAATCATACATACACGTACATATAAGGAAGTCAAGTAAGATATGTTAGGTTGATAACCTTGATCCTTCTATCTATATTAGTATGCATGTAAGGAGTTCAAGAGTTAATGCACGTGATAGATCACATCTTTTTTTGCAATAAACGCAGTAAAACTCAAAATATAGTTACGTATATCCGTCATTGTATAGCGGTAGGAAAGTAAAAATTTATCATTATATCGAGTTTTTAATGATATATCGGTATATCGAATATGAATACTAGACAGGTAACATGATTTTATTCTTTAAAAAAAAAAATAAAAAAATAAACTGAGCCCGATCTTGCACTACATCCATTTTATATGCATTACGTGAATACTGGTTTTTTTTTTAAGCCCCCCCCCCCCTTAAACCAAATTCGTTCGACCATGTGAGTCTTTACCAAATGTCTATCTACATCACAATTATTGAACATCTCAATAATTATAACTTTATTAAAATTTTAAATTTAATTAATTTAATTATTTTCATTCAAGAAAAAAAGTATTTTAAATATGCTGATTTATATGTAATAAAATTTTAATCACTTTACCAAAATTTTTTATTAGGATAGAACATTTACTACTAGTAGTTAATAATTTAGATTAAAAAAAATTGAGGAAGAGAAGCGCTGCATGTTAAAGCAATAAATTAGTCCATTATATGATATTAAAATTATTATATAATATATTTATTTTAAAAGAAAATAGATTCCATATTATTTCGTGATCTTTACTGCGATGTAATGTACAATCTATGTTTAGTATACTCCTTAGCGGCCAAATAATTTACCAGATTCTATGACATTATCCAGCAAATACTTAAAACTTTTATTGATCAAGCTTCTGGATTGGGTAAGCATTATTTCTAAAAAATGTGTGTTTAATTTAAAAATTTTTAATGTAATATTGATCTAAATATGTTGTTTCTTATTTTCGTTACTTTTCTCATCATGAACTATATATTTAAAGGAAGATGAAAATATTTAGATACTTTTTCTGCTAGAGATTAAGTGAGTATATTCTTCTTGTACTATAGGTTTTAACATCTTCATCATCAACTTTTGTTGATGTGATCTCTTTGGATCTGGAAAGGTCGTTCAAAGCATGAGACTTGTGAAGACGGAATAGGAAAAGGAGAGAATGATGACAACAAGAATGATTCAGATTTAGATCTAATGATTAACAATCCTCGTAGATAAAATTAGATTTTTATGCGTTGGAAAGTATTTGGTTTAGTCACAGTAAAGTATTGTAAATAATAATTACCTTTGAAGAAGGTAAATGTACATTATAAAATTCTGAGAATTCTTCAATTAAGATGAATAATTGATTTCTTATTGTAAGTTTTAATATCGTTAATATCGTTATCAATAAATAAAGCTTAATTGACTTTTATTTTTATTTTTTATTTATTTAAGGATTGATTTTTTTTTTCAAATAAGCAGGCGATATTGTAAATTGTAATAAAGTTAATTTTAGTTTCCAACCTCAATAATATGAAACAGAAATGATTAGAGTTCCGAATGGGTCAGGTCAGGTCAGGTTATATCAGGTTATCTGTTTGACCTGACCTGAACTGAAACCTGAAAATTTTCAGGATTTTTGTTAAAATATCAAAAAAAAATGGTGCAAAACATTTTTTTTGAAAATATTATGATTCACTTTTTTATATTTAAATCGTATAAAAAGGTGAATCGCAATACCGCAACTAACTTTATATATATAAAATCAATATAAAAAAGTGAATTCCGATACCGCAATTCACTTTTTATATATAAAATCGATATAAAAAAGTGAATTCCGATACCGCAATTCACTTTTTATATATAAAATCAATATAAAAAAGTGAATCCCAATATCGCAACTCACTTTTATTATATAAAATCAATATAAAAAGCGAATTATAATACCATCACTTATATTATATAAAATCATATTTTCAGGTCAACAGGTCATTCAGGTTATATTATTGATGTTACCTGAACTGATAAATTCAGGTCAACCTGTCAGGTTACCTGAATTTGGTCAACCTGTTTGGAACTCTACTGTTTGGTTATATATTGTAAATAATTTTTATATTTTTTCATTAAATTGTGTATGTGTAACAAATGAGTGTAATAAAAGGCAATTATATAAACGAAAAAATAATAAAAAAAAATCGTTTTTTAATTTGGACCTGCTGGCTAGATGATCTGTCAAAATATCCAGCTGATTTATTTTTTAAAAAGGCACACTTTTAATGTTACTTTCTTTTTTTTTGTACTTTATTACTTAATATGAGCAGATACAATATTTCTGTCATATACACTTTCTAATGTATAATAAAGTAAATGTTATTTATCTAAATTAAAATAAAACCAAATTTTAGGTTATTTCTACAAATTTTGTAAAATCTAATAATTTAACTTTTCTATTATTGGATTTTGCCCCGTTAGTTATATCTTTATTTTTACCCATTTTAATTCGTTTATTTCAAGCGTTTTTGTCTTCTCATTTCCTTCTTTTTCGGAAGCCTTGTCGAACAAACCGAATTTACTCTTTGAACTCTTCGCTTGTAACTTTTTTCTTTAGAACTTTATTTTCCATTACTTTTCCATATATAATCATACAGTATAACTTCGTTTGTCGCAGATCTTTCTTTTTATTTCTGGCTATTACTATTCTTTCCTCCTGAATAATCTTCCATCTTTACTTTCTTCTGTTTTAACTGATCTTGGATGTGATATCTTTATCTCTTTTTGCTGTAAATCTGAATAAAATTATTAAATTTTTTTTTAGCCAGAGGAACTATCCAGATATCGTTCAAACCAGTACCCTATATTCTCTTTATTTTTGAAATACGCATAGATATACCATGTTCCTTTGATTACGTAAATTCTGTGGACATTTTACGAAAATAACATATAGAAAAGCACGGAATAAATTTTTTATAGTGATAGTTTTTGCAAAAATAAAACCATACGTCTCCTTCATCAATGTAAATAGCTCAGCGAATGTCAAATTTTCTAAATCATCAGGTATTTTTTTGTACGTGTATTTAATAAATCCCCGTCTTTCATCTGATAATTTTTAAACGCTACGAACCATCGTAGAATGTAAACACTACTGTTGACCTGAGAAACCAGAACGCCTTTATCTACTTCTTCAAACTCTTTGGCTTTTTCCAGTTCGAAATGAATTTCAACCTTCACAGATTGCTTCTTCATACTGAATTTATTGATAATACCGAGAGGATCCAGTAGACCAGTACATCACCTTGCTGGAATATCGTATATTATTATTATTTCATGTGACTCGGTACTTTTTAATGTTATTTTTTTATATAAAAAAAAAGAAATGCATCTTTCTATATTATTATAGTGCATTTCATTTTTTATTTAAAGAACGTATTTTTTTATTTTTATTAAAATGATTTTTTTTTAAAATTAAACAAGTGACGTTACATTTTTTAATATATAAAAGTGCATTTCGTTATTTTTTGTTTTAAAAGAACGTAACGAAACGACATTATTTTAATATAAAAGTCTCGTTCTTTTTAAGAATTTTAAAGAAAAAACCAATTTTCTGGTTTTTTTTATCTAATTAAAACAACCGCATTTTTTTTTAACACTTTTTCTGCTTAACACCGACAAATCAGTGATTAAAAATACATATGATTTTTTTTTTGATAAATACTGATTTAAACGGGCCAAGTAACCAACTCGATTGTACCCATTTAAATTCGGGTTTCAAAATACAACAGGTTCCAAACTCTAATTTCCAGACGATAATACTTTTTTTTAAAAAAAATAATTTAACAAAATTAAAACATGATCTTTTTTACAAGTTCATAAATTAAATTAAGAAAATATACTTTCATAATAATATTTGTGCTTAATAAATATTTTTTTTAAAAAAAACAAGATTGCATTTCAACTTTATTAGTAATTCATAAAATATTATTAAGTAACATTCAGTTGACACTTGACGGATATATAATAATAACATAAAAGAAAAAACCAATTCTACTAAGAAAAGAAAATTTAACGTAGTTCAACTGCTGAAGAAAGATGATTTAATTGCGAAATATTCTAAAAGGAGGAAATAAAACTAAATTATGATTATGTTGGCGAAACAAGTAAATGAAAAAATCCTATTAATAGGAATATTAACTGCTGAAGTTATTTTCATATACGTCTATTTTTAAATTTGACGGATATATTTGTTACACCATAATCAGGTGAGTATTTCACCATCCAACGCTCGTCATCTCAAAGAATAATTTTGCAACTAGAACACAATTATCACTTCAATTGTATCGATTAAATCAAATAACTATACCTTTTAAACAATTTTACCAGGGCTGTTAAGCTGCTACACAGAGGATGTAAGAAATACTAATCGAAATTTTCTTTTTCAATTATTACTAGCGTAATTGTTTAACGCTATTAACATAGTAATAAATAAATTAAGTAAAAATTTTCATACTTCTCTCGAATTACCGAATGAAGTCTTTAAATAATCGTCTTTTTTTGATAAAAGAACAAGAAATAGGTCAAATATCCCATTATTATTTATAATTGGTTAATATTTACCTTCGTTACAATGTGTAACAGACTAACGATTTAAAGTTACCGTAGTTATCGTAGTTATGCAACACTGGAAGTTGCATATATATACAATAAATTATTCCATTTATTTTATTAGCCCCTAAAAATTTTTTCTCCGTTAAAATTTAAAGTTCTCGTCTTCATTATAATTAATATTAAGTAATTTTTTTTTATTAAATAAACCTATAATCTATTAACGTTAACAGTTAATATATTGAAAATTGCATGAGACCGATATTATAATATAACCGTTATTTATGTACTCACATAGTAAATATACCACATCCTTTCGGAATAAGTATTATTAAAGAATTTTGATAAATAGATTTCGTATTTTCCTTTGCCCGGAATATAATGCCGGCCAAAACAGAAATCTATGGGAAACCGTACGTTCATTCATTGGATAATTATTACTATTATTGGATTGACAAAGCTCATTTAATAATCACCTCGCATCCTTGGAAACTCCCTTTTTTATAATATTTTGTGATGAATGTGAACAGATAATGCTCACAAGATAAAAAAAAAATTTTTTTATTCTAGTTGTTGAATTATTGTTGATTATTACAACAAATTCGTTTAAAAAATTTTTTTTTATTTTAAATTACCATAAACTAAAAAAATATGAAAAATAAAATTACGAAAAATAAAATTATGAGGATTTCGGCCTCATAAATATACAAAAGTAAAATCTATATAGTAGAACAAGATTTATGTATCGTTTTGAGTAAATCAAATTTAACTTTATCTTAAGAAACTGTCAAATTTTTTCATTTATAATACATATATGAGATGGAAAGTCAGAAATAATATATTGTAAAAAGAAGATTAAAAATTTGGATTTGAGTGTTATTAGAATTTAGGAATAAAAATCAAAAAAAAATTTAGTCGATAAAAGAAATGATATAACGTAAGTTCCCTCAATAAAAGACACTCTGCACATCCTTCTTAATTTAATTATATGAAAGAGGAATGTATTTCCTCGTGATTTCGGTAAACATTACACTTCCGAATTGATCTACCAAATAAGTAATATATGAATGAAAAAAATACAAGGCTGAATTTGTGATATCAATGTGACTTATTTGTTTTGGAGCACAATTATACAAAATACGGAGCATACCGATTTTCTCTGAGTTCAATTTCTCCGAGTCCGTCACTCTGAGGGCACAGCAATGAGTTCGTAAAGCATTAACCTTTAAAGGCTCTCGCCATTTTTATCGTTATAGTTTTGCTTTAATTGCGATTTTAACGTTCTTAATCGCTTAATAAACATTTATAGCTTAACCTTGCAATATCATCGTTTTCAAAATAGTATAGCTTTATATATTGCATTAAAAAAAGAATATCAGATTACCGGGAAAAAACCGGAAATATATTGGTACTTGAATATTTGATCACAAATTAAGACGCAAAATAGTCTTACAATTTTAAAAATAAATATTTTCACCCTTACTTTTTTACACCACATTTCCTCACTTAGAGTCTAGAAACTTTATTAAAAGAATTAATTTTTAATAAACATCTTATTGTGTACATTCTTTATTAACTATTTAAATTAATATTTATAATTCTTAGAAGTTTACTAATTGTAATTACCAATCCGAAGAAAAAGAGAGTTTTACTACTTTCTTTTTTATAATTATAATTATACAACTTATTATTAAAAAAAAAATAAAATAAAATAAAATTTAATTACTAGAAAAGTGAACCTAATTATTTTTTCTTCTATTAACACATACTTAGAATATTATTGTTGCAAAGAAGTAACTTGACAATTATAATCTCCAACTCCATTTATGTCTTGATGAATGACATCATTTCCGGACATTACATTGTCGATGTTTGTGGCGTATTAATTCCTTCGAGAAAAGTGGTTGCGTTTTCGCCGGAATTTAATCTCATTTGTCTTTCAGGAATATAGAGATAAAAAGGGAGAACCTGCTTCAAATTTAATTCGAGATTAAATTTTTTATGTGAAGTTAATAATATATTACATTCACGTTTTAGATCATCTAAAAAATCTATTCCATAAATTTTCTTATTTAATAAGTTTACAATTAAATGATGTGACATTATTTTACATGCAACATGATAACCTGTATTTGGATCCAGATAAAAGAACTCGTAATCGTAATCTTCATCATACATTCGTTGTAAAACCATTTCACAAGTTACATGATAAAAATTATCATCATGTGGTGGTTGATAAAATAATTTAATATCATTAGAAATTGTGTAGGCTTCTAAAGTAAATGCAACGCGCGAGTCGCTGATAGGTTGAATAATTTATCAGTGATTTTTGAGCGTTAATATAAAAATTTTAATGTCTTTTTTAATACAAATTCTTAGAATTTCATAAATACGTTACGAACCTTTCAAAAATTCGATCTTGTAAAGAAGGAAGTGCGTTCTTCAAGCTCATCTCGAGATCTATTTTTTGATCTCGCGTCAATGTATATTTGCGTTTTAGGTCATTTGTATTAAAATCTATACTATAAAATTCTTTATTCAATATATCTACAATCAAAGTATTTGATAATAATTTGCATATAACATGATAACTTGCATTTGAATTTTGGTAAAAGAACTCGTAATCATATTCATCTTCCAAGGAAATGAGATTTTCCAAATTTTGAAATTGTAAAACCATTTTACAAGTTATATGATAAAAATTATTATCATTTGGTTGTAAGTAAAAAAATCTAAATTCATTTAACTTCGAAATTTGTTCCAACGATATTTGACTTATTATATCTAAATTGATCGATGTAGCAGTATTCGTGTTGCTTTGAGACATTGTACTTTATGTTGAAAATAATTAAACATAAAATAAAACTCTGTATAATAATACTGTATTTTTAAAGAATATATACCATATATACTGTATATGTAAAATGACTTTTCGGTCCACTAAAATCGAATTTTGTCAAAATAAAGTAATGTGAAAATATATATATATAATTTTGATTTTTTAATGTAACGACGGAATTATCTTTCAATATATATATATATATTAAGCGAATTAGTGGAGAAAAGAGAGAAAAAAAAAATTAAAATCCAAAATGAAAAGACGTGGTTATTAATTTGGTTCGTTATATATAATAGTAATTATTTAATTATTCTAATTATTTAAAAAAAAAAAAATTTTTTTTTATTTATTATGGCAATTTAATTTTAATAGAATAACTTGTACTACTAACTAATTTCAAAAAGCAATTTTGCGTTTTACTTTTTATTACGTTGTGTATGTACATTTCTTAAAGTTGGACATTAAATGATAAACTGGCATTATAATAAGTCTAGTAATAAAATATAATACAGACGATCTTTAAATGATAAAATACAACTAAGAGAATGATTCTGACCGGTCGACGTTATTTGTAAGAGTCGCATTCATTTCATCGACAATTACAGACTTTTCACCGACAGTGTCATTTCGCAAACAAATGTTTCACCGACAATCATCTTACCAACATGGGAATTTAGGATTAGAGTTAGGGTTAGGTAAGGAAATTATAGTATTAAGGTTAGGATAAGTGGATTAGGATTTCAAAACTGTCAGTAAATGATCCTGTCGGGTGAAACCCTGCATTATTTATGTTTACAATTAATAAATTACTAATTCAAAAATTTTTTTATCAAACTATACAAGTTATAATTTCATTAGGTAATTTAATTTTTGATTAAACTTATGATATATCATAAAGGGATGGTTGGCTTTTAAACGCAAAAGTTGGTGCCGGTGCTTTATAATTATTTATGAGTTCATTTTGTCTTATGAATTTAAGCAATTTTGAAAAAAATGTTGTTAATAATTAACTGAGGATCTTTAAGGATAAAATTATGCGATAGAAATAATTAGATAATAGATGGTGTAATAGGTAATAAATAAAAATAGAACGCAATATAGTAGAAATAGCATTCTTATTAAGATTTTGAAAGAAAACTGTATAACACTAAATAAATTTTTACCTTCGCATAAAATCTAATGCAAATTTAATAACAAAATCATATTTGGTTGTTCTATATATGTTTCTTCGAATTAAAGTTTTATAAATGATTGATTAGTGTTGAAGGCTTATGTGACGCAAAATGTCACGTGCCTATAATTTTTTTGTTAAATTTTGTAGCGGTACCAGATCACAACGATAAGCCATTAAATTAACATCTCTCATAATTTATATAACATAATACAATATACACTGTAAGTAAAAATTTTTTCTTTGGCATTTTTGAAATTAGTGCTTCGATCCGGATGGGATTTTAACGGATCAATCCGCGGTTTACTATGGTTTGGCAACGGTTTATTTGAGTTGGAGCTATAAGTTTGGCCAAAATTAATAAAATTTGTAGAAGAATAATTTTTTTAAATCTGACAAAAATTATAGTTTGACAAAAATAATAGAAAAATGTTGTGATGCTAATCAACGGATCAATCCGGATCGAAGCACTATTTGAAATTACCATTCACGATTACACCACTTGATTCATAAGTTTTATTAATATATAAAGTTAATAAATACATTAATTATCATTCAGAGCTCTTTCAAATTCTGTGGATGAAACAGAATAATCGGATTTATCATAGAAAAAAGTTATTGAATACTCACAATATCGAACATTATATTCATTAATTTAGTAAATTTGCTAACTTGCTGTTTCTTACTTTCCTGCATTTCTACTATATCTCCCAGATCCTCACAAAAATTTCATCCTTTTGTAATGCCATCTTCAAAATCTCCTTCTTTTCTTCCTTATTTCCTCGATCTCTTCAAAATGAAATCAATCATTTCATTGCATTTTCTTTTTTCTGGTTGAGCTTTGTTCATGATTGACTCCTCTGTATCCTCCGTAGCTGCCTTTTCATCGATTGCCGAGCAATTTCTCCATCCACCTTTTCTCTAAAAGCATCCTTGTAATTTCCTCCTAATGTTAAATAAAAAAAAAATCAATATAATTATATACACACACAACACCTTAGTGTGAAGTTACATAAATATTTACCAATACAGGCAAGGCGCTCCAGCAACCTTTTTCGTTCATAGAAATTCCATGCACCATTTTATGTCATACTTTTTCTTTATAGTTCTTTAATATATTAATTGGGTTTACTTTGTACTCACCGTGGACCGATTTTTATAAAAAAATTCCAACATTTTTAATTATAAAATTTAATATACTTAGAAGGTCAGAGTTTCAGGAATCAGGGCTTAGAGGGGATTCTGTCTCTTTGTGAAAGCTTCCACAACCTTTGCAGGAATGATATTTTCATTTTTGATAAGGAACTTATATAGCTCCCTTTTGATGACGGTATAGAATCTTTCGACAATTGCTCCCTAGCATTCTCTTAAGAGTGAGAACATTTCGTTTATTAGTGGTGGTAATAACGAACAAGTGTTTTTCTTGATTTCCATTTTATTTATCCTTGTTTTTTTGAATCTTGCAGTGTTAAGATGCCACTTCTTTTAACCAACCAGAAATTTTTACATGAGCTGGGGACTTTTTACAGAATTCTTCATCATTTTTTACAATATCTTTTAGTGATTTGTATATTGACTCTTTAGATACCCTCAGCGGACAGTTAATATATAATTTGTTAATTGTTGATTTGAGAGTATTATCTCAACAGTACCAGATTTTTGCAACCACAAACAAATTTTCGTTGAAAAATAATCAAAGATTGTTTACAAAACATGAAAAAATGTGGTATTAAATGATGCAATTTTATCATTATATTTATATTCATCAATAAATAATTAGACAAATACAAAATACATCATTGGCACAAGGAAAATTTGCACTCCAAAGGTATAAATGGATGAAATAACTTGATCTGCGCATAATTTATAATATAGTGATTAATTATGGCGCGCCGATGTGGACAGATTGGTATTTTATTAATACCAACTCCTGCTATTTAAAATAATACTAGCACTTGTATTTTAAAATTACTGAATTTGCCTAAAATGGCAATTCCTTTTTATATTATTAGACAGATTTGTATTTGTTTAATACCAAATTTCTCTAATTAAATATTACCAACTCTTGTAATTTTAAAATTAGTAGATCTTTTTTCTTTAATAGACAGATTCATATTTTTTTATTGCCTCCTTTTTTCATTAGAAGATCTTTTTTCTTTAATAGACAGATTTGTATTTTTTATTATTAGCTCTGACGATCATTTTTATTCGCTAAATCTCACCGCAGGTGATCCTTACCGCAGGTGATTTTATTCCGGCCAAATTATAATTCCAGCTGGAGTTAATTGTGTAACCTAATAAAAAGTTTTGACTTTTTTAGTAACAATGTGGTATAAAAATTGCACCAATGAGTTCGGAAGATGCCCGTTTCTAATCAAATATGCAGTTAAATTTTGTGTAGCCTCACTGAATAAATCACTTTACTTAAAAAATCTATTTCGTAATGGTCAAAAGTGGTCTATTTGACCTTAAAAGTGGTCAAACTTGACCTTATTGATGGTTAAAAGTGGTCAAATGACCATCAGTTGCCTTAATTGATGGTCAAAAGTAGTCTATTTGGTGGTCAAATGTAACCATCAGCTACCTTAATTGATGGTTAAAAGTGGTCAAACGTGGCCATCAGCTGCCTTAATTGATGGTCAAAAGTGGTCAAATATGCCCTCGCCTTTAACTACCAATTATTAGTATAACCAAACAGAAATTTTCGAAAAATTTCTATGTGCTATATGACCACTTTTTAGGGTCAAATAGACCACTTTTGACCATCAATTAAGGTAGCTGATGGTCACGTTTGCCACTTTTAAGGTCAAATAGACCACTTTTGACCATTACGAAATAGATTTCTTAAGTAAAGTGATTTATTCAGTGAGGATACACAAAATTTAACTGCATATTTACTTATAAACGGGTATCTTCCGGATCTATTAGTGCAATATTTATACCACATTGTAACTAAAAAAAATCAAAAACTTTTTTATTAGGTTACACAATTGAATTTGGCTGGAATTATAATTTGACCGGTGAAATCACCTGCGGTGAGATTTAGCAGATCTGCTAATGAATAAAAATGATCGTCAGAGCTAATAATAAAAAATATAAATCTGTCTGGTAAAGAAAAAAGATCTGCTAATAAAAAAAGGGGATAATAAAAAATATAAATCTGTCTATTGAAGAAAAAAAGATCTGCCAATTTTAAAATTACTAGAGTTGGTAATATTTAATTAGAGAAAGTTCGTAATAAATAAATATGAATCTGTCTAATAATGCAAAAAGAAATTGCCATTTTAGACAAAAATCTGCCACTTGCAGTAATATTAAAATACATGAGCTGGTATTATTTAAATAGTGGAAGTTGGTATTAAAAAAATACCAATCTGTCCACGTCGGCGCGCCATAATTAATTAATCAATTAAATATTACTAGTGTTAAATTTCCTAATATGTTGATATAATGATTAAACCAGTTAGTACGTGACATAGATTACAAATCAAATGGTTTTGACTTTTGACCCTGTTGGGATTTAAATTATTTATGCCCGTTCTGTTTTGCTAAAAATAAATTTGGACTGAACAAGGCCATTGTATAAAACTGTATTGTAATATTTTACTTTGCCAAGGATAGATTTATAATAATATAAATAAAAAATCGGGTTTAATATTAAATAAGAATATCGAACCTTCTTAAAATAACCGCAGTATACTCTTTATCACAACTGGATAAATATTTTCCTGTACTAACATGTCTTAAAGCTATGATGGAATAATCCGAAACAATTTTTTTAAATGTTCTAATTAATTCATCCGTGTAATATAGAATAGAATATATATTTATATTATTGGATATTAAAGATATTAAGGAGCTAGGCGTTGTGATTTAAATTATATTCCTTTATATTATTCTTGTGAAAAGTGTACTGGTTACGCATAATAAGTAGTAGTGCGCGATATAGAATATAAATTACGTGGATAAGTGAGATTACATAATCATAAAAAAAATTTTTTTCACTAGTTTGTGAAAAGAATGTATAGTACCCAACAATCCCGACATTCAAAATTTTCAAGTGTCCACCATATTTCGAATTTTGCTGTAACAAAAAAGAAAGAAATCGTTCATGGGGATCTCATAAGTAGATTATTTTGATTTATTTTACAATATTGCGTAATTAATACATTCTTTTTTTCTATACCTTAATACATAAAGATGCAATAAAATTGTCAGATTTCAAGCGTTCATTTGAAATAGGAAAGGGCCACAACAATAATGGAGAACATGGTATAATACCTTATGTGGACCAGATATGAAATACTTTCAGACAATGATTCCTTTGAAGTTTTCGTATTCCAAACTAATTGTGACCCATTTAAATAGAATGTTGGGAGCACGAATCAGATAACTTCTTTCCCAATTTTATAGTGCGTGATATAATAATAGATTTAATACTCAAAGCGGCATTTTTAATTGCGGTTACAAGTTGCAGTTTCAGTCGAAGCGGCTGCTGCTTTGGTCATAGAAAGTCACTAATTGACCAAATCTCAAGCAATATAGTGCAAGAGACTTATCCAGCTTTACTTTTGATTTTTGATTGTAGGCAGTTAATGGATCCATTTAATAGAGTTCTAATCCGAGGATCGATGGATGGACACATTTTGACAATTATACATAGATTTAATTAATTTAAGTCAAGATTTTTTTTGAGATATCTTCGGATTCTACTCCAATATAGTAATATTAAAATCCGGTTCAATTATAAAATGGAGAAGAAATTCAACTCGGATCGAAAATCCATCCGATCGGATGAAAAATTCAATCCGAAACGAATTTCTCTTTTTTTTTTATTATTAACAACACTCTTAAATTTACTATATTGTGTATTGAGATATGATCTTAGTGTATCTGAAAAAATCCTTTACCTTTATTGATTAAATCCACATGCAAATTGCCAAAATATTCCCATCCGTCGTGGTGATGTCACCATTTTGAAACGCTAGGTATAGTAAAAGAGGTACAAACACGTGACTATCATTACTATTTATAGTTAACCATTAAATACAAATTGTAGACCAAATTAAGCTTGTGCTCCTATTTTGATTCAAATATTTAAATTATTTTTTTAAAGAAAAATTCATAATAAATCTGCAACGCTCTTTATAGTTACTAACTTTTTGAGCAATGATATTCTAATTTTTTTTTGTTTGTCTGTTTTTTTTACTTGCATCAAGTATTATGCATATTATGAGCGAAGAAAATGCAGTCACGCGACTGCAAAAATATTATTCATTATTTTTTATATATTTGCCACTTTTTGATCATAGTTTATTAAAAAAAAAAAAAACTCAATGAGTACTTCTCAAGAAAACAATATTTTACCGTCATCTCCATTGCCTTACGAGAACTTGTCTCCCATGGCTTCTGCAACTAGCTCACGTAATAATAATATACAGCAGCCAATAGCTCCAAGTCTAGCTTTCTTTTACAATCCACCAAGTTTTCTCATAAGTTACCACATTACTTGCGAAGAAATACCAGTGTCCTTTGAACTGGTATATCAATTAACAAATGATGCCGATGACCGAGCTTATAATTATGTTCTACCTGATAGCTATGTATTTTATCACAGTCAATTTAATACGAAAAAAATTTATCGAGTAACTTGTGAATTAGCTTCGTCCCAATTTTTAAATAAAAGATTTTATAATATGGAATATAACCAGCAGAGTAATCAACAACATCAACAACAACAAGAAATTTCTCTAACACACTTTAAATTTCACTTGAAGCAATTTTTAACTAATTACTTGGCGCATGGAAATATGGTGCATGATAATTTTAGTGATGAAACCATGGATGGTCCACCTTCTTTTCGAAATACTACTAATGGCGATTATACTCAAGATTATGAGAATAATCCTTCGTTATTCAACCCAAACATCGATAATATTCAACAAGACGTTTAAGATTTTTTTATTAGGAATTTATTATTATTATTATTATTATTATTATTATTTATAAGAAAAATCTTTCGATTTATAGTGAGTCTAAAGATATTGCTTACTAAAAGATTTCTCAATGGATTTATTAGACGAAAGAATCATATCAACTTTCATTATGCAATAATTATAGCTATAAAATAAAATTTAATTAGTGCCGTTTTCTCTCTTTTTTTAATCTAAGTTTATCTCAAAGCAAGTTAGAAATAAAATTATGGTATATTGTAAATAAGAATAAAATTCATAGTAATTTTTTTTCGATTTAAATTACATGAATTTTTATCATTTATATTATAATAAAATGTATGATCAGAAGAAAGTGAATCAATATTTTCACAAGTAATATGGTAAATTTGATAATCGTTTGGTGGATTGTAAAAGAAAGTCATTCTAAAGTTATTATCTGAATAATTGTTGGTCAGTTGAGTTAGTTGAGTACAACCTCGCACGTAAACAGTCATTTTATAAAGATAAAGGTCATAAGATTAAATTTACTGCTGGAGAAATTTTTTTTTTTTTAACCAAAAAGAAAATTATTAGTAGACATATTTATACTAAAATGATGTATTATTTAGCTGATCAATATATATACAAATTGTGAAACATCTTAAAATAGACTTTTTATAATGGCCAATGTGTAATCCCCTGATCGGCACCATTTACACGATTATAAATTTTATATGTATTTATTTATCCATTCCTAAGGAGATTTTGTAGTATTGATTATACTATAATAGACGGATTTGAAAATTTGAGTAATTCAGAAAGATTTGCATTTCCAAATGAGAAAACTTTCTTTTAATTTATTCGTAATCTCAATTCTCAATATTATTTTTTAAGTAATAGTAATAGTTCCGAAGCTTTTAAAATTTAATCATTTTTTAAAATCTTTTAAATGAAAAAAAAAAACCAAGTGAAAGAAAATAGGATTCAACAATAAAATACACTATATTTGTACTCATGATATACTATAAAACACTATTGTGTAAATGGCAGGGGATAAATCCTGGCTAATTGGAATAGTAAAATGATCGGCCTATCGGCCGATCATTTATCCGATTCTAGTAAAATTTTACTTATGCTGGATATAAATAATTACCTAGCGGTGCGGATTGCGCCCAGATTAGAAATATTACAAAACTTTCACAGTAAGCTTGTCTTGTCAGACAACCTATATATAAGGTATGAGAGTGCTTATGCTGAAACAATCTAAAAATTAAAAAAATAAATAAATAAAAACACAACTAGCTATATGCTGTACTTCTGTAACTGAAAATGTTTTGAAGGACAAAATCACCAATATAAATATCATTCTTTTACCCCTTAAAAAAATACATACAGGACATACAACGTTTTATTATGTAACAAAAATTTTACGATTGTTTATTTGAACGAGATTGAATTTATTATCCTTCTTTCTAATACAGATAACGATTTAATATAAATCTATAGAGTACCATATGTTAAATACTTATCGTCAATTTATTTTTAGGCTACTAATGCCAAGTTATTACATACGTAAATAAATTATCGATACAATTATAATTAGTGCACCGCAGCCTTTAAATTATGCTATAATTTTAAAATTAACGTTCTAGTTTACATTATGAAATTTATTTTGATATTTCATTGCACTTTGTTTTTTAAAACTTTTAAATCAGGAGAGGAAAAAGTACAAATTTGAGACGAGCTAAAATAGTTGCAAAGAGATGACCGATCTTTGTTTTGAAATATTGTATGATGATTTGAAAGAACCATTAATGGAAAAATTTTATTTCATTATAAAAAATTTATTTAAAAACTAACAATAACGAATAATACGTTGATATTATAAATAAATAATTAATTATACTCTAGTTAAATATGAGTTTTTAACCTCAATATATCATCGTAAGCCACAATGAATTATTATTTTTTGAATAATATAAATAGTAGGTTAACAAAGGTAAATGAAAAAACGATTTGAAATATGACGTTTATTCGTGTAATTTTAGTTAAAATTTCTACGTATCCATTGAACGTATAGTTAGCTTATTTCGCTGTAAAACAGTTCCTTTTGTACCAATTTTTTTTTCCAACGAAGATTTTATTTACTATTTATTTATTTTTTAAGTCTTAATTCAGTAAAATTTACTCGAGTAGAATAAAATTACAATCTTTGAAGTCAATTTATTGAATCTGTAATTTGTCATTAGTTGTTCCTGAGCGTCAAATAAACGAACCAATTATATTGGCGAAATTCCACGATAACAATGGCGGGTAATAAATTTAAAAATTATAAATAATTTGCAGAGTCTGATGCGAGCATGAAAATAAATAGTTTTATTTATTTGACTTAGTATAAATTCAATGATAACGGATATGTTAGAAATTAGATTATTAAACGAAAAATTTAACTGATATGTTTTCTAGTATATTTTTTTTTATCTCTAAAAATTTTTCATTCTCTTAATACAAGCAAACATAATGATTTCACATTGCGCTGCAAAAACTATTGATATTCGTGAATAATATGATAGCCATTTACGTCTAAACACCATCCATGAAAATATCAAATTCTTATAGTAAGCTTCTAATAATGGAAATTCAGGTAATACACAATTTAGAGCTTTCCTTAACGGGTAATGTAACTAGAATACTCTAGGATTTATCCGATTAGCCTATATATCCAGATTTTTATTGTATATGCCGTATCAATAATAATTCAATCATGTGACCATACTGGAGGTGATATCACCTGCGGTTATAATTAGCAATTTTCTATATATATAGTATATAAATATTTATTAAAATATTTCTTATAATCCTTTTCACTTTATAAAATTTATTGTCATTTTTTTTATTAAAATAAGCGAATAAATTATTTATTATTTTTTAATAAAAAAATAATTTTTACAATGTATTAAATGGAAGAAATTGAGTAATTGAATAGAAATATTATTTTCTATCAATGTATCAACTATTTTTAGATTAGTAGTACAAAGTCACGTTACCGAAAATTTTGTAGATATTAAGTTTAACCCAAACTTCTCAGGTATTAGGTGCGTCAATTTTATAAGTATTTCACATAGTCAAATGAGGTGCGTCAAATCGGTGAAATAAATATGAGATAACGCAAATCCGTTATCCATACAAACATTTTCTCTCAAACATTTTTTTTGTTTTTTTTTTTTCAAAAAAAAGTAATACTCAATGAGTACTTCTCAAGAAAACAATATTCAACCGCCTTACGAGAACTTGTCTTCTATGACTTCTGCAACTAGTCAATGTAATAATAATATTCAGCCAATAATTCCAACTTTCTTTTACAATCCGCCAGGTTTTCTCGTAAATTATCATATTACTTGTGAAGAAGTACCAGTGTCCTTTGAACTTGTATATCAATTAACAAATGATACCGATGACAACGACCAAACTTATAATTTATATGTTCAGCCTAAAAGTTTTGCATTTTATCACAGTCAAATTAATACGAAAAAAATTTATCGAGTAATTTGTGAATTAGCTTCATCCCAATTTTTAAATAAAAGATTTTATAATATTGACTACAACCAGCAGAGTAATCAACATCAACAACAAGAAATTCCTCCACTACACTTTAAATTCCACTTGAAGCAATTTTTAACTAATTACTTGGCACCTAAAGAAATTTATGAACAGAATTTGCATGAAAATATGATACAAGACAATATGGATGGTTCTCCTTCTTTTCGAAATGCTAGTGGCGATTATACTCAAAATTATCAATGAAGATTTCGAGAATAGTCCGGCATTATTCAACCTCAACAACGATAATATACAACAAGGTATCTAAGGTTTTCCATTAGGAATTTAGTATTATTTTTTTTTTTAGAAAATGTATTAGTTAACTAGTTTAGTATTTTTGTGTATGAATATAAATTATTTATAATATACGATATATATTGTTTATGAAGTTTATAATATTGAATAAATATTAAATTTTTGACCTAAATATGAAAGCGAATGGAATTTCTTGTTTTCAACATCATGAATTATTTTATTCAAAAATTGAACGAGTAATGAATGTGAAATGAAAATACTAGTTATCTGATAAGTTACAGTTATTCTATCAATAAAAGTATATAAATGGAATTTTTTTTTTATTGCCATGAATTCTTCAAAAATGATTTTCAAAATTTACCACATCAACTTATAGATTCTTATTGAACCAACTAATGTGATAATTTAATGAAGTTATAATGTTAACCAAATTCGTATAATTTTCTGCGCGAAGATGTACGGTGACACGAGTATTTCAGCCCTCGGTATTAGAATACTCCAGAGTTGATTATGCTGTATGGTTACACATAATTATGTAATGTATTGGCATCATGGCGGATTTATGAAATACCCCAAAATTTGTCCGTCATGTCAAACTAAATAAATATTTGACAGTATTTTACTATTTAAGTCCCAAATTTATTAATAGTGAATAGTCAAAAATGAGCTCTAAAAAAATTTTTTTGTACCCCAAATCTTGCGTCTAACAAATTTTTCCAGTGTTAAAGGCGCGTCATTATTTGACATTTTTTTTAAGGATAAATCCGCCGCAATGGAAATTATGCTCAGTTTTTGTATTTATTGTATGCATTATTGTATATTTTAATATATACATTTTTTAGTATATAATTTACATCAAAAAAATTAATTTACATATTTTGAAGGAGGCAATTTTTTGTAAACTTATAGAAAATTCCTGCATACAGCTATTAATAATAAATTTTGAAAGTCACCTTACCTCTTTATATATATTTCGGAGTCCTGTTCAATTCTTGAATAAAAAAATTTATGATATCAAACTTAGAAAGTACGTAAGAAGATGAAAAACAACAAGAAGAATAGTTGACTTTTTCTAATGATCACGGAATTTCAAGGAATATTTGAATTATTGTATTACTAGGCGATTATCATATCCAGCTGTGTGATCAGAAGGGTTAATATTATAAGTAAGTTCCGCTAGTACTATGAGTACTACTTCCATGCCGGATTTGGCAAATAATGTATACCTTTTATATTGACCTATCTAAATTGTTCCACAATTTTCAATATTACGTTACTATTCTTATTTAATAGAGCTAGTAAATAAGTATTATTTATTTACTGATCTAGTTTAGTACATAAATGGGTCATCGTAATCAGTTTAATAATTTATTATTTCTTCTTTTGCCCAATAACTTACTTTCTTATTGAACTTAACAAATATAACTTGATCCAATCGTTCACAATCAATATCTCGAATTTTCCAACTACACTTGAATACTACACATCCCAACTCACTGCGCCATTTTTTTCTTGATGGGTTCGTGCGTTATATTATGATCGATAGGAAACGTACATGCTTTAATTAATGCGTTATAATTTAATTGATAATTTTCAATAAGCAACCGCATTGCTTGATGTTCACCACTGTATATTGATATTCTTGGCATTTACAATTATCGTATTTGTGACGAAATTTACTTTTGTTACATTACTTTAAAAAAGAGGTTGCAAAGATCGTAATGTGAACAGTAAATAACAAAGCGTATAATCTTTAATAACTCCAATTTCGTCAAATGAAGTTGCTTCGTATGATCGAGAATTTAATATATAAGACTCGTCCCAATTATGAAAAAGCGAATTATATTATATAAAATTAGCTTATCTTTTAAAAAAATTACTTATTTTCACAAGATATAGATTTTAATTTCTTCGTTAAACTTAATTACCTCAGGCCGAAATTAGTATTCGTCACATTTTTGTGCCGTTACTTAACCATTATTTTTTTTCCAAAAAAAATTTTTTTTACGAGTTAACAAATAATGATCGGATTTTTTTGCAACATATTTACGGATACCATTACACTATAATAAGATGTGCGATTGCGGCTGTCTTCGCCTGATTTCTGGATTTAGCCGATTTTAAAATCAACTGATATCTTTTATAAATATAAAAGCACATTATAACAATTGAGGATTATTTATTTGTTTATCTCTTAGGTGGACATTTCTTTTTTTGATGACTATCATTGTTATGGAGTACCATACAAGCCAACCAAAAGCATGTTGTTTTTACATACTTTCGAGTATGATACGCCATGCACAGTATAATTTGTAATTAAGACTTAAGAGAAATATATGGTAACAAAATTATTTTCCTAAAACTAATAAAAACGTTGGTGTTTTGAATTTGAATGTAATTCTGCCGATTATGTATCAAGATTCGAGACATAACGGATAAAAATTTTCTTTATTGTATATTGATCAGACTCTAAGAAAGCTATTGTAATTCGTAAAATACGAGTATATAGTAAATTAGTACTGTACGGTAATACAAATTAGTACGGACGTTAAAAAAAAAATTGTACTCAGACGGACCTTTAAAAATAAATTTTGATTTTTTCGTACTAATATTTTATATTGTAACATTATGTTGCACACAATATTTGAGTAATATAATAATTGTGTTTAATTATAAATAAACCAATAAAATTTAGTTATTATTTTAATGGTCAGTTTTATTATTATGGAGCTGAATATATTAAAGGAATGAAAATTTATTAGCTTATCTTCAAAGAATTTTATAATTTTATAATTTAACATTTAATTTTATAATTAGTAAGTTATTTAAACAATATTCAAAGTTGCACAAAATACAAAAATGCAAAGTCGTACGATTGTACAAAACAAATTAGTACGAAAATTTTAAAACTTTCGTACGTACTAGTATAAAAAGATTGATTAGCTGTGAATGATCGTACGAACAAAAAAAACACACGTAAGTACTAATTTGCGTTACCGCATGGTCCTATTTTACTCAATACCTGTAAAATACTATACTAAAATACTACAAAAGTCACGTCCGTCTGTCCGTCCGGCACGTGACGATGTACCATAACACTTCAGACTAATTTTTCATTTCGGTCATACGAATAAAAAGTTACGCGAAAAAAATTGCAAATAATAATTCCTTATGACATATAACACATGATCTTGATGTGGATTTTGTCATGAGTAATTGAGCGGCGAAATGTCCCGATACCACGATAACTTTGTAAATACAAAATAATATAAATAAATTATTAATCTACACGGCTCCACATATCACGTGACATTGCAATAAAAATTTTTATATAAACAAAATTCCAACAAATATAACTTTTGAAAAAAATATATACAATAAGTGTAATTTTGTTTTGTTCTGCAGGACAACTTAAAACGTCAAAGTTGGTTGAATGTCTTATTTAACAAATCTTTTTAACTCCGGTAAACATTAAGTGATCTGTATAAGAATTTACCTTTTTTGGACACAAACAGAAATTATCAAAAATATAAAGAATTATGGTAGAAATATAATTTTCATGAGATCTGAAATGATGTATAAGCATATTCGCAATATATATTCACTCTTTTAATTTTTAATAAGTTTTGCATTTGTATAACGAACGTCTAAATTAAAACTGTCTGATTTTTAAATCTGTTTCTATATTTCGCCATAGAACTTAGGACATGGTAATTTTCGTGACAGTTTTTTGTAAGGAAGAGAATATTGTAACATTTATTTGAAGATTATTCATTCAAAAAAGTTCTTATCAATAAAGTCGATCATGATACTCTTCATAAGAAAGATATAGATAAATGAAAAAAACTACTTTTAAGATCATCCCTAAGCAGAAACGTATGAAACAAATTATAAAAGATTTCTTAAAAAACGATTTGTATTTATATTTTCAAACTTGCAATGTTAAACTATTTTCTATTATTGAAACAAATCAAGTTGATTGATTATAATAACTAGTTACATTAATATGTATTACAAAGAGATAAAGAGCCTTTTTTAACGCAAAGGATAATGGAAAAACTGTGAACAAAATATAAATTAGATGTAATCATAATTCTAAACCACAATTCAACCAGAAAAACTTTGACCCGCAAGCTTTACAATCTTTTTTTTTTTCAAAGAACACGTAGAATCACTTTATTGGAAAATTCTTATATAAAATACAACTACCAAACGTACTACCTAAGATCAACTAGATGTGCTCCATGAAATCTGATATACAGTACAATCTAAACTTCCTATTAAATCTATTAAATAACATTAATTATTATATTTTATAAATTTTAAAGCTGAAAGAAATTATTTAAACATAAAATAAGATGCTTCATATTTGTTATATTACCGTAAAACGCTTTGCATAGTACTTAAGTACTAATACTAGGAGATTATATTAGAAATTATATGATTAATAAGTATAACACCCGGAATATTATATATTCTAACAGGGGAGGGATACTATACATAGCAGTGTACTATACAGATGCTTTATGATATTATCATATTATTATAGTCTATTTCAGTATCCATTATTGTACAAGTACATATTATTCGTTAACGATGTCAATATAATCAAACAATCTCACAATATTCTAACATTCTTTAAATAAGTTGAATTATTTACCAACAATTACGCTTATTATTTTATGAAGAAATAATATTCAATAATCTTGGCACTTGGCCAAATTAATTTTTATTCATTTTTTTTCACATTTTAAGTTTTTAAAGAAGAATCAAAAATAGATGTCTATGAAAGATAATATTGATGCATTAATTAGCCGTCACAGGCGTCACACCCTATTGAAAACCCGTATTGTATAATTATAATAATTATAACAATCTGTAACTCCTATCCGCCCATAATTTGCATGCAGACGCCCAATATAATAATAATAATAAACAGCCACTCAGATTGATGCATGTATAAAAAAAGTAAACAAAGAAACTACATTTCCAAAAACAGTATAAAATCTGATGATCTTTTTACTGGGGATAAATTTTATTTATTGATGCACCGAACTGCGTAGAACATCCGAGGTCATGTGAACTCAATAAGCTATTTAGTTTGCATATATTATTTTACCTGTAAAATTTTAATATATGTGATAAATGATGCAATAGTAATTTATCTGTATCTTAGTCTAAAAAAGTATCAGTATTCCAAAAAAAGCATGATCCTGTCCTGTAAAAAATTTTATTCGTAATTTCTGTAAATCTCAGAGAATATGATACATTTACGGAAAATAACTAAAAATCTAAGCAACTTGGATATTGCTTGCAAAGATAAATTTACAAATAATTTCATACAATTCATATACTTTGGATTAATGTCAATTAGATGGTTTTAACGCTTCTATCGGTTCTTTTTTGCGAAAAAATCCAATCGATCTGCATCAATAATAAAAAAATTTCAAAGACGAACCATTCAGGTCACGTGCGCAACTTAATATTCCGACTAATAACAAATCACGTCCAATTTATCAGAATATAAAAATATGCTGCCTAAAAGTAATTTCTTATAAAGAATGGTTTATTTAATTATTGTTACAAACATATGAACATACGTGTTTATTGTTTGGATATTTAAGAACTAAAACAATGTTCGTTTTTTTCACCATTGCTTCAAGATCACTAATTCATTATACTGTATATCCGTCGCGTTGCAGTCCAAGTTTACTCATCAAAATATCATAAACACAATTATAGGAATAATAGAATACATCGTTATTTATATGCCGTATGTTTATTAAAGCAATTTCTCTTCTACGGACATAGGTCAATTGTTGATTTTACTTTATTATCCAGTATAATTTTCGGCTGATGATACAAAAAAGCTCACAAAGTTCTAATATATATTTCTCTTAATTTTGTTAATTTTTAGCGATTTCTAAAATAAGAAATTACAAAAATTTGTACATAATAAATAATATAAATAAATTATATATTAGTTTATGAACATAAATAAATTTAAAGTAACAAAAGGATTTCTAAATAATGTTATTGTCGCTGATGAGGTAAAGTACTATAGCTTAGTGTGATTCTTCATTAAAATTTAAGTCGTGCAATGTGAATATTTATTTTAATCACAATGTACATTTTTTATAGCTTTACCGATGATATACAATAAATAAATGTTGTTTATTACATATAAATCATTACAAATATATTAATGTAATTAAATTTCATACAATAAAACAACATCGGATTTATGAAATACCCCAATTTGTCCGTCATGTCAAATTAAATATTTGACAGTATTTTAGTCACCAAATTTCTATTTAAGTCCCAAATTTATTAGACCCCAAATCTTGCGTCTAACCAATTTTCCCACTATCTGCTATCTAACCAATTTTTTCAGTGTTAAAAGCGCGTCATTATTTGACATTTTTTAGGACAAAAGCTTAATTAGTATTAACTCCCGAGGGCGCAGCAGCAGGGTTTTGCTTGGAGTCATGGTAATAATATATTAATAGGATTTATGACGGAGATAGGTGGTATTTCAATGAAAAAGTTAATAAATGAGTTTAAAATTTCGTTATATGAAGCAAAAATAATTAAGTATCGTATTTTTTAGAAGACGTTGCGATATTTTTTATCCTACAATCGTCGAAAAAATCAACTCTGATTGTACAATGAAATAGGTTAGATCACTCCAACAATTTTTCATTTAATCATAAACGCCCTCCTCTGATTTTCAAAAAAAACCCCGAAAAATTTTACGCCGGAATTATAAAATTTGGCAAATAATACAAATCACATGACATGAATATGCTACGCCGAAATTATGATAATTCTGGTAATGTTTTTTGTCCTCCAGATCGTTATGTTAGACGAAGAATTGGAACAATTCTGGCTGGAATTAAAATTAAAGCTGCGTAATGATTAATTCCGGCCAAATTTAATGCCGAATTCCTTCCGGCTGGGTTTTTTTTGGACCGATCGTAGCCACAATAACAAATTAGTATATATTAAATATATAATGTTCTAAACAAACAAAGACAAATCGAGGACTAATTTAGAAACGCTTCTAAAGCATGTTCATTTAGTGTAACGTTAATGAAATATCTATTTATGATAGATAACCTTTAAATGTGCTGTATCACCTTCAATCAGATATGACTTGAATGATAAACTTACAAAATTTACCTTTTCATTATCATTTACAGTAGTTTGAAATCATAATATTAGCCAAATTCGTAATCACGGTAGAAATAAGCGCGAGATAGTGCAGTAGCACGATATTCAGCCCTCACTCTTCGGTTTAGAAATTCTACTAATAATCATTATGGATCAGCTGAGCAATTGTATTGATTATGGAATATTGTCATCCGATTAGAAAGAAACAAAGAAATTTAAATTCTATTAGCAATAACTACAAATAAAAATTTGGTATATTTATATATTTAAAGTTTTTTTTATTTATGTATATAATACATACTGTTTTATTGCAATTATTTCGAAAATTTTCTTCAACTTTTTAAAAGATTGCGTGCATTTAGTTTATTAAATTTATTTTATACATCAAAGAATGTAATAAGAAATTTATCGCAAGCTATCAAAATAACAGATAAATTATCGAAAATTTATTTTCTTCTTTTTTGTTTATTCATGATATTAAATGGAATTACGAGGATCACAGTTCAAACTTTATAGCAAAAAATAACTTTCGTTCTCCATATGAATGTGGAACCTTCATTTGAGTGACATGTGTTCCAATCATTCTAATTTAAGTTAATATAATAAGGAAAGGTTGTACAGTTTATTTTGTAGATCATTTAAATATTTGCTGCGGTTAAAATAAGCATCATCAGCGTTACGGTTTCTTTTCCCTTGTATTATTTTATTTTATCTTATATAAATTCACATATTTTAATGAAATTGAAACCCGGTCTAAGTAAGAAAAAAACTGAATAATCTTTTGTTTTTTTAATTTTTTTAATAATTTCTGCCATTAAACCAGTCAAACAAAAAATTTAGTGTTAAGGCCAGGCTAATTGGATTTACTGTTTATAGTTTTTATTAAAGAAAGAGAGGGGGAGGGGGGACCTAAATTATTTTTTACTATTAAAGTTTTGAAAATATGAGGGTGAGGGAAGGAGTAAGTAATAAAAAAATTAAATTTCTTGAAACCAAAATTTTTGAGGGGAGAGAGGGGAGGATTTAAAAAATTGAAAATTTTTGTTTTTTTTGGTATCTATCTAAAATTTAAAATTTTTTGAGGGAATTTTGTTAAACAAAAAATCAAATTGATCCGGCCTAAGCGAGACAAAGTGTTTTGTTATTATCACATGAATAAAACAAAATCAACGAGAAACAAAACAAATAAATGGATGTTACTTTTATATGAATATATTATAAATTTCATTTCACTAAATAAATTAATTGATTCCAATTCAAAACTCATAAGTCTTCGTCAGCTCTAACATATTAGGCGTAATAAGAAATCAGTGAGCTAGTATCGAACTCCGTGAACATTGTTTTCAAAATAATTTGCCATATTATGTTACTTCTTAAAATTAATAAAATTAATAACAAAGCTACTTTCGCAACGTCCTCCAACCTTTATTTAATTTATGTATTATAATATAAATCAAACAAAAGCTCTATTTGAGTAGAACCTAATGATTAAAATTGGATTTAATAGACTTGTTATAATAATAATTTATTGACTATTCTATTTGTACACTAGTGTGCGAACACGGATCACGTGCTTATAACACTTTTCGGTGATCTGCATAACAATTTCCTTTTTGGAAATATGTTGAAGAAGAATCAAATTGTACATTAATGTACAGTGAGGGTGTACGATATTAACGTACAAACTGGCCGGAATTAACGTTAACGCTATCACGTGCAAGTGTATAACTCCTAAACTCGGGCCAGTTTGTACGTTAAAATTGTACATCCCCAAAGGACGCCCGTCTTTCTGGGCTGTTTAACGTTGCTCTGATTTCCATAAATGGTAATTCAAGAATTTTGGCTGGAATTATAAAATTTGGCCGAAATTATAGAGCGCGACATATAAATATATAATATGTGATAAATCTTACTGAAAAATTCTAAAAATGGAAAACTAGAGGGTGTGAAATGGGTGACATATTTTAAGATTATTTCATAGCAATATCATCTTGATAATTTCACGTAAGTTACAAAATATTATTTTTCGTAAAATGGGTAGTATATTAAAAAATGGAGGAGTTAAGAAATCACACAAAGTTTCCACTCTCAAATTTTTGAATAACAAAATTTACCTAACTTTAAAATCAGCAATGATAAATTTTGTTATTACTTAAATTTCTTTTTAAAATGCGATATAAACAAAAAAAAATAATAAAATCATACCAAGTATTACCCAAAGCCATAATCTCTTATAACTTCTTACACGTTAAAACTTTTAGAAACCAAAAAATTAGTTACTAATTATATTTAATATGCAAATGACGCCTATACCATAGCCCCATTAGAATCTTAAAAATTCATTAGATTTCGCATTGTTTGTTTGTATTTATGGAACCAATTTTTATTTCAAAGTATATTTTATTGGTCAGCATACGACATCAATTAGTTAACAGTAATAATTGCATAACATTCGAATTTTGTTACAAATATGCAACAAAGAAGAGTATCACCGTACCCTAGACCCTAGTTATTCAGGAAAATAATTAATTTCTAATTCGTTATCATGAAGTATTTCACCGACATAGGTCATTGAAACAACTCTTCCATTCTCATTTAATCTGTCTGCTTTTCCGCTGATTCGAATTTTCAGTTGCTTTAAATGATACGTGAATAAAATGGGACCTTTTATCGATTAAGGAGTGCTATACACGATACTCTCAAGGAGGGGGAGTACAATTTGGTCGATCATGATGATATAACAATTATGGTTACACCTGCACAAGCAAAACAATAACGTATTAAAGTATTATTACTTTTAATTGTCTTAAGAGCAAATTGTATTATTGTAATTATTTGATGCGAAATCTCATCGCAGCAGCTGCAAATTGTACAACATTTAGATTGATTGAATCCAAGTAAGACCTATTTATGTATTGTATAATATGTAAGAATTTTCTTTGTATGCTTCTTTGCCAATTGACAATCTATTTATTGTATCCTAAAAAAATAATATTTTTCGAAGTCACAAGATAATTTGAGTTAGAATGAGTCATCGTTTTTTTTATTAAAAAAAAAAAATAATAATAATAAATGACATACGAATTCAATAATAAAGCATAAAATTATGTTTGTTTCATAGTAGCATATAGAATTTACTTTGAAACGTAGTGCAATTTAATAAAGGGGTTACGTTTCAAAAATATTGTAGCATAACATTTGTATAATACCTATTTATAATATACATATAACAGATAAAGAATAAGAAAATGAATGACATAATTTAAAAGTAATAATTGTGTTTACAATTTAGGCTGCACAATAATGGCATCGTTACTATTTGAACTCTTATTAATTTGTTTTGGCGTCAAGCGATTAAGGAAAAATCCTTTCAAATGAAATTCCAAATTATCTCTTTGAAATTTTGAAAAAGTCAAATAGTCTTGTTGTGGTTCTTCACCTTGTTTATGTTCGATGCCATAAATCTTTTTGTTTAAAAATTGAACAATCAATGAATGTGAAATTAATCTACATGTTATTTGATAAAAACTATTATCATCAATATTGTAATAAAATGTATGGTCAGATAAAGGGTCGACATTCTTGTTTGATAATTCACAAGTAATGTGATAGATTTGAGAATCTCCTGGAGGATTGTAAAAAAAGGCCGTTCTATCATTTGAATGGCTTAAAGAGGGATTTGCTAATTGGGTTAATTGATCAATATCAGTGCATCCTTTGACAAAAATAACGTCACTCATTTTTGAGGTAAATAAATTAAAGGATTTGAATTATTTTTTTTTTTTCAAAAAAAAGGTTTCTTAAAGGATTTGAATTTTTTTTCAAAAAAGAGTAAGCATGCTTTATTTATATCTTAATTATTATTTATGGTTCTTTGTACAATTACCAATTATAGTTAGCACTATAATCTATTAAATGAATACATTTGTGGTATATTTAAGAGATACGGCGTTTTTTAACACAAATGTAAATATAAAATATTTTTACTATAAATGTTTTAAAGCAATTTTATTTGTATTCCAAATTTAACTTTTATCAAAGTAATAAATTTAGGACGGCTGTTACCTTTTGTTTTTCCCCTAATAAGTCGACGTCATGTGCTGACGATCTACAATCACAATGAATTCTGAAATATTTACATAAAAAACATTATTAATAGAACTACTATTAAAAATTATTTTTTTCAAAAAAAAGTGTTTATATTAAGCATAATTCTATTCTTACAAGTGCATAAAATGTATTGCTATGAAAATAAACTAAATATTTAATATCTCTCTTTAATTAGCAATTGGGATTTGCGAGAATTACTATATGTCCAGGTTGATGGTAAAGTGTACATTTTCTGACTCTTTATCCACTAACTAGAATCTAGAAGAACCTCTTCTGGTTGATCTAGTTTGTCATTTAACTTTCATTTATCCAACGAATGGTGCCATAAATTATAAATTTAAATAAACTGCTTAAAGTAATTGTGTGTCATGAATTATTACAGTGTACGAATAACAGCCGCTTAAATTTAATAGATTCACTAATTAATTGGTGATTACAATATGTTAACAGATTAATATTTAGTGTATAACTAAAGAAATTACATTTTACGCCTCTATGTTTGGTTGTTGACGGCGGAGTTCATCACTCACCGAAGGGAAAAATATTATATCTACGCCTCCTAAATCAAATTTTTAAATCCTCATATTCCAGAATAATGAGTTTTTTTTATAGTAAAATTTTTAATTATTTTAATTAGTAATTAATATCAAACTTAAATGCATTATTTTATGTATTATGAAACGTATAATTAGTATATGTCATTGTTAATTATTAACTTACGAAAGTCCAATTTCGTCGAAATGCTTGATTAAATGATTAATAATCCAGAGTTTAATAATATGTTCAATGAATTTCGGATTTTGGTCACATTCGGTATATCAGTAGTGAACTCTCAAAAAATTGTACGAAGTTTCACTATGCCAATTAAACTAAAAAAATCTCTAATTCACTATGGTTTTAATTTTTCTTAAGATAAATTATCGTTATTTTCGTTTTATTTTTTTGTTGCATAATCATGCGATCACGTGATATACTTTATTTCACGTGCTCGTGCATAATGCCGTAAATGCCGTAATGCGGCCCCGTGCGGAATTTTTTCGGGTGTTCACGTGTCACATGACCAATCAATATGTACGATGACATAATCATATGTCATAATTATATAATTAATTTAATATAAATACTGTAATTTGATTGATTTGAGACCAAAAATAAAATGACATGATCGGTGATACAATTTTTTCTTGACACGAAAATTACTTATAAACACTTTGCATTTTTCATGACCAAAGCATTAAAATCCTCTATACAGGAAAAAAAAAATGCGTTTATCATGAAATTATCCTGAAAATTTCCACATTACAATAACATTTTACACTTGAAAAGTTGTTGAAAATTTTATAAAAAACTTTTTAGTATCGATATTAATAATGGTAATATTAGTGTGATGAAGCAGGTTTCCACATGAGCGATCACACTTTTTTACCTTTTCTTAAAATATTTATAAAGCTATAAAGAAATTTTATTTGCAATAAATATTTTTCGTTTTTTATAATATGAATTCTAATACTTTAGTTAACTGAAGTAAAAGTTATTAACAAGTGCGTGAACACCAATTTGCTATTAATTTTTATTAATATAGTTTAAATATACGTAATATACAGTATGTGAAAATAGATATGTTTAAAATTGAAAAGATGTAATACAGTAATTTCTTTTAAAAGTGTAATTTTATGACTTTGAAAAATGAAATGGGTCTAGGGAGCTTAAGCAAAATTGTTCAGTAGAAATAAACAATCCTTTGAAAGTCATTCAGCAGGTGAAGATATAATTTTTGTTAAGCTAGCTTGGATTCTTTTGGAATAATTATTTTTTACAATAATAATTTTTTTAGTTTATTTAATTTATTTTATACATATTTCAATTGTTTCAGGCTGAGTTTCCATTCAAAAATTCTATCTAAGAAAACGCCATTATTTACGATCGGCAAATACGCAGCAGGAGTACTGTCTTACCCTTGAACAAATAGAATAATTAATTTTTTTAATTTTTAATGCAGGGGTCGGAAAATGTAACATTATTTTATATCAGATTGCTCATCTCTTATTAGCACAAAGTTCAAGTAAAAAGAGAAGCCTCTTCCAATACGTGTTCAGAAAATATACAGGCGGAACTCTGTAGTTAATAAACTAATATATAAAAAGAATAACGCACAAAAATTTAGATTATCACTTCGGATATAGATACGGATAAAGACTAATTTTAGTAATTACCAAATGGAAATTATGTTTACAAAGTTTACAAAGATAAAACATTATATAATATAATGTTTCACTGTAAAGATGAAAGGCAAAGTCACACTAAATAAATATTAGCTATTCGGAGTTAACCTTTTCACGAAAAATATTATACCTACTGTTCTATAAAGTCGAACCATATATATAACCGGGAAATGATAATATATTGTGCTTTTTGATATATAATAAATCGGATCAGAATTTTATCTCATTTTGGGTATGGGAGTAATTCGTTAAATATTTTGCCGTATTGTTATACCGTTAATCGAACATTCATTGTAAGGGAAGCGGTAGCACAAAAAGCTATTGATAAACTTTATTAATTTCTCATTGTAATCATGGAACTTTTTTTTTTTATTCAAATAATAGATATTTTTTATATTCCTTACTGTTAATATTTATAATCACGATTAAAGATGTTGTATCATATTTATTTTATTAATAATTTTTTTCTATATCAGATATTGTAATTTTTTAGTCACCTTCTTTTGGGGGAACAAATGTAGCACAAAAAGTAGGAGATGCTTATTAACCTTATTTGGAGAATAATGTCCTACCAATCATTTAATTCGTTATTTTATTATTATTCCGAACATAGTGAACATAGTAAATTTACTATGTGTCGACGGGTTCATTAATAAATTTACAAGACGAGAAAAAATTATTAGTAATTTTTGTGTTTTAAATATTTAACCTCAATTAGCCATAGAAGGCGTAATAGAATATACAATTATGTACTCTAAAATTAAGAAATCACATATACAGTATGATCGTTTCTTTTATTTCGAAGGGCTGAAGAAATCATATGTCGAACAGAAAACAATGCTCATCATGGACTTCAATTTATCTAAATTAATGATTAATTGTACGATAATTAGTTAGTTTATTTTCTCTTTTGTCTAAACCAGCTAACATTCCCACGGTCACAAAAATTTTAAATCCGTTAACATAATATACAATTATAACGAATTTTGACTTCGGAAAAATTCGGGAAAAATAATGAAATAACAAATATGAAATATATTTTTTATATATTTTCATCTGACTCCAAAAAATTATATTTTATCTTGGCTCAAGAAGTAAATTAAGCCTGAATTAAGAACTTTAAGAATAATTATATTCGGTAAAAATAACGAAATAACAAATATGAAATGTATTTTTTACATATTTTCTGTTTTTTTTTTTAATCAGACTCAAAAAATTATATTTATCATTTATCTTGTTTCAAGAAGTAAATTAAGCCCAAATTAGAATAAAATCTTTGTTACAATGAGTTTTTATACTCATTATAATGTTATCTGTTATATTGTATAATCGGTATAACGGAATTCTTTATATGTCGAAGATCCACTATAAATATTTCGTTTCCGATTATTTTCATAATACTGTATATATTTTCAGTAAATATATTATCTGTTATAGATTGCGGTATATATAATATTAATATAAATCCAATTGTAAAATTTTAAACAAAAATTATATAATTAATTTATATGTTTACTTTCTATTTATATTATTCAAACAATATAATTTATTGTAGTCTATCTAGGGGTATATTTATTTCCATAAAATAAAAATCATGTATCAAGTATCGAATATATTTAATTATTTTTATTTTTTATTCTTTTTCTATAAATAATATAGTTTACAACGAAAAATATCGAATATCGTCTAATATTACCATTTATGGTTTATTTTAAACAATATTGTCCGAAACAAAGGTGACTCATTGCTGAGTACTTCGGTGGTTCAAATTGGTATATTTTTTAACTCATATCTCCGGTTCAAGAAGGTTTATAGAAAAAAAAAGCGTAATCCAGAACGTTGATTTTTAAATTAGATTCATTATTATTTGATGCATAATCAAAGAAGCTGCAGTGAATTGCACTATATTGGGTTGATTGGTAAGAAATTTATTTATGTATGTAATAACTTGACATTGCATAGTTCTTTGCCTAATCGTCTAATCGTTGTATCCTAAAAAAATAAATTGACGATACGTTTTTAACATCCGATAAGTATTCCACTGTCCCTACTGAATTTAATATATTACTGATAAACGAAGAATAATAATAGACGGATGTGCTAAATTCCATACCCATTCATAAAAGCCTTTATTTGTTACATAATAACAGAATAATAGAAAATAGAAGATACATTTAAGAAGAGGGTCGTTCATACATGTTGTGTTCATACATGTTGCTGTCGCTATACTTGTAAGTTATAACTTTAACAAATAAAAGATAATTAAATAATAATTCATATTAAGACTTATAGCTTAGGTTGAAAATCAGCCAAAACATTAACGTTAGGCTTCTTCTTGTTAATTTGTTTTGACGTTGATAAATATTCCCTCAAATGAAATTCCAAATTATTACGTTGAACATTGGAAAAAGTCAACCACTCTTGTTGTTCTTCACCTTTTTTAAGTTCAATACCGTAAATCTTTTTATTCAAAAATTGAACAATCAGTGAATTTGGAATCAAGATACAAGCTATTTGATAAATAATTTTATCATCCAGCTTGTAATAGAATGTATAATCAGAAAGCGGATCAATATCTTTAATTTGTTCGCTTGGTTCGCAAGTGACGTGGTAGATTTGATGGTCGCCTGGTGGGTTATAAAAGAATGACATTCTAAGTTCATCATTTGAACGAGTTGACAAATGATTTAGCCGTTCAATACTAGTACAGCCTTTAGCATAGATAACTTCTTGATCGTGTGCTGGATTCATGTTTTAGTATAGTTGAAGGAGAACGTATCGGCTTAATATATATACAGTATATATATATATATATATATTTTGTTATTAACTAATAGTAGTTAGCTTTGTATAACGCATGATTGAATACGCACTACAATCGTAATTCATGCCCGAAAATATCAAACAAGGGAACAATCATAAGATTTTAATGACATAAAAATAATTTTCTATTAATACAGTATAAAAAAAAATTAGACACCGCGTGATTTCATGCATTAAGTATCACGTGACGTTAAATTATTATCTATGTTGCATTTTATATGCAAAATATTATTTATTTATTTATTTATTTATTTTTATTTAATCTACCCTGAAACCGGCTAAATACGGCGTAATAATAATTTGAGTGCTTATTTATGGAAAAAATTATTAATATTGACCAAAACTAACCAGCGTTATTAAATTTCAAATTTCGATTCAGAAGTAGCGATACGCCGACTTGTAGATAAAAAAACTATTGTCCGAAAGAGTATGTATGATCTTTGAAAAAAAATAGAATGATTGTTTGTTAAAAAGAAGTGAGGCTGAGATTATTGCATTATCGGATGATCTTTTTTTTACCATGCAGTATCTCTGAAAAGACATTGAATATAAATAAATAGTCATTTTCATATTTCATGTTTTATTGTCTATAAATATTCTTTGTAAATAAATAAATTTGGTGTTTGTCGTATGATTTTAAGAATATTTTAGTAGTATCGCAAAAAATAAAATAAAATAAAATAAAAAATAAATTAATTATATCACAAAACATCGCTTTGATGGCAAACCTTCAAGCCATATTATCGATCTACCTAAGGGTTATTATATTATAGTAGGTTGTCTGTAATTTACATATATGACTTATGTAACTTCCAAAAACACGTTACGTATTTATATAATTTTTTAAGTTTTTGTAATTTTATAGTTATAAATTTACCATATGACAATAACGGGGGAAGCAGCTTTACTACGATTTGCTATATCGATTCTTTGCAAAAGAATTTTTGTTATTTTCCATCGACTCAGAAAAAAAATAAAGAATCCGTTGAAAGAGATTTTACAGTAATTGATTGACTAATTAAAAAACAGAAGTATCTTTCCCTATAAAAAATTTTTTCAGAATGTCTGGGTTTCTTTGATCATTTATCGGAGTTTTTTTTTATAGAGCTTAGTAGCGAAAAAAAAAATATGAATTTACTAATAATATTTGAGATTTCTCTAAGTTCTTAGGAAATATTCTGAGAATTTGACCGTTAACGAATCTCAGCTTCACTTCACTTCAATTATGATTTTCTATTGTGAGAGTAACATTTTCTTATCGTTCAGTTATTTTGTTTGGATCTGATTTTTTATTTCTTTGAAATGAAATTCATATTTTTTGTTACTTAGGAGGTGTAACAAGAGAAATTAGTTAATTAATGATTAACTAAAAGAAAGATTAAAAAGGAGCTAGAATCTATAAGAGATGTTTAAGCAAAAGAGACGTGCATGATCATACTCAATATGTAAAGAATCTCTCTTTATGTAGATGAATGTTCATAATTAAAATTATTACTGCACTCCGAGTAGAGTAAAATAACTGATTCGTTGAAGATGTTGAATGCATTATGAGAATTATACTAGTTTTACGAAATTTAAATCGTGACATTTTTACGTTATTTTCGATCATCAAAAATTCATAACGCTCTCGTGACTGAATAGTTATTATGACATTGTCATTTTATTATTTGACCCGAGTTATTTGAGATTAATGCTAGTCAGCACTATAATTTCTTTAAATAAAAATTTCGAAATCAAAAATGATTTATATGAATTATCAATATGATTATAAAGATAATCGAAAACAATGATATTTATCCCCATATTGTCGACTTGACGTAAAATAAGACAAATGAACTTACTTTAAATGTTTAAATTATGATAAATTAAAATACTCTATGACTATATCGAATAAGTAAATTATCATTCAAAGTATGATTTTCCTTTTCTGTAAAATACATTCTATTGTTATCTAATCAAACACCTGTCAAAATATTTCAGCAATTGTTGTAGAAGTAGAATCGATAGCATGAAGTAATGAATTTGAAACGCTGAATGTATTAAACTAAAACAGTAATGAATTCCCAAATCAGAACCTTTAAATGGACAATCCCTTTTGGAATATGTGTGATGCAGAAATTAAAATTTAATATATATATAAAAGGTAATAAATATAATGCCGACACATTGGTGTAAAATATTTAGACAATGGGTATAAACTAAATTTCTAGATTCTCGTAACCCTCTCAACTCTCGCATTAATTTTTCAAAAAATGATTTTTTTATGATAAAAGTTTTAAAAAAATTTTTATTTTATATGATAAAAAAAATTATCTATAAAAATTTTCATGTATCCGCCCTCCCACTCATCATTTTTATATACGAGAATCTGAATATTTATTTTATTTGCCCGTCAATTGAAATTTGAAAGAAATAAGTGCGACCTTACTTATATGATCATGATTAACACATTGACATTAATTTATATTCAGCATTTCTACATACAGTCAGCCCTTTCTATAGCGAATTTTAATATAACGAATTTCACGATATAACGAATCTTTAGTGTGGTACGTAATAAAATGCAGTATAACGTTGAACGAAGAAAAACTTATAATTCACAGATGTAAGTAACCCCTTTTATAACGAATTTCTTTTAAAACGAATTTTTTTTTTAATAAAACAAAGATTTTTGCAAGATAAATTTTAATATAAGGGCAGTTTGATCCCGGTTTTATGGAATTTTTCTCAATTAAGCAATTTTACCACTTTTAAAACATTTTATCAAAAGATGGGTGATTTATGTTTCGAAGTTTCCTTTGCCTTCATGAGCAGGACGTTCTACAAATGGTTTGATTTTCCTATATTTCACTGCATTATACCAAATTTTTCCGTTATACCGAACACGCATTAACGAATTTTCTCATAACGAAGGCCTGATCGGCCCGGACGCGAACTTCGTTATATCGACTGTACATTAAAATCAGCAGACTTTGGACTCCCGATGACAGCAAGAATTAGATATAACATTTGGTGTAATATCTTTCTTATATGGATCCTAAAATGTTTAATCAACTTCGGTTTTGAGACAAGCACGTTTCTATTATTACGTTAGACATTCTTAGTGGTGTAAGAAAACGCAGATGCTAAATTTATTCAATTTAATTGTAAAAACATTCCTCGCATTTTTTTTAAAAATAAATAGTTTTTGCATATTATAATTATCAATTTTTTTTTTACTATGGGCTGGAATCAATTCTACCAAAATCGAATTAATTGAAAATTGAATTGAATCGATTTGATGATTTTGATCGAATCCAAGTTTCAGAAACGTTGATCCATTTTATAAATCGAACACACCAAACACAAAAAAAAAACGAATGTTAGTGACGAATATCACATGGCAATGTCCGATTGTCCGCACGCGTCACGTTAATTTATAAAAATATATATATATATGTATATATACACGGTAAATATAGAATAACAATTTTTTAAATCGTGAAATTAATCCATAAATTACTAATTTTCACTCACTCAATTTCTAAAAAAAAATACTTATCATCTTTGTTTCACAGGGTATCTGCAAATCAAGTAAGCGACAAAAGTATTGATCTTGATATTGTACGACCGGTTTTCTTGAATAAAAATATCAAGATGTTATACCCCTGAACTATCAAGATCAAATAACTGAAATAATTTTTTTTCTTCAATTCTCATTCCGGAACGTTAAACAAACGCGTTTACATATAATTAAATTTTTTTTTTTTACGTTTAAATTAAAACCGCACAAACAAAAAGGCAAAAATATATTTTTTTTAGATTGGTATGATTTTTTTCATTTCGTCCATTCCACTCAGTCTTTAACTTTCTTTTCGTTCTTTAGGTTTTTGGTTAGGTACTTTAACAGTGCAGGTAGATGTTTTAGGTTTTGTTTTTCATTTTCATTTTATCTATTTCATTTTGTCACTAACTCTTTTTTATTCCTAGGTTTCGCCCCATAAAAGATTTTATCCGTTATTTCTGTAAAAACTCCGTAAAAATGAGCCTTTCACGGATCCATTCACGGAAAATGAAAATAATTCGATAAATTCCGTGATATAAGGTTATTAATTTCGAAAATATGAGCCTTTACGGAAAAAAGGTGGAATATAAAAAATGGATCGATCTTTTTTGCGGGGTCGGTTGAACTCCTTAAGACAGCAAGTAAATATTTTAATATTTCTATTGTTTTATTACCTCACATTTTGTTTCCATGTCTCTAACGCTTTCAGTTATTCTTCATGGCAACAGTTACGGTCAATTACTAAAACATTGACCACGATTTTTTTAAATTCTAAAAAAAAAAAATTCTATTTTTAAACTTTAAACGACTTCTTGAAGGTATAAATACGCTTCCGGCATGACTTTCAATTTGTTTTTTTTTGTTAGGAGAAATTTTAACTAATGATACATTTCTTTTTCTTTTTTTAGGTGGCTCTTTAACTCTTTGGATTCTTTATTTGTTTATTTTTTATATCCAGATGTGAGGATTTTAGTGTGATTTTATATAAATGTTTTTTGTTTCTTTTAACATTTATTACTTTTCTTTTGTAGTTCTTAAACGAGGATATTGGTAAGTTTTTTATTTTTTTTTATTTTGATAATTAATATCCTAAACAGAAACTGCACGAATGTGAAATCAAAAATTAAAATCGTTCAATCAATAACGTACAGGGCCATTTGGTCATGTGATGTATAGTGATTTTGTCGGATTTATGCTCATATAACAAAATATCCAAAAGATATTACAAAATTAATTGATACCGCAAGCTCTGGTGCTTCTGTATTTAGTAGATTTTATTCCCTTTAGCTGGTTATTGGTTTATGCGAAAACCACAAGAATTTCAAAGAGAATGGAGTAATGTCATGAGGTATTATGGAATCTGAATAAAAGTTTTTTGATTTTTTTCCGATATCAATAAATTGCTAATTTTTTTTTATTTAGATGTATGGGAGGTTTTATTGGTATCGCAAATGATTCAAATTTTTTTTACAAAATAAATCGTTTTTGAGAAATCAGCATTGCATTGAGATTTTTGGACGATGGAGGTATTTAATTTAAAATTAAAATTTTAATATAATTATTTAGTATTTTGACTTTATTTTTCTATCATGAGCACACTTTATAATACCATAACACCTTACTATATGTACAGTACATAGATATTTTTCGCTACGGCTAGTATAGCATTATTTCTTTCTAATAATTGACACTAATTCGAAAACGACGATAAAAATTTATACACAATTTACGTTTAACTTTCACATTTCTAATTCTGGATTCAGGTAATCAGATAATCAAGGAATCATATGCTATCGGAGAAGAAAAATTCCTTTATTTCCTATTTTCAACATTGTAGTTATTTCTATATACAGTTTAAATAGATTTCAACTTCATCCCTTAAAAATGCCATTACGATTGTTATAATAATAAAATATATTTGTCATCAAAGAATTCATAGTTAGTATATATATAGAATACATATGCTATTAAATTTCTATTATTGTTAAATTTAGTAGTAGTGACTGCTAAGATGATCGTTATATAGTAATTCTAACCAGTAATATATTCGGCAAAAAACATAATAGAAACTTGTGCTTTATATATTTAATCCTTTGTGTAAAATAAATAGTCTAATCTGTGATGACAAATACTGCATATAAATAAGTACGGTTTTGTAAATTAACCATTTTTATGGAACTAATAAATTTACAAATTACGTTTTTTGAATAGATTTATTTATAGAAAGGTAGTTACTCCAATGGGGGGGGGATTGGCACGGTTATATTGCATATGCTGCATATGATGTCACATATATTGAAAATTATATAAATTATCGGAAATTAGACTTTTGTTCTAAAAAGTATTTAGTGCTTTTTTCAAAATTGGTGTGCCAAGGACTTATGCGAAAATAAATTTAGTGCATTTTTCTTTAAAAAACTTACTCAATGAAATTAATTTCTGATTTATATTTAAATATATATTGGTGCAATAATGTCACGGAAGTTCGGAATAATTAAGGTATAATGGAGGTCAAGAATTATATATAGGACTATTCGGGACACGGAAAATCCTAAATTCTCTTGCTTATTTATAATTTATATAAACGTTTGGATTGTTAATATCAGGGCTTTTATTGATTGTTTAACGTTTGTTTTCGAAATTTCCCAGTCCGATAAATTAATGTTTGTCGATCAACAAATATAGAATATTCATATTCGTGTAAGAACATATTTATGTTCCATAAATAGTAAAATATTTACCAGCTTAAATTTATTTTATTAATAAAGAAAATTTTTAAAGCTTTTTATTTTAGTATTATTCTAAGAATAATTAATATTAATCGTCTTACATTTTCAAACTGTTATTGTATCCGAATAATACTTTTTAATTACACAAAATATATTATGTGCAGCTTTGATTGTTTTCTCCGTCGATCAACGTTAAAATATTATATTATTAGATATCTTTACTAAAAAATCCGATAATAATAATTTTTTTTATAAAAAAAAAAAATTAAAGTTTTTCATGAGGATCTTCGGTATATGTATGCATCAGCCGGAAGTCGCAGTTGAAACGACTGAAACCTGATTTTTTTTTTGAACTGTATATGGTAAAACATAGCCACAAATATTAAAATTACCGGAATGCTTGTAGAACATGAAACGTGTCATCAATTAAATCCCGATGGAGAGACTATTATCAAAACAAAATAAGAACCAATTAAATTATTGTTTGGTTTCATATAATAAATTTCAAAACAAAGCAACATATCTTAACCGTCCTCAAATATTTTATTAAAAAATTGATAACGATAAAATAAAAGGTAAAAAAAATAATGAAGTACTAAATTTGAATAATTAATATATGTATAAATACAATTTTATAGTTTAGGTTGAACAATAATCTTCTTATCGACTTCAGAACACGTTAAAACATTGACATCAGGTTCTTTATTAATTTGTTTTGACGCTAATTTGTTAAATAAAAATTCCTTTAAATGAAATTCCAAATTGTCTCGTTGAAAATTGGAAAAGTTTAAAAACTCTTGTTGTGGCTCTTCATTTTGTCTGAGTTCAATGCCATGAATTTTCTTGTTTAAAAATTGAACAATAAGTGAATGTGAAATTAGCCTACAAGTAATTTGGTAAAAAATTTTATCATCTAAGTTATAGTAAAATGTATGGTTGGAGAGTGGATCAACATTTTCTCTTGATTCACAAGTAATATGATAAATTTGATAATCTTCTGGTGGATTATAAAAGAAGGCCATTCTAAAGTTATCATTTGAATAGTTTGAAGCGGAACTAGTGAGTTGAGTTAATTGCTCAATATTAGTACAGGCTCGTACGCGAACGATACCGTCAGACATTTTTAATGAAAAAAAAGATGTTAGATGGATAAAAAGGCCACAAGAGTGATGTTATTTTGGTCTGTTGGATTTTTTTTTTTTTTTTTGCAAAAAAAAAATGCAAAAAAAAAATAGATTCTATATTTATATTAACGAATAAGTATATTTTTTTTTTACAATAGCTTACTAAAAAAAGAAAATAGATCATTAATGCGGAAGGTTCCGAATTGTGAAACACTTTCAGTCCGGTCTTTTTATAATGACCATTTAAAGAAAATAAATGAATGAAATATAGATTGTCTATGTATTACTAAATTACGCCATTAATCAATTAATTACGATGTTTTCAAATTTATTTACACTTGAATTTTTTTTTCTCGCTTGCTGCAATTCTGGTACAAATTTATATGAATATGTGTAGTTCCTATATGGTAATAAGTGTTGCGATCAAGTAATTAGTTAGTTGAAAATGAACTATTTTTAAATGACACATTCAGAATCATCCATTTTTAATGAACGAATATAAGGAAATGAGTTTCTTTGTATATAACCAAAATCGGATATGTGCATGCGCGTAATTTTGAAGATCTTTGGCTCATAGTTTCATGTGAAATCAAAAAAAAATATATTCGGAATTACCTTTTATCATTAAATACTCGATCTTTCGTTTCAGACTTTTCCATTAAACTTTGTCACTATAAATACATTTGATTATTACAATGTTAATAGAAAGTAATATTATACATAGAAAAATAATTTCAATGAATATTTTGAAGGACAAGTTCAAAATACAACTTTTTAGCGCAATTAATACATTATATTATGTACTTATTATTATTATATTAGTTTAAATACAAATAACGAGCTTATATGCATTATTTAAATTTGTATGCATTTAACCATTTTATGCATGGTTGTACAGTAAAAATTGGCCTGATTATTAAATGATTTGAGCACACTGTATAGATGCTAAAAATAATAATTATAGTTTAAATGATAAAGGAACGAAAATTAAATTTGCCCCACTTAAGATGTGTATCGTAAAAAAATATACTGTATAGAGTCTAGTGAAATCACTTTGAAACAGGTTGCTTTTTTTTGATCTCTAAAACTGGTAAGATTTTATTTTGGTATTATCAGTAAATATTCTAACTGGAAAAGTTAACGAAATTACTTCGCTTGTAAATTAATTATTGACGAGTTTCTTTTTTATTCAGAGGCTTCAGTAAGACTCATTGTTATATGAGTTTTTGACAAAAGATGCGCTTAAAAATAATGAGATACAAGTGAGGCAGAAAAATACTAGAACAAGTAGAGCTTTCACTATCTTTTTAATAATAGAGAGATGTTTTATAAAGGAATATTCTTAATACGAACAACTGAATGATGGTAAAATATATCGACTTATATTCTTTTAAATAAATTGCATTAATATTAGTGTCGTTAATATTACATGTATCGGTAAGAACTTATATTTTGTAGATTGTTTTATCATAGCAATAGTAAAACTACACCGTTAAATATAAGCATATAACTATATATTTTTAAATTTTCGGAAAATAATTTTTGGTTTACCTAAAGAATCTTAACTGGAGAAATTGGCCCATGTAAGATAGATTATTTTTATATTTCACAATTGCTTTTAAATGCGATTTATTTATCTTTTTTTTAGTTTAGAGAATTTCGTAAACATAATAATGACAAAAGTCATTCGGTGGTCGACGGAAAAAGGTTTTTATTTATTTATTTATTTATTTTCGAAGAAATGAATACAAAATGACAAAATAACCTGAACCGCAGTAGTCATGTGACTGTATTATAAAATGTAAATTAACCTTTATTAGAAGCTCTTTCATTGATGAACATTAAATGATTCGTAGACTTTTATAATTTTTAAGAATGTTAAAAAGGATTAATAATATAAAAGTAAAATAAAAAGAAACGAATAGTATTTTGACGGAATTGGCCGCTTAATGATGGATTTGGTATAGAACACACGGTTATTACCATGTCATAACCCGGTCATGGCCGACGATCATTTTTTTATATCGTCACAATCATTATAAGATTTAGCGTTATACTATATAGTATATAGTAAAACTCATATAATTATCTAACTACTAAATGTCATACTAATAAAAAAAAGAAAAAAAGCCATATTTCATGTAACGCTAGATGACATTATTACCTTTGTGAGACTAGATCAATCCTTCTGTACTATGCCCCGGTAAAATCAAAGACTTCAGCTATTTCCTCGCAAAAAAAAAAAAAAAAAATACATAATAAAAAGTATAACAAACATTTTTAAAAATATTGAAATTTTATTTATTTATTATTTTAATATTAAACTACAATTTTTTTTTAAAAAATAGAATGCGTGCATATGGGTCTTTGGCATTTTTATAAGATTTACATTAAGAAAAAAATTTTTTTTCCTTAAAAAATAGGAATAGAGTACTTTTTAGATTATTCATTTAGAAAAAACCATCGAGTTAAGAAAATGTCCTTTGTTTTTTTACTCGAAGCAACATGTATTTTTTTTTAGTGTATTAAAAGTTTGACAAAGCGAACGAAAAAATAAAAATATTATAATAATATAAATTTTGTTGGTATTTAAAATGTAGTTTATAGCTAACAATTGCATCACGATGGCATGAGATTTTTTGTGCACAAATTAGGTTCTATTTAGGGTAAATTAATTGCCCTTGCCATTTTGGCGCATGGCACATATCAGTTATGCCTTATATAGTAATATATTCAATTAATTACCAGAGTTGTATTTTCCCCTTTTTTACTTTTATTTTTTTTTTAAAAAAAATAATGTGGATAACCTTTACTATATAAATTTTATACTTAATGAATCACATTTATCATTAGAACAAATAAAAAAGACGCCGACAAACAATAGTAAAATTTAAAAAAAGAAAATTAGAATTTTACTACGCAAATGGTATATATAGTGAAAATCACAATCGGCGCTAATTAGCCACCACAATCTAACTTTACATTGCTAACTTGAAAATTTCCCATGTGAAGAAATGACGTTAAAAAGGTATGTGTTGACTAACATCAAATGTATATATAATTATTTGACTGCTTAAATAAATTAATAATTGTATTAATTTTATTAAACTATAATTTATATAGAGAACGTCCAATTTTTTTTAATTTGATTCGAGATTCGAGTCTTGGCAGGACGTAAAACGTAGAATTTTATATAAATAAATTTTAATAAATTTAAGTTCTATAAAACATTAATTTTCATTAAATTTGAGTAGATGTTAGAGAATATATGATTAAAATACCTCGTAAAATAAAACCACATACGACTGCCTGGCTTTGACCAGAATTTTGTATAAAAAGAATTTTTTTTTAGGTAAAAAGTAATACTGTATAAAATGCGATTTTATTTAGAATAAATGAAGTAATAAAAAAAAGAATCGCTGTTATATTATTCCTGCTTTTAATAAATACAATAAACTAAACATATAATTATTTGAAATTTAAAAAATTACCTCTGATGAAACTAAATAATCTCGGCAGTTTTATTCTATAGTTGCGGGTCGGTCCTGATATTTAACTATTATTTATAACTCCCAATAAGCAATGTTTTTAACATGTGAATAATACGTCAAGATGCAACATAGCTGAAAATATTGAAACCGGAATTGATTTTTAAAAAAAGCTTCATAAAAGAAATTTGATATTTTTTAATAATGATGCTCTTTTTAATAAAAATTTCTTATATGCAGTATGTAGAACACCTGTGACATGACATATTGTATGTCACACATGTTTGATAATATATTCGGCGATAACCTGCTTCCTATCACATTTAACAGGAATTGATTGATCGTCATGCAGGTGTAACATACCTCCATTATAAATCACCATTAAAAAAAAATTTAATGCCCTTTTTCAAAAATTTTAAATGGAGCAGCATAAAAATTTTTTTGGCTCAAATTTAACTTTTGGCTTAAATTATGAAACTTTTGGCCAAAGTTTTGACCGAACTTTTGACCCAACTCCACAATTAAAATCTAGTCCTATACTAATTAAATTTATTTCTTTTAATCAAAATGAGAAGCAGTGTCTTCATTGTGGAAACGAATATTTTGGGACACTAATATTTGAACAAAAATACTGTAAAAAATGTTTATTGGAATATATTGAAAATATTACGGACAACAATATATATTTGGATGTAGACATAAGAACCAACAATAATCAGTGCAACGAACATGTTAGGAATACGGATTTTTGTACAAGCAACATTCAAGAATGGTGTGAATATTGCTCTGAAATTTTGTACTTCAAACAAATAGTTTCACAATCTTCAGTTTCCAGTCAATCTCGTTTCTTTAATTTTCCTATTAATTTTGAACAAAAAAGAATTGAAAAAGAAAAATTCTGTGATAAATGTGGGCAATTACTTTATCAAGTTATTGGTTTAACAGGAATAGGGTATTTGGGATTTAAATTGTGTTCTTGTTATCAGATTTCTTCTGGATGGGTAAAATCAACTTTGACTAAAAAGATAATTCCAGTTCTTTATTTACCGTGGTGGGACACTTTTGATAATTGTGTAGCTTGCGGCGTAAAATTAAATTTTGTAGCAAATTGTCAAAAATGGTGTTCATATTGCATTGTAATTTATATTGGATGTAGACATTGTTTGACAACAAATGTTATTTTTGGTATTACAAATCAATCACAATGTAAGAAATGCAACAGATTATTAGATATTACTATTGATACTACATATATTAGTAGTGGGAATAAGGAAATTGACGAATTTCTCAATTCTGCAAGGAACAGGATTCATGTCATTAATGATCAGATTGCTAACTATATGAATGATATTAAGAACACTACTGATCCATTAGATGTATATTATTTTATTAAAAATAGTCTTGAAGATATTAATTCAAAATTATTAATGAAATGGATTCCATATTCTCAAATTACAGATTTAGAAGAAATAGCAATAGGAGGTTTTGGTATAATTTATAAAGCAAATTGGTTAGATAAAACTTCTGTTGCTATAAAAAAATTTTTATATTCAAATGATAATAAATATTTTTTTAATGAGGTAACCAATTTTATTATTTTGGTGTTATGCATTTAAATACTTATTAACTGATGATTTGTGATTGTATTTTAGTTAAAATCTCTTTACCAATGTTACAATATGGCATTTATTATTAAATGTTATGGCATTACACAGGATACTGTAACAAAAGATTATATGTTAGTAATGGAATATGCAAATGGTGGAAATTTACATGATTATTTGCAAAAAAATTTTGCAAATATCACATGGAATACAAAATTATACATTCTGTGGAAAATCTCGGAAGGGTATTTATCTTTAAATAATTATACTTAATAAATATAATAATTTTTATTTTAATATATTTGTTTATTTTAATTTTAGACTTAATTCCATTCATAATAAAAATTTTATACATGGAGATTTTCATAGCAGAAATATATTATCATCACCATATCAATCATGGTTAATTTCTGATTTAGGGTTATCACAACATGTAGAAAAAGATGATGATACTACAATTAATGAGGTATATGGAATAATACCTTATATAGCACCAGAAATATTTAAAGGTGCTAGATTTTCAAAAGCTTCTGATGTATACAGTATGGGCATGATTATGTGGGAACTTACAACAGGTTGTAGACCTTTTACCAATGTTAAACATGATCATGAACTTATTTATAATATTATTGATGGAAAACGGCCTGAAATTACAAATGATACTCCTGAATGCTATTGTGATTTAATGAATAGATGTTGGGATTCCAACCCTTCAAAAAGACCTTCTATAACTGTGATTACAGAAACTGCTTATAATTGGTATGTTAAAAATAAATATTCAAAACAAATTCAACAAGCTGAAGAAATAAGAATAGAGTTAATAAAATCAAAAAAGCTTGGCCCTGAATTTGTTAAATCTCATTCCAAAACAACCATTACAAGTAAATCTTTGGATTCTTTTATTTCAAAACCTTCAAATTTATCTTCAATTTCATTCAATATAAAACATGGTATGTTTAATATATTAATATTATTAATATAAATAATAAAATATTAATTAACAACTAACTAAAATATTTTCATTAAATTTTAGAATACATATCATCAGAATTTGAATTAGATATTAATATTCAAAGGTAGTTAATTATATATAAATTAAACTTTTACAATACTATAAAAAATCTTATACTAATAATCTTATTTTTTTTAATAATATTACAGTTTATCATTACAAAATAAGAATTCTAATATTTTAAGTAAATCAATTCCAATTTTAAATTCTTCAAAAAGGAATAAAGGTTTTTTTCAATATTAATACTAATAATCTTTTATTGAAATCAATTGTGCTATTTATTAATTATATTTCTTTTTTTATAATTAAAATTCCTTAATACCCTTCTACAAGAAACAACAAACACTTTTGATTGTGATATTGATATTTCTCATCAAGGTTATTATACAATTATTTATTTAAATTTATGTTAATCATTTATTACTATATTTAATTCAAAAAATTATAATACAATTAAGTACAAAAATTTAAATTTAAGTTATTAATATATAATTAAATTATTTTAATTCTTTTTTTTCATTAGAATCATCTGAATTTTTTGGTAAAGATGTAACGCAAAAGTTATCTAGTATAACAACTGTATGTGAAAGTCCAAAGCAAATGCCATTTTCATTTTCAAGTTTTTCAAGTGAAGATACAACTTTTATATGTGAAAGTCCAAAGCAAATGTTATTTTCAGCATTTTCAAGTAAAGATACAGCTATTATTTGTGAAAGTCCAAAACAAATGTCTTTAAGTGAAAATCCAAGACAAATGTCTTATTCAAATAAAAATACAACACTTACATATGAAAGTCCAAGAAAAATGTCATGGAGTAAAAGTACATCACGAAAATCATCTATAGAAAGTAATACAAAACGATGCTCTTGGAATGATGAAGCAGATATATATTTATTATTATATTTAGAACAAAACAAAGATAAAATTGAAAAATTAAATAATCCTCATAGTGGTGTAAAAGTAGAACTTTGGTCTAGTGCCTCTAAATGGATGTTTGACTATGGTTATAATTATTCACCAAATCAGTGTTTTAATAGATGGAAGAATACTAAGCGAAATTATAAAGTAAGTTATTTTATTTATTTTTTTTAAAAAAAGTAATATAAAATTAAAATTAAAATTAAATCTAATTAATTTTTGATAATACAATAATTTAGAATGGTATTTTAAATGAAGAAAAAGATTCAGTTAAGTATAAATCAATAGAAAGAATTCTTAATCATATATAATATATTTTTAAATAAAAAATTATCTGAAAAAATAAGACAATAAAAAGAATATTAAATATCATTAATAAAATAAATAAAAATACAAAAAAAAAAGAAAAGTAAAATATAATTTGTTGATTTCACAATATGTTTAATAGATATATTTTAATTTAACAAAAAAGTTATTTTATTATTTACATTTAATTATTAAAAAAAAATTTAGTATTTTAATTTAATTTTTTAATAAAATATTACATTATGTAAAAGGAATATATTTATAAGAAAATAAGAAAATAGTAATTTATCTCTATAGTAAAATATCGCTAGTTTGATATATTATATGACTTTTATATAGCTAATTAAACTTTCAATAAACTAGTATTAAAATGCTATTGTAATTAGGATATGAATTAAAGTATGGAATTAAGATATAAAATTAGGAATTAAAATATGGAATTAAGATATAGAATTAAGATATGGATTAAGATATGGAATTAAGGTATAGAATTAAGGTATGGAATTAGGGTATAGGATTAGAATATAGGATTAGACCTTAAGGTATGGATTAGAGTACAGATCTAGTAGTTGTTAAAGTTTACTTTTTTTCAGATAAGTTAAATTTACCTAATAAAGATAAACAAATTTCCTTACATTCTGAAAAGAAATTTCATTTATTAGAAGTGCATATGGGCTGATTTGTCTACTCTGCATTAAAAAGAGTTATTGAATTGATTTGCACAATTTTCGTTACTCAAAATTGTTTTGTAATACCAAAAAATCATCTCACATCGGCTTATAGTCAGAATTAGGCCAAAATTAAGCCCCAAATTACTATTAAAATTGCATGTGACTATCATAAATGTTACACAGCAACTATATATCAATTATTTGACTCACGTGCTGAAACCCCCAAAAAAAAATTTTCTAATATTAACTTTCGCGTTGTTACCCCTAGTCACGTGTAGAGTTACAACTTACTGCGCCAGAAGATCATGTGGAAAATTAGGATCTACTGTGCCCAACTGTGCCAAGCCGACCTAGCTGCAGCCTACTTAGCCTATTATTTCTATTATATTTATTATATTAATTATATTTAATATAATCGATATAATTATTTTATTTATTATATTTAATTTATTTATTATATTTATTATATTAGTTATATTTCTTATATTTATTATATCTATTATATTTATTATATCTTTATATGTAGTAACTTTATATAAATAATGTTGGTATTTTCCTTCGTTATAAGTTTAGTTCCTTCAGTTCGAATTAGTTTACCTTTAGTTCCTATTAGTTCTTATTCTTGTAATTATAAAGTTCTATAATAAAGTATAACCTTTTACACTATAAACGAACTCCCTATTTTAAGCGTGTCTTGTTTGATTGGATTTCAGTCATAGTTAAACGTACTTAATCTCCCTGAATGCAAATCATAGTTAATCTATTCAACGTATCGAATCGGTTAACAAGTGGTGATTCCTGCCAGGTAAAAGGCTATACTGTGAATTAACAATTGATTTCTTTTCTCAGACGAACTTGAGAATACTTGCAGACGTACTTGCAGACGTGATTTCTTTTCTCAGACGAACTTGAGAATACTTGCAGACAAACTTGCAGACGTAATTTCTTTTCTCAGACGAACTTGAGATATTTGCAGACACACTTGCAAACGAAATTTACTTTCTCAGACGTACTTGAGATATTAGCAGACGTACTTGCAACAATTTGAATCTTGAAATTGAATGCCCTTTTACAATTTATCTAAAGCAGAATTAAAGTCACATCAAAGAAAACATCGTAGAGGAAGAACAATCAACCAAAAAGAAGTTTACTGTATTCAGTGTTACCCAACAGATTCTATTCCAGCTGACAATATCCCTGACGGATTTGAGAAATTTTGGCTCTAGATTTCTATTCAGTACACAGCAAAACAATATACTGGAGCAACAGTAGCCGCTTTTAAAGTATTAAAAACTGAATTCTTCATAACTATACAACTCAATACACTTGTCGGTATAACTACTAAGATCTTACAAAGTATAAAGTTTTGACAAATAAATACTCCTTTATTAGAATTATCCTTTTATTTACATAAATTATTTGAATTAACAAACGGATTCAAGAGTTTACCAACCAATACTCAAGTAACCAACGCATATCAAATTTTTCATAATATACCAGTAAAAAATAACGCCAACATGGATCAAGGACAAATGAGAGATCTTATGAAGTTAGTCTGGGGAACTGACCCAACTGATAATAATAACCCCAGAAATGTTGGAAACCTCTTGGAAAATACTTTGAATAATAATAAAACTGCCATTACTACTGCGTTACAAAATAATCTTAATGCCCTCAATGCTCTTACAACTGCCAACCAAAATCGTACAACATCTAAAGTTGTAGATGTTCCCTTTTTCTATGGGCGTGATGATAAAGATCCATACGAATGGTGTCGACTCTTTGAAGCTGCCTTTGCAGCTAATGGATGGCCAGATAATCGAAAAATTGCTTTAGCCGCTGGATTTCTTAAGGAAGCTGCCCGAGATTGGTATGAAGAGAATAGAGGAAATATCAACCAATGGCACATAGATGACAATGCAGATAACTTTGACACCCGACTTATAAACTACTTTGCAACTGCTGCTCGAAGGAATCAGTGGACCAGAGAACTGCAAAATATTAAACAAGGAGACAATGAATCTGTAAAAAACTATTCTCGACATTTTAAGAAGCTGTTAAATAAAGCTACTCAAGGGGAAGCTTTAGCCGCAAGATACCAAATTAACTACTATATTAATGGTCTCAAGTCCTTCTTAGTTGGACAGGTAGTAATTGGGAATACTGATACTTTGGAAGCAACTATTACCCGAGCCAAGTTAGTAGAACTAGGTGTAAATACTACTCTTTTAACTACAACACCTGTAACTACTAGTACTATAGAATTTATTCCAACTACTACTACTACTGTTAAACCAACTCCACAAGTAGATGAAATGGAAGCATTAACAAAACAAATGCAACAACTCGCTCTTAATTATGCAAATCTTTCATCAGTTTTAATGGTTCAACAAAGCACTCCTCGAAATACTAGACCGAGACCTAATAATAATAACAATCAAAATCGTCAGAATGGTCAAGCCCCTACTCAGAATTCCTTTAATCCAAATATCACTTGTTTCAGGTGTGGAAATGTAGGTCATATTTCCAGAACTGCCAAATGGGAAGAAATACCAATAATGGAAATATTAATAATAATAATAATAATAATCGCCCTCGCCAAAGAGCACCAGTTACACCTATTAATTATGCAGATGATGAAGCAGAAATTTACTATGATGAATATGAGGATGAATATGAGGAAGAATGGGAGGAAGAAGACGAATATGAAGCATATGTCACAACTCGTTCTAGATCTGTTCCATATGAGATATCCTCTCCTAAAGGAAAAAGAACAAGATTTTCAGAATCTCGAAAGGAAGACCAATTACGTACCCAACCTATTCCTCCAGTAACTCCTTCTACACCCATGGATATGGATGCTACAGCAGAACCTTCTACAAAAAGAAAAGTAAGAACCAAAATGGTCCCTGCGCCTATTGAAAATGTCAATGAATTTGACATAGCTAAATATATTAGTGACCTACCTTGTGGTCTATCTATTGGTCAAGCTACAGCTCAACTTCCTGTTTACAGGAAAGGATTAATTCAAAGTATGAGAAGAAAACGTGAAAAGATTGACAATAATAATTATATTGGAGAAAGTTACTATAGAGACTCCAACTCAGAAGAAGAAACTTCTACTACCGCTGCTAAATGTGAATTTCATATTAACCAACAACCAGTTATTGCAGTAATTGATAGTGGAGCTGCAGTTAGTATTATGACTACTGCCATGATGAAAACTTTGAAATTAACTATCGATGGACCTTCAGAATATGTAATTAAAACTGCCAATGGAACTAGAGTTAGATCATTGGGAGAAATCCAAAACTTGCCCCTAAAAGTCAGAAATTTAATTATTAAAACCAATGTTCAAATCATAGAATCAAGTGATAGTGTTTTCATTCTAGGAAATAACTGGATGAGAAAGGTAAATGCTGCTCTTGACTGGGACAAGAAGACACTAACTATCAGATACAATGGACGATCCACAACAGTCCCTGTGATTTTTACTCTCCCAAAACCTATTAAAATGAAGCAATCATTTGAGTATGATGATGAGGAAGAATATGAGTCTGAAGAGTTAGAAGAAGCTCAAATCTATATGTCTGATTTTTCTGGTTATTCAACAGAAGAATCCCTTGAATTTAACCCATGGGAAAATGAAGTATCTCCTACCCACCAAAATAATGAAGATGAAGAATTGGAAGAATCAAATCCTGCCATTTATTTAGCTCAAGCAGAAGTATATAGTGGAGAAAAAGTCAATCCAGACTTACATTTAGGACCGTTAGATTACCATCAACAAAGCCAATTTCAACAACTCTTGAGTGACTATGCAGATATTTGTGCTAAAAGTCAAACGGAAATTGGAAAAACAAATGTAATTAAGCACAAAATTATTACAAAAGATGCTACTCCTATCTCTCAACCACCCTATTGATGTAATCCTAAATATAGAGAGTTTTTACAAGGAGAAATCACAAGAATGGAAAGTCAAGGTCTTATACGAAAATCAGCCAGCCCTTGGGCTTCATCTGTAATAATTGTTGATAAAAAAGGAGGAGAAAAACGTTTATGCATAGATTATCGCAAATTGAATGCTGTCACCAAAGCAGATGCTTACCCATTGCCTCGAATTGATGATATGCTTGAATCTTTTAGTAATGCAACATGGTTTACCACATTAGATTTAGCCAGTGGTTATTGGCAAGTAGCCATGGATTCAACAGATATTGAAAAAACTGCCTTTATTACTCCATTTGGACTATATGAATTTTTAGTAATGCCCTTTGGTTTAGCTTATGTGCCTGGAACTTTTCAACGACTAATGAATAGAATACTCCAGGAGTATCTAGGAAAGTTTGTGGCAGTATACTTAGATGATGTAATCATTTACTCAAAGGGAACCTTAGAGCAACATTTAGATCATCTTAGACAAGTATTTGAAACTCTTAGACGAGCAAATCTAAAGATTAAACTTAAAAAGTGTTATTTTTGCCTTGGAAATATTCATTTCCTAGGACATGTAGTAGGACGAGAAGGTATTCGACCTGATCCAGAAAAAATTGAGAAAATTAGAACTTTTCCAGTCCCAACAAACCTAACGCAACTTCGCTCAGCATTAGGCTTATTCTCTTACTATCGAAAGTTTATCAAAGATTTCTCAAAAATAGCCAAACCAATGTTATTACTTTTAAAGAAGGAAACTCCTTTTCATTGGACTGAGAAACAACAAACTACATTTGATTATTTGAAGGAAAGATTAATTAAATCCCCAATCTTAACATACCCTGACTTTGAACAACCCTTCATTATTCATACAGACGCATCTGGTACTGGACTTGGTGCTGTGTTATCACAAATAAGAGAGGATGGAAAAGAACATGTAGTCGCTTATGCCAGCAGATCTTTGAATAAGGCTGAGTGTAATTACCCTATAACTGACCAGGAATGTCTTGCGATAGTGTGGGCTATCAAACATTTCCAACACTACTTAGGATTAAAACCTTTCACAATTGTTACTGACCATTCTGCTCTAAAATAGTTAAAGACATCCAAAATCCCAAAAGGTTGCCGTGCGAGATGGGTCATGGACCTTCAACAGTATGACTTTAATATTAAGCATCGAGCGGGAAAAGCAAATGCAAATGCAGACGCATTATCCAAAATGTTTGAAGAAGATAATCAAACTCTTAGTTGTTTCATGATTTCTATCGAAAAAGAAAAACAAACTAATGCAAATGAAAGCTTTACTCCAGTACATGAAGAGTATGATGCAGATTCAGAAGATGATTATACCGATAGACCTGCTCAAAGAGCTATCGATTTGCTAAATCGTTGTGATAATTTATTATACGATATGCAAACACAGGTCGAAAAGTGAAAAATCAGGCACCAATCGGTCACCAATCAGGTAGCTGATTGGTGACTGATTGGTGACTGATTGGTGCCTGATTGGCATTTTCGCCAAATACCGTCACCAATCAGGCAGTTTACTAACTTTTGATCCAGTGATCAGAAAAAGATGAAATATAGCTCATTGGAATCGTCTCAACAAGACGAATCTAATGGTAGTAAAATCGCATCTCTAGGATTGATAGTTAATAAAAAATTAAATAAAATATAAATGATACATTTTCATTTTTATATTTTACTTAATTTCTCATCATGTATTAATCCTAGAGATGCGATTTTACTACCATTAGATTCGTCATGTTGAGACGATTCCAATGAGCTATATTTCATCTTTTTCTGATCACTGGATCAAAAGTTAGCAAACTGCCTGATTGGTGACGGTATTTGGCGAAAATGCCAATCAGGCACCAATCGGTCACCAATCAGGTACCTGATTGGTGACCGATTGGTGACTGATTGATGCCTGATTTTTCACTTTTCGACCTGTGAAAGTTACATTGAAGAACGATCAGAAAATAGTTCTCCTATCAATATTATTTCAGGAATTCGATATGATTTCGACAACCCCAATGGACCTCATCCAGAAGATTGTATTTGTAAAGATTGTCAACCTCCTCCAGCCCGTTCGCCATCACCATATAGTTGCTGCAATGAGATTATTTGTCAGTGTAATGAAGATAACTATTCAATTAATACAGAAGAATATAATAATTCATGGAAAAGACAAATTAATGGAGATGCATTCTCTGATTATTCAGAAGAAAATCAGATCAATATTGAAGAACATATCACCTGGACCATGTGTGGTATGGACCATCAAGCTCTAGAAAATATGTATTTGGAAAACATCAAAATTAAACAAGTAATCGCTAGTCAACCAATCAATCATGGTGGAAGTCGTTGTACCATGGAATGTGATACAGAAAATCATCACGTGCATACATATTGTACGATGTGCAAAAAGAATTTATTTTACGGGACTACTATACACGACTGTATTATTGGATTCACTTTAGGAAAAATTAGGCCAGATATGAATCCCAAATTTCTTATTAATAATCAATGGTGGAAAGAACCTCAAGCAGTACAACTTGAAAATAATATCAATTATCTTAAATATATCGAACGATTAATGAATGATTTACCAGTTCACAAAGTATCTTTGGAACCTTTCATCGCCAACTTGGACTAAAAGTCCACCTTTTTTACATATTATAATTAACAAAGTATCAAAGGGTGAAAGCGAAAGTGTCCGCATTGTGACGAGACAGCCTAAATTTTCAAAAATGGATATCGAACATTACAATAACATATATAATTATTTAAAATATAATCAATTACCTTCTACATTAAATAACTAACAACAACAACAAATTCAAAAACAATCAGTATATTTTATTATCAAAAATAATTTCATTTATAAAAAGGATAAAAAGAAACAAAATAATTTATTACGAGTGATTAGAAAACATGAATTGGAACCAGTTCTTTTTATGTTCCACAATGATCCTACTGCTGCACATTTTTCAGTTGACACAATGTTTGACAAAATTCAATCAAGATATTATTGGCCACAAATGTACAATGACATCAGATCTTATGTCATGTCATGTGACTCTTGCCAACGAAGAGGAAAACAAAAGACAAAGTTACCTTTACATCCTATTCCAGTAGAAGGTCCTTTTCATCAAATAAGAATAGATTTTGTAGGACCTTTACCTATAACTACTAATGGAAACAAATATATAATTACAGCAATGGATTATTTAACAAAATGGCCAGAAGCACGACCTGTAAAAGAAGCTACTGCAGAACAAGCTGCACTTTTTATTTATGAAGAAATAATTTGTCGACATGGATGTCCAGCAAAAATATTATCAGATCAAGGAACTCATTTTAGAAATCAAATAATTGAAAAATTAATGGAAAAATTTCAGATAAAACATTTATTTTCAACGCCATACCACCCTCAAACAAATGGACTTGTAGAAAGATTTAATCGTACTTTATCAGAATCTTTAGCAAAATTATCAACAGATCATATTGATAATTGGGATAATTATATTGCACCAATTTTATTTGCTTATCGTACTACAAAACATTCAACTACAAAAATTGCACCTTTCTTTTTATTATATGGACGAGATGCTAAACTACCAACTGATTCATTAGAAAATAATGGAACTCCAACTTTAATAAATCACATAGAAAATTTAGTTGACCAACTACCTCAAGAAATTGAAATAACTAAGACAAATATTGAAATATCTCAACAAAAACAAAAAGAACGACATGATAGAAAATTACGTCATCAAATAAAATTTTCTATCGGAGATAAAGTCTTATATTATGACGCAGCAAAAGAAAAGCAATGGACTGGAAAACTAAACCCAAAATGGAAAGGACCATACTATATTCATCAAGTTGGAGAAAAAGGAGCGTACAAATTACGAACTATAGATGGAAAAGTCTTACGAACTCCTGTAAATGGAAGTTTATTAAAATTGTATCACGATCGACAAAATTGGGAACCAATAATTGTAGTATAATTAGTCACGATTAAGATCTACAACTCGTGGCAAATAGTTAATTTTACTTAGTACGATTTACAAGTGTTACAGATGATCAAAATGAATTTGTGACTCAATGCCCCAGAAAAATTTATTAAAAAGATGAAAAATTTTAGAAATTTTTATTGCGAAAAACTTAACAAAAATTTGTTACAAAAATACACTAGAAAATTTTTAGAGAAAATCAAAAAGAGGAAAATTTTATTTAATCAACTTCTTCATAATTAGGATTAGAAGTAGAACCGTTTGACAAAATTATATTACATTCCTCAAAAAGCATTTGTTTTGCTTCTTCAAATGCTGCTTCAGCACGACCTCTACTACTCTGCAAGCTTATATTATGTGAAATCAATTGACAAACTCCTTCTTCAAGACCTTCTATTGTTCGTCACTGATCGATGATTAATTTTTGGGCTTCCCATAATTTTCGCTGCTCCCCAGCCCAGATTTTATTATGGAACTCAGTATCGAGATTCTTATGAGTCCCCATTTCCAGCAAGTTTTCAAATTTTTCTTGAAGATCTTCTTTTTCTTCCTTAGCTTTCGTAAGGTCCTCTATTAGAAATAAAAATGGAGATTTATGGTCACTCCAAGTTAGTTAAAAACTAAGTGAATAAGGTCGATAGTACAAAAAAGTTCTACAGGTAGAGGCCTTTCAAGACTTAAATATCCTAGAAGTACAAGTACCCCGTCTACAAGCTGCGCAAAATCAACCTTTCAAGAACCGGATATAAGGTCAAAACCCTGTCTACAGGCAATCATACCGTTCAAGAGACATCTTAAGAACCTTGCGTACAATATCCACCTTCAAGTTGACGAACTTTCATCTTACGCGCTTCTTTAAGTCTTTGAAATCTTGCTCGAGATTTCTGACGTAAGGTATTAGATCGACGACAGGTCATAATAGATAGATTGGTAGATAGATAGATAGGTAGACAAAGAAAATTTTGGAAAAATTTTGGGATAATATCAAAGATTTTACGTGAAGATAAGAAAAAGAGAAAGGGAAAAATTTAGACCTTATATAAGAAATAGGCACGACGCGAAAACACGTTAAGATCAGGCACAACAAAAATATCACGAAAAATCATGACGCGAAAAATTATGAAAAATGTGGACGCGTAAGACACGCAAAAATCACTTTTGAAAATATTTCTGGAAAGTTCTAGAGAAAAATGGGAAGATATTTTTAGAACAAGGAAAAATAATCTTAAAATAGAAAAACGCGGTTAAATAATTTAAGCGTTAAAAATAACTGATAGATGTGGTGAAACATGATAAGTAATACAAAAATCTCATCAGAAATAAACAAAAATCTAATCAGCAAAATGATCTACAGAAATTTAAAACATATATATAGATGCGGATAAGTTGACAAAAGAGTTTAAACCGCTTGAAGAAAAATGGATTTTTCAGAAATACTAGAAGATATTCAACAAACTACTTCAGAAGAAATTAATTTTCCACCGCCATCCTACATGGAAGATGAAGATTTCCAAGTTAAATTTTCTGCAACTTTAAGAAGTGTAATGAAGTCAATACGACTAAAGGACACACAATTGGCGATAATTAACTCTTTCTATTTGGGACAACTCCTAGACCAACTATCAACTCCTAGCGAACGATTGAAATACAAGCATAAGATGTCGCTACATTATGCAACAATTGTAGAGAAAACTTTTGATATTTTTGAGTTTTTTCCAGAACAAATCTTAAGGACGAAGAAACTGGACGTCCAAGTTATTAGAAAAATTACCAGACCTCAAATAAGGAGACTTAGAAATAATTTATTGATTTTCGCAGGAGCTGCAAATTAAGAGGAGGAACCTGTTACCCATAGTCACGTGTAGAGTTACAACTTACTGCGCCAGAAGATCATGTGGAAAATTAGGATCTACTGTGCCCAACTGTGCCAAGCCTACCTAGCCGCAGCCTACTTAGCCTATTATTTCTATTATATTTATTATATTAATTATATTTAATATAATCGATATAATTATTTTATTTATTATATTTAATTTATTTATTATATTTATTATATTAGTTATATTTCTTATATTTATTATATCTATTATATTTATTATATCTTTATATGTAGTAACTTTTATATAAATAATGTTGGTATTTTCCTTCGTTATAAGTTTAGTTTCTTCAGTTCGAATTAGTTTACCTTTAGTTCCTATTAGTTCTTATTCTTGTAATTATAAAGTTCTATAATAAAGTATAACCTTTTACACTATAAACGAACTCCCTATTTTAAGCGTGTCTTGTTTGATTGGATTTCAGTCATAGTTAAACGTACTTAATCTCCCTGACTGCAAATCATAGTTAATCTATTCAACGTATCGAATCGGTTAACAGCATCAAACCAATCTTTTCACTACGAAACCAATCTCCTTCAAAGGTAAATTATGTGGAATTCACCACATTATTTTTATTTACAAAATAATATTTTTTAACTTTATTTAAACAAAGTTTTAGTAGTTAAAAGTAGTTGTAGATTTAAACTAAGATTTTTCTTCGTTAAACATAAATTTTGCGTATTAAAGTTGAATAAAATTTTACATTATTAGCTATAGTTTTTAATATTTCAAAATAATTAAATATTTTTATTTTATATTTTAGGTAAGGGTTTTGTTTTTTATCGCACCCGCAATATGTCGCAAGGGCATGCGCCTCCTAATTTTATTGGCGAAAAATTTTTTTGTGGCACGTCAAATTTCAATTGTAACACGATCTTAAAAATTTTTTAAAAAAATTCTTCGATCTGTTTTAGTTTCTTTGTCCCTACCCTTTAATAAAAACAAACCTTTACATTTCTTTTCTAATTACGTTTTCATTAAAAACATTGTTTATCATGTTTATATTCGATGGTTGGTTTCTTTTTTCTTCTTTTTTGTCTTGTTTTGAAAACTACACTAAAGGTTTTTTTTTCTTTTTTCAGGTCCTTTGTGTTGTGGATTTGACATTAATATCATTTGAAAAGAGACTTTTCATTCTTCTTACTTTTAATAAAGACTCGGTAGGTGAAGTTTAATACACCGTGTTTAATAACCTTAAAAACACTATTAACAATTTTTTTTTTTACTTTAGATTCTCTCACTTTAGATTCTTTTCACAATGGAAGTTTAATGTCAATTTCGTTACTCTTCCTTCTTCTCATTTAGAAAAAATATTGGTAAGTGTCGGTTATATAGACTATGAACTAATTTAAACAGCCTCTTTAAAGTTTTTGTATATGTATTAACCTCTTGTAAACGATATTAACCAATTTTTTTCTTTTTTTTAGGTTCTTTAATTTGATTTCCTTTCTAAAGAAGACCTCTTACTTTCCACTTTGGCGAAGTCTCGGTAGGTGTTATTCAGGTTGTTGGTGTACGCGAAGCTTTTAGAAACAACACTAACAAGTGTTTTTTCTTTTTTTTTAGGTTTTTTTCATTGTAAAAGCTAAGATTTACCGCCAATTGTGTTTTTTTTCATTTCGGTAGGTGTTACATAGGTTAATAGTGCATGTAATAACCTGTTATAAATGATATTAATGTGTTTTTTTCTTTTTTTAGGTTCTTTCACGTTGTTAAAGCCAAACTTTAAAGCTGATCTCATTTTTAAGGTACCTTTGTTACCTTTCACTTCGGTAGGTGTTATATGGGATAATGGTGTATGTACTATATAGTAGTCTTTAAAATGAATTAATGGTTTTTTTTCTTTTTTAGATTCATATGGATGTAGTTCACCTGACAATGATGATACAGCAAGTGTAACAAGTACGACTAGTGAACATGAAAAATGCACATGGAAACTCTGATGTCTTCTATTTCGGAGATAATAAATAGATTAGTGGTGTATGTATATCTTTGGGAAGTATTAGTGAAGATTTAATTAGGAGGCTTAATAAACTTTATTGTCAAATTTAAAGAACTACTTTAGCATTTGATAACTATCTTAAAATATTACAATTTCGCTTATTATGACCCATATCACCACAATTTCCACATTTATATTGTTTACTATTTACTGATGAAGTTGTGGTCTTTTCTTTTTCATGGCTTGCTTTAATTCGTTTTGTACCCTTCGGGCGTCCTTTAGATCTGGTTTGTTTATTAGGATTATTGAGAATAAAAGGAAAATTTTCCTTATCAGATTCATCATCTTTTGTATCTTCTAATTCGATATTTTCATTTTGTTTTTCACCTTGTTCTTCATCAACATCTTTTAAGTAATTCTCCAAAATATGTATTATACGTATATCCCTTTTACTAACAGCTTTCATAGTAGCTTTATGTGATAAGCCAGCAATTTTACCATATAATTGTATATCTGTAAGTTGTTCATGCCGAGCAATAAATTCTTGTGATGTTTTGCAAATTGCAGTTAAAAATGGAACATTATATTGAGGAATAAGAGGTGTAATCTCATTTTCAAATTTGCTAGCAACTAAAAATTGCTCTTTACTAGGATCTTTATTTCTATAATACCATTGTGAAGGAATAAGTCTTAAATGGAATCTTGCTGCAGGATTACGAAGCATTATTTGAAAATAATACCTGCAAATAATTCCTCGATTAATAAGAGATAGACAAGAGCAATAATGAGATCCATTTATTAATAAGATAATAAAATGTTTCTCAACAAGTTTGTTTTCAACATTTACAGCCCACATAGATGAAATTTGATCTTTATTAATGTTGGAAATCATACATGCTGCAGTTATTTGATGAGCATCAGATACATCTTCCAAATATTGACCTAATAAGAGATCATACTGCAAACACATGTAATAGCAATGTTAAATCAAGTAAAATACAAACATAATAAGTATACAATTATTATTGTAATATATACTTTATCAAATTCATCAATTACTTCTTGGGTAACTTGTACAGCATTATAAAAAACACACTGACGAATTTCATCTCTTTGAAGTTCTAATATGGCAGGAGGCAAATATTCTTCAAGTTTTTGGTTAATAGAAGTAAACATGAACGCAGCAGTGGAAATCTGAGTAGGCACACAGGGAATAGCAGCTTTCCATAACACAAGTTGATATTTTTTGTTTTCTGCCATTTGTCTTCTCTCTATTACATCCCCAAGTTCACATAAAGAAATATTAGAGTTAAAAATATAACTTTTAATCCATGCATTAATGCTTTCTACAGGAGAAGATGCATGGAGTCCTGCAGTAAATTGGTGACATGTCCAAGGATGAGCCCATGATTCTTTAGTATTATAAAGAGTATTTATCAAATATTGCTGTATTTCAGGATATTGAGTAATTAATTTTCTCCATTCTGATTCAAAGGAAAGTGTGTTTAGTGTATTACGTACAGCATGAAATTTTGTAAAAAACTCTTGAAATTTATTTCCAATTAGTTTTTGAACCTTTTTAATCAAATTTTGGCTAATATGAAAAGTGCAATGCATCGGGTATGTGGTAGGAAATGTAGACCTAATCGCAGCATGTACAGCTGGATCTGCATCTGTCATTATTACTTGTGGATACACATTATTTGTTGCTAAATTGAGTTGTTCAAATGACCATTCATGTGATTCTTTTGAGTCTTACATTCCGATTTTCATCAAGAATAATAAATAAACTTAAAGCCATCTCATACCTATTGGTTTTACAAGTTACATCTTGTACCACAATATCTGAATACCGATACCATAATTCTAACTGAGATGGCATCATCCAGAATAAATGTGTAAGAGTATTATTATTATCAAATTTGATCGCAACCTTCCACATTAGATTATTTTGTGATAATTCAAGTAATTTCGTATACAATTTAGCTGCATCATTACTATCATCTTTATTTTGTGGACGAAAATGTTGAATTGCTTTATATAAATCATTATCATAAATTATTTGTCCTGGAAACTTTGCTTCAAGATATTGTCTTTGTGTAGCAGATCCCATTCTGCATTTAATAGTAAGAAATTCAATCTCCTTCATAATTTCAGGAGGTATGTATTTGTTATCTCCAAATTGAATGATATTAGGATTAAGATTATGTAAATGGATATCATGAAGTTAAAGCTCCGAATGGGTCGGTTTGGTCCGGATTATAGACAGTTCGGATTAGAGCCAAAATCCGTAAGAACCGAACCGAAAAACCGGCAGTTCGGTTCGGTTTAATCCGATTTTTTATAAAAATGCGAAAAATCGAATAGCCGGCCATCTAGTGATCGTATAAAGTCGAGCCATATATCATTGGATTCCTCTCGACGAGACGCGTCGAATGGTGCTAGGATCATGTCTCTAGCACCGATAGATAGCTTGCTAATTCAAATTATTGATAATTCATTTAGCGTGGATTAACGTGTGTTCTATCGATGCTAGAGACATGATCTTACCACCATTCGACGCGTCTCGTCGAGAGGAATCCAATGATATATGGCTCGACTTTATACGATCACTAGATGGCCGGCTATTCGATTTTTCGCATTTTTATAAAAAATCGGATTAAACCGAACCGAACCGCCGGTTTTTCGGTTCTAATACCCGAACCGAACCAAACCGAATTTTGAGCCGGTTTCGGATCGGTTCCTTGGTTTAGCCCGAACCGTTCGGAGCTTTACATGAAGTGTTGTAATATAAACATATTTAAAAGGATTTTTAAAGGTAGGTTCTGATAAATTAATATGCCAAGCACAGCCTAGACGTTTTGTTGTTGTCTCTTTATTGGATTTTGTAACATAATTACCATGATGTTCACATTGTGCAGTACGTCTACAAAAAGTTCCATCAGATTTTTTCTCAACACGACTATATATGATATTAAACCCTTGCTGCTTTGCCCGACTTTCAATAGTTTCAAATGCTTGCTTCCAAGTGGTGAAAGCCTTTCCTTGATACAAAACTGGTTCAGAGTTTTCTTGTTGCATTGTAGTAAACAAAGGTATAAGGTGTGTAAAAAGCAAAAAAAATAAAGGGACGTACAAAAAAATTAGGTAAACAAATAGTAACTTTGTCGTCGGGCTGGTAGTGTGCCTCGCTACGCTCATCCCACCTCGGCCACGCTGGCCTCGCAGTACCTACATCCCCCCTCTGTGGGGCAGGTTTACCTGCCACAGTACCATGGTCTGCCACGGTATTTTTCCACTTATTTTTTTTTATACATTTTTTCTTATATATAACTTACTATGACAACTATGGCAACTATGGCAGACTACTTAAAAACGGAATAAAAACGCGAATAAAGCTGAAATCAGACAGAATCTCCTGCCATAGTACCTGCCATAGTACGAAAAATCTTATAATAATACTATGGCAGCCTTAGTCAGCCCCTTAGACCCCAAAACCCGATTCACGCTATGATTACCCTTTATATACTCACCTAGACCCCCGCAAGTATTTAATTCCCCCTATGTCCTGAACTATGGCACCCGAACTATGGCAGCCGAACTATGGCACCCGAACTATGGCAGCCGAACTATGGCAGCCGAACTATGGCAGCCGAACTATGGCAGCCGAACTATGGCACCCGAACTATGACCACTTACCCCCGTCAGAAAAAATATATTCGGCAATTGAAGATTAGGTAACTATAAGTAACATACAATGATAAACTTACACGCCGCCACTTCTCTTGCTGAAGACCTCGGGCTTGATCTTGTAGACATCTATGGAATCCGTAAATGGATCCAAATTCGGGCATCACCCCTCAATGACCCGGACATAGTAGCAGAGATGGTCAGAAACCTTCCGGTTAAAGAATTCGGAAAACATCTTAAGATTAACAGACTCTGGTATAACTGTTGTAAAGCCGAGTTGTGGAAGCGGCATAAAGAAGCCGAAGAGGTATACAAACAGGCAGTAGACTACTACAAGGAAGCCATTGACAATTTCAATGAAGCCGATCAGAAAAAATATACCAGGTTTGCAGGGATGGTAGTAATAGAAAGAGCACTCCTCAGATGCGGCTTTATAACGCAAGAGTCCGACTGGGAGAAATGGACTCAAATAACGTACAACATCCAATTGCTTAAGGAAGGTCGCACTCCTGACGACTCGGATGATGAATCAGATGATGGAGAGGTATCTCTCGATGACTCAGATGATGAGGAATACTTTTAGAAGGCGGTACTAATCCGTCTTCCTCTTTTTTGCCTCCTTAAGGCATTTATCAATACACTGCTTACACGTGTCATCAGAATCTAAGATTTTCTGCCCGAGTTTTTTGCATTGCCGATTGTACGCCGTCTGATGTCTTTTAGCCGCAGTTTCTTTTTTCTTCTCCTTGGTTTTCTTTTGATAACCCAGTCTATCCCAGTAAAAGTATTCTTATGCATACCACAAACTGTGCAATCACCATGCAGCCGGTAACGCCCATTTGTGGTCATATCTTGTATTTCACTAGCAGTCTCGGTTTCCTTCTTACACTTTAGGCAGTAAAATCGTGTCATTTTAAGATTTGAAGTCCGAAATCTTTCCTTTAATTTGTCGTAATATGTCGCAATTAGAGAATTACTACAAATACTACAATCTCTCTGGAGTACCAGCACGAATTCTAAAAGGTGAGGAGCACTACAACCTATACAAAAAGCCCCTAAAGGAAAAGTCATCAGAGCGTCCACGAGTAGTTGTATGGAAACCAAATGCGACGCATCAGGCAGATCTCGCAGAGATGCCAGTCGACCCCAAAGGATTCCACTATTTCCTCGTAGTGGTGGAAGTCGCGGGTTAACAAGTCGATGCAGAGCCCCTAAAGGATAAAACCGCAAATAAGGTTCTCAATGGATTTGTTAAAATCTACAGAAGAAATCGCATTAAGCCACCAACACATCGAATAGAGACAGACTCCAGATCAGAATTCACCAATGATCAGGTACGTGATTTTTTCCTGAACAACCTAGGGGTGATGATGAGGTTCGGCGAACCAGGAAGACACAAACAGCAATCATACGCTGAACGAGCCATCCAAGCAATCCAGGAACCTCTCCTAAAACGAATGGTGGCATAGGAGTTGAAGACCGGGGTGACATCCGTGAAATGGTCAGAAGATTTCCGTGATGTAGTTAATAAAATAGATGAAATCTGGCAGAGAAATCCCCCAGACATTCCGACAGGGTCACCCAAAGTGTCAAAAAAGACGGAACTTCTCTCTGAAGGAACACATGTCCGAGTCAAGTTAGACGAACCTATTTCAGTACTCGGGAATAAACTCCATGGAAAATTTCGTACAGGTGACATAAGATGGAATCCCAATATCCGTGTCATCAAAAAAATGATCCTCTCACCCGAACAGCCTCCTACGTATCTTCTTGATGGACCACACGGGCGTCTAGGTGTATCCAGATGTGCGTACACCCGAAAAGAGTTGCAGATTGTTCCAGAAAATGAACATCCCCCACCTGACTCCGTGATAAGAGGGCAACCCGAAAGATTTGTACCTGAGCGGATACTCCGGCATCGCATCAGGAAGGGTCAAGACCAGTATCTAGTCAAGTGGGAACGATACCCAGATACCGAAGCCACTTGGGAACCCGCTGACCGGTTGGAGGAGGATGTCCCTGCCTTAATCCGCAAGTTTTGGGAATAAAAAATAAATATTCCCTATTTTTTGTCTCCTCGATTCACGTCAGAAACTATCGGGATAAAAACATTCTTCTCATTACAAGTAAGGGCAATATGTTCACGTGATTCATGGACATCATAATTGTAACATTTCAGACACGTCCGGCTCAATCCAATCTCCCTATGCTTGTAATCGCTTAAAACCGCGAGATTCTCAGTGATTACACAATCAGGGGTTAGTTTGATTGACACTCCTTTTACCATGCCGAATGTCCTACCAGAACCCGGAGCGCCGGATATGTTATGTGTAATACTCTTGTTGATATCCAACCCTAATTCTTCAGCGGCTTCCCTCTGAATAAAAGACGCGTTAGCACAAGTGTCTGCTAAACACTGAATTGCTATCCCATTGACCTCCCCATCCAGCGCTAAAAGATCTTTAGTATTCTCCAAACGAGCTATGTCAATATCCATCAGGTCATCTTCCCTGATATCCTCTTCTTGTTTTTCTTCAACTAGGTCTTCTGGAATCTCCGTACTTTTACGAGCAGACTTTAATTCTTCCCGAAGAATTTCGCGGAGTAATTTTCTAAAATCTGCAGACCTTAATAAACTTAATGAATCATTTTTGGTGACGGCTTTTATAAGTGTGGGCTTACTACTAGTAACCTTCACAGGAATCTTAATAGGAGTCATTTTAACTGATTTTTTTGGAACAGATTTAAGAAGTTTCGAGATACTTACACCCTTATCCGAGTTTACTTTTTTTTTGTACTTCGAACTGCACAAATCCGAAAACCACCTTCCTCATCGGGAACAATTTTCAAGTCATCAAAACTCGTGGTATTAGTATCAATATCCATAGCATCATCATTAAGATCGAGGTTTCTCATTGCTCGGGCTAATTCCAGATCATCGCGTCTATCTTTAGCCTTCTGAAGTCGCTTTGGAAATCTTTTAGATGTCTCATATCCCATAATAAGATCAATAACATGTTGATCATCTTCACTAGTCCATTCAGGAGCATCAGGGTCATCACCAACATCATGATCTACATAACCATCATCCCAATCAGGATCCTGATGATCCTGAACAACGCGTCTCTGTGGTTTTGGTCGAACAGGTTTAATCTGTTGTCTATAGACCGGTAGTTTACGAACTGGCTTAGATACTTGTAATTGTTTAAATTGTGCCTGGAAATTCTTGGTAAGTTCCTCGGCCTGCGCCTTAAGCAATTCTTGTAATCGTTCTTGAGTAATAACGTCTGTCGACCTTTGTATTACAGCACCTTCGTGTGGAGTCACGGGATGAGTATAGCCAGCCAATTCCTCTTTTTTAGCCTTTTCAATACCCTGGCGCCTTTGTAATCCATAGAACATTTCACCCTTTCGTCGCTCGCATCACTCAATCTATCGATTAATATATTAAGAGGCGCGCCCCGATTCTGGAAGCTTCAATAACGTTTTCCGGCAAAAGTCCTCTATAGAACTGGTCAGTAACCATAATTCGATTATATCCTACAATATCCCCAGCCCTCTCAACTCGCTTATAGTAAGATCGAACAGGTTCACCTTGTTCCTGGTAAAGATTACTAAATCGTATCTGAAGTCTTTCTTCCACGACGGTTGGAAAATTTGTACGCATATGCATAAATGCTTGATCCAGGAGAATCCCCTGTAAGACTATTGGTTGATTCTGAACAGCAGCATTAAATGGACCTCCATGATTTCCCAACCCATTAACGGGTTGATGAGTAGGACGTCCGCCCGCACGCCTCCACTGCTCTTCAACTTTAAAATTCGTTCTAACGATATCAGCGCGTGATGGGAAAAATGCATCTCCAACGGTTACCGCCGCATTACCTGCAACCCTTGAATATATATCAGCATCAGACCCGGGTAAGTAAGTACCAACATGTAATCCATTAGCAACCTCAGGAACAGCTAAAGCTCTGAACGCTCGGCGAGTAGCACCGGCTCCACCATTTGCAGTAGCCACTAACCGAATATTCGAGAGTTCCCAATTTTTTCCAGTAAGTTCTGCATCAAACCACCTCGCCGCTTCATCTCTCATACAGCTACGAAGAACCCCCATCGCTCGCACCCGACCCGGAGGCGCACTGGCATCGTCCAATGGATCAATACCAACGGTATTAATATACCCTAAAAAGTTATCAATAAAAAGATTAAGATCTTCATCTTCCCGACCATGAAATATAGGGGCAGCTATACCAACGGCAGCCATATCGTATTTTGTGGATGGTTGAGAGGAGGTGGAGGAAGGTTCAATTGTCTAATCCGAAACCATTGTACTTGGATACGCAGAGCGGCTATTTGTTGGAAAAATCGATTCCTAAGACGTCCCAATGTCCGAATTCCAAAAAGAACCCGATTATTGGCATATACAAGCCGATTTCGTGCCACATCACGCTCGCCTATAGCTCTATTACGTTCACCTATAGCTCTATTACGTTCTCCTCTCATAAGATTATATTGCTGCTGAAGACGACGATTAGTCGTCCGCATACCACCAAACTCACGTTCCAATTCAGCCAAATTAGCTTCTAAACCAGTAATAGTATCTTGTACGATATTTAGCTCATCTTGTGTAAGACCTAACAAACCTGTTTGAACCTCGAGTTCATCTTGTAATTCATCGCGTTCTTTTCGAGATCGATCACGTTCCGCTTTTAATATATCACGTTCTTCGTATGTTTCTCTACAGCGATGAATTAATAAATTAAGAGCATGTTTAAGACGATGGTTTGCATTTTGTACATCTCGATTAACAACGATGCGATCACTGACAGTTAAAAAATCTGTTAGATCCTTAATTACCGCAACTAATGGTATATTATTCATATCACGCAAATCCCTAGGAGGCGGTCCAGTAGGCTCTGAAGGAGTATAAATTGCAATTGGTATCGACATCATATTTAAACTAAATTAGAATAAAATTCAAATGGATCTTTATGTATACAATTTGGACGAGTACACGACCGACTCGAGACAGGGTAATGAGTTTGCCCCATCATGGCCTTTCCGTCTTGCCGTAGCAGGAAGTTCTGACTCGGGTAAGACAACTATGATTATTAATTTGTTAATGGGAGACAAGAAGGCAAAGGAGGATAGCGAAAGGTACATATTATGTGATGCGGTAATTCTAGTTGGCAGATACCTCGATGAACCGAAGTGGGCAGTCGTACGTGATTTTTTCAAAGAAGAAGAAATTCCGTTTACCGCAGTATCCCATAGTGAGATTCCAAATGTTAAGGACTTCAACTCCACCCAGGCTACTGTGGTAATCTTTGAGGATTTGATGGATGCGCCTAAAAAAACCCAGGATCTCATCACTGGATTTTTTACACACGGGCGTCACAAAAATATCTCGTGTATCTATGTGGCCCAAAGATTCTTTACCATTCCCAAGGCTATTCGTGAAAATGTGAATTATATTTCCCTACATGGAGGTCACGGAAGTTTGACCGATACTAAGAGGATCATCCGCCAGTATACAGAAGAATCGGAGTCACTAGCTCCAGTAATCGATGACCTTACTCTACAACGCGAATTTATAGTATTTGATCTTAGAAGATCCAAGAGCGATCCGTTATCTATTCGGGTTAGATGGGATACTAGTCTCAGTTCGATCACCGATCAATCTCAGTTCGATCCTAGTTCGATCTCAGTTCAATCCCCGTTCGATCCGAGTTTGAACCCAGTTCGATCAAAGTTCAATCCGAGTTTGAACCCAGTTCGATCAAAGTTTAGTTCCTATGGCCAGAAAGCCGTAGCTGAAGCAAAAAAGTCCTCCCAGCTAATCGAGTTTGCTCAGGAATATCCATCGCCTAAAGAGAGAAAACACCTTCTCGTATCTGGTTATAGCTAAGAACGCAGATACCTGGGTTAAGTACGTCTTTCGGGAAGCCTACGGACTATCTGGTAAGACCTTGGGATCAGACTTCCAAAACTTCTTAGCGAAAGTACGGGATAGGACCACGAAGACTGAAATTCCAAAACCTGAGACCGTAAAGGAGTTATTCTCCCGATATGAAGTCCTGAAGTCTAGTCACCCTTTGGATAATAAAAAATTAATAGAAGGCATCGGGGTCCTTTTACAGATCTTTTCTAAGGGTCATATGGACCGTCGAGCATTACGAGTAGGGATCAATAGTATTTTGTAAGAATCTGGCTGCTTTAGCAACCCATCTCGCGAAGTTCTTCCGCAGAAGCCCTAAGAATCATGGCACTTTTTTTACGTCCTTCGAAGTCAATCCGTAGCATCCTAGCTTTTAATCCAATAGCTCCTAAGGCTCGAGAAGCAAAGTTCTTAGTCATCGGATTTCTTACATGATTTACATAGTTCTCATAGAATGTAGTAAAGGGTTCGTCAATACCATCCGGGTATGTATTCCGTAAGAACTGATATAAGGCAATTTCCCCACTGTCACATCCAATGGCTATAAGCTGTTCAAGAAGCCACTTCCTAGTATCCTCGTATGAATCTCCGTCCATAATTTTCATATCTAGTCTTTGTGTGAATAATTGCGTAAAATCCGCATTACTTGCCCGACGGATAATCTGGACCAACTTATTCCTGGCAAGTCCCAAGGCTTGTAAAGGTTCACTCTCGTCACCAATCTTCTTTATAATCTGTCTATACAACACGCTGGATAATCCTCTATATGCCGCTTTTGCAGAGAATACTCCACAGTTCTGACACTGGTTTATTATGATTGATGTTGACATGGCTATCTTTCTTTGATTATTCGCTCACTTAGTATCCTTCACAATCTTTTTTATATATTGTTATCTTTAAATACCTGTCATTTGTATAAAAAAAAATAACTGGCATTAAGGGATCAACCGTTGGAAAGACCGGAAGACCGGAGGACCGGAGGACTGACCATTAGGAAGCGCAGTCCTTGCACAACTTGTCCGTTAAGTCACTTTGGGCTTACAGGCATGAGACATTCCCTACACAACTCAATATTAAGCTCTGCAAGTCTCGGGGCATGGTCCTCCAAAGTTCGTGGACGACCGGAAGGACCGGAGGAAGGTGTCCCGTTAGTCGTATTCTGCTGTAAGATAAAATCATCATATTCATTTTGGTCAGCTTGAATAGCGGCTCTGATTTGTTGTATATTATTGAAAGTTAACCGCTGGCCATCAAGATTTTCCTCATTATAGCGTGTTTCATTGATGATTTCCTCTATAAGCTCCTCCTCTTCAGAATGAACAAGGTAGTAGTCCTCAACTACCTCGTAGTCACTCTCAACCAGTCTATGATACGTTCTAGTACCGTGTTGAATATAGCGTCCTGTATCTGTATTTAAATATACAGGTTGTTCCTGAGGTGGAGGCGGTACGGTTTGTCTACGGACAAGCCTTCCATCGATATAATCATGGGATTCCATAACTATTCGATTAAAGGTATCTCCACCAACACGGATTGGACGTCCGGTTATAGGATTAGTTATATAAGGGTATGACATGTCTTTTTTCTGTACGTGTCTACATACCTAATTGTTATCTTCAATTTACAATAACCAAGTGACATCGTCATCAGTCCTTGTCAAAAAATGCGAGGATGCCTGATGATGAGGTTACATGGTCATCAGTCCTTGTCGCAAAACACGAGGATACCTGATGAATAAGTTATTGGATTATTGGCCTAAAAAGCATTCATGGAAAAACTATGGATTATATTACAGAAAATGTGAACGGAGTTCATGTCACGTGATACCCTGAACAAATGTGTAGAGTGTCACGTGATTTCATGCGGTACGTAGATCATTTCCTTTTTGGGCGATACCCGTTCCACAAAAATCGATTTGGTAAGAATGCGTTTGGAACCTTGTGTAACATAAATTTCCTTTTTCGGTAATTCGGGATTACGCGGTAATGCCGGCCGGATCTAAAAAATATGACTCTGCAGGGTAATTCCTACGAAAGTCAAGTACAAAATGCTTACTCCTGTTGAGTCCATTCATACCACTCCCAGTCCCCAAGGATCGCCTCCCCATCTATGTTCACTTAATGCATGCTCTATGGTTTCCCTCTCTTGGGGGTCCACGACCATCCCATTCCTAAGCATTTTCTCCATAATATAAAGCTGATCCTCGGTGAGGCGGTCTATCCATCTTTTATAGAAGTCGTTTACATCTTCAAATGTTATCCAGTCAACATTCCCTTTTTCGAATGGCTTTCCAAGAGCTCGGACATACCCGATCGTAGTGGCATAATTTTTCCACCTCTTATATGCCTCTTGACGAACTTCCTGCCACCACACTCTATCTACCTTACTCACTGCAATAAGGTCAGTATCCGGGATCTTTGCGACAATGCGTTCGACTATTTCTACTGGTAATCGGTCCAACATGATGTTATGTTACTTATACTATAGCTATCTTCAATTACTGTATGCCTATTACACATGGATAAAAAATATAGACTAAATTCGTACAGAATCGTAGGACCATAGGAGCCGCTTATGCAAGAAGTTCTGTTAAGGTTTTCTCAGCCTCGTTTTTAGTAATAGCTCGCTTTGGGGGACCGGTTGATGAGTCCTTAGTCGCATTATAATACAATTCGAAGAGGGCCTCAAGCTTATCTAGGAGAGCTTGTTTATTCTTGTATGATTCGCGGATTTTTGCTATTTTAGCAGTATATGCCGCATTATCTGGGAAGAGTTTTCTGGCCACGAACTTCACATATGATACAGGAGAATTTGCCGTCTGGATTCGCTTGATATACTTCACGTGGTCCTGGACGAGGTAACTGGTTTTGCCAAACCCAGATATTAATGCGACTACTATAGTATCTTTTAATGCGCGGATAATCTTGGGGACAGTTTCGTCAGTGATAACACTAGGCTGAATGCGCGATGCCTCGTAAATAATCTCCTCACTAGTGCTGTCAGTGCTGTTAACAATGCTTGCGAATTCGGTATATGTTGACATGATTCTTTGTACTTTGTAAAAAATATAAATCTTCAGTTACCTGTTTATTCGAATGAGAAAAAATAAATATAAAACTCGGGGTTTACACTTGGGATACTGCGAGGCAGTAGAAGTGTCGCTCGGCCTTTTGTATCAATGGAGAGCCTGGTCTATATAACCAGGGGATAGCGACTTTCTGGATAATCCTAGCCGCTTTATTGTTCTTTCTTTCTATATATCTCCTAAAGGCTTTCTGGATCATTTCAGCATGATGAGTATAATAGTCGAAATTAAAATGCTTTGGGCAACTATATAAATGTAGTCGTACCGCTTGATCCATGGAAGCATCGGCTCCCCATCCACGATCAATAAAAGATTTACAGTAGGTACAGTACCACCTATTTGGTAGTCGTGATACTATTCTCCTAATGTGCACAATATAAGCATATACAGCTTGACGAGACCTTGGATAAGGTAGCCGCCTATGAAAACCTATTCTACTACAAGTCTCATAATATTGCACAGCATTTTGAATGCGCTTAGCCCACGCGTGGAAACTTTCGTCGTCTTGTCTACCTAATCCGTCGGTGTTTTGCATTTGGGTATCTCGTAAGATTACATATCCCATAGGTTTATTCAATTATGCCATCACGATATGTCAGTAAAAAATAAACCTACCAGTTCTTAGCAATCATGTCCAGATAACCTTGTTCGCATTTTTCACATGGCAGTATCCCGCGGTTTCAAACTTGAAAGTCTTTAGAGTCGTATCTGCATTCTCTGAACAAGTGAAAAGCGCGGGGCTATCTGGCTGCTCTTCTAAAATAAATCCATCCGTATGGATACGTCGTACTTTATCCTTGTATGGTTGAATTGCCTCAGATGTGATTTTGCGACCACGTGCTAATAAGAATGGGGCGATCCTGGGATACTCACCTTTGAAGGGATTACCCGGGTTTGTGAACTGGAATCGCCACTGGTCAGATCCTACTGGTATGATAGAGTCGAGTGTATGGCCCTCTGGAAATGTAAACGGGTCTGTTTGATTTGCGGTGAGTGTCTTGTAATTACGCTTCCTCTGGCATAATGCTCCCCATAATGTGTTGAGGACTCGCTTTGCCACGCGGCCAGCTACGCCACCCTGGTTTTTAATTTTGAAGAGGAAGTGTACATACTCACCGAATATTACAGTTCCAGGGATTCTCGCTTCTCTATCATATATCAATGCATTTGGCTTCCCATCCTGTATTAACTGTATATTGAGACCAAGTTTTTTTGCTCGTTGTAAGTCGATGAATGTATAGATTCCCCTTTTATTCTGTCGGAAGAGAATATTATTCCCACTTACCTTGGCACGGAATAATCCATACAAGGCATAACCCCTGTGGTCAACAAAGTCATTAAGTGTCTGGAATTTACCCCGTCTGATTGGAAAGTTCGCGTTCGATTGTTGGATACTCGGGTATAAACTTGTTGCGTCGTACTGTCTTCCATAGCCCTTCCACTCGTTATCTGCCCAGATTAATCCTCCCATCATTGCATCACTTAACCACTCTGCTTCTATCGGGTCAAGAGGATCATTGGCTGGAATCCCTACACTTAATCGTTCGAATAACCAGAGAGCCGTTCTTTTGTAAGACCAGTTATGGTATGATAAGTCGATTCCTAAACCGAACTTCTTTGTAGTTTGTAAGAAGACATCCCGTTCCTCGTGGATTCTCTGATATGCTTCTTCGAGAGTTTCATATACCCCAGTCTTACGGTTTTTCTCGACGGGGATGAAAGAACTCTTGGAATTCTTAGTTTTTTGAAACTGCCCAATTGTGCAAGACTTAACCGTTTTGCCGTTATATATTGTGACTACATTATTGGTCCCATCTTCATGGTATACAATGGGTAAATTACGCTTTTTATCTAATTTACTGGAGTGGAGTCTTCCGGGATTTAACGCGAGGGAGTAGTGACCCTCAGACAGGATGAGAGTCGCACGTCTATCGGACTTACTCTTAGAGATTCGGGTAATGTCCCCCACAATATTAATTGCGAGACTTCCTGCGAGTTGTTCAACCTTGTCCATGCATGAAACTGGGATGGGAGCATCGCGATTGAGACCTAATGCCTTTTTGATATACTCGGGCTTTTCGATTGACTTTGGCATTTTAGAGAATGTGCCGTAGATATGTTTCAGGCATTCATACAGGCAATCATTTAGCTCCCCGTTGCAACCTCCTGTGGCCGGTAGACTATCTCTCGCATAAATTATGAATTGTTCAAAATAATCGGGGTCTGCGTCATCCGGTAGCTGTGCTTCATCATAATGGTCTAATAGTGAAAAGAGGCTGGCTGGTTGGTTTCCTGATGTCCATCCACCGGGTTTCCAGTTTTCATAGGGAAGTAGGATCTGGAACTTTCTATCTGGAAATCGCGCCTGGAGAGTCTGACCGAGTCTGGTGATAGCTCCTCTGGAAAAGCGGGCACCAGAATATTGAAGTTCCTTGATGTCAGGTCGTGTTGGTAAAGTGCGGGCGATTCTTGAGTATTGCATTTTTATGTATATGATTTGTCTTCAAATATAAATAATAACTTTCTATATATACGAAAAAAAAAAGAAATAATCTCAAATAGCGCTTACAATATGTCGTTGATAGCGCCCTCAGTATCCTCTTCGTTCCAGTCATCGATGATTCCATTGGCGGCCTCCCATTCACGTTCCATATCAGTTTTTGGACGTTCCTCGGGGATCTCTCGCGCTTTTCCCTTATCTGCCCTCATAGTTTCATACCCAGAGGGGGTGGGAATAATCTCGGCATTACGATTCTCCTTGTATATTCTTATTAAATCTGCGAGTTCTTTACGGCTAGGTATTTTAGGTAAGTATCCATTATATTCAATCCAGTCCTTGAAGCGGTCTACTACTTCCATAAGGTAATACTGGTACTCGTCCTCAATACGCGTTGTGGGACATTCCTCTACTTCAAACGCGAGTATTTCCCAGTCATAGTCATCTGACGCATCTTGATACTTGGCCCATAATTCCTTACCTGTATTGTAGAGATCATCGAAGGCCTGGTCCTTTGAATTTTTAACCCACGGTTTGCGATCCCATCGGTGTCTTTCATGCCAAGCCCAGTGCGCTCGAGTGCCTTCCTTTGGTTCAGGATCCCGGTCGACTTCTGGTTCTGTGTCAGGTTCTGGGATAAGTTGCTCTTCGGGAGCCGGTTCTACTACAGGTTCTGTAGAAAATTTAGAATCTGCGAGGGATTCGGATTTTGTGGAAGATTCTGCGGGTGACTCAGGTTGTTGTTCAGGAGCTGGGTTCACGGTTGTAGAATCTGAGTCTGATAACAAGTCGTCTAAGACGTCGTTGTCATCATCTGGTTTAGGGGTGGGTTCTTCTTGGTCAGGTTCCTCGTCAGATAGATAACAATCTGAGAAGCTATCTATAGGTTCATCGGTGTCTGACTCATTAGTATCTTCATCGGGATCCGGTTGTTCTTCCCTTGACTCTTGTAGACGTTCTTTTAAGTGGTCAGGCTTGGGTGGAAGCGGTGGAGGAATCTTGCGAATTACAGGTGCGGGTTTTTTCTCGACAGGTTCGGGTTTTTCCTCTGTGGGTTCGGGTTTTTTCTCAGCGGATTTTTCCTCTGCAGGTTTCTCGGCAACTAACTCTACTTCCTCTACTGGTGCTTCCTGTACGTCTTGTACATCTTGTACATCTTGGATTACTTTACTAAAATTCTCCGCGATTTTTGCTTTATCTAGTATGTAATAGTTTATTCGGGTACCTGAGCGGCTTACACGCATTTTGGGGGCGAATTGTTTAATCTCCATACCGAATTTATTGTCACTTAGTGTTTTGTTTTCACCCTTCTCACTGCACCAGTTTTGGTAAGTACTATAGAAATTTGTACACGGGATTTCAAGTGTATCACAATTGTCGGGCCACATTATTTCAAGGTAATATTGTATAAAACGCTGGGGATTCGGGATACTTGCTTCAATTAACTCCCATTTCATTTGAGTATCAGGAATAGATCGGGGATTGAAGCCAGTTAAGTCTCGGCTAAGTAGATAGGACATGAAGGAACTGGCTGTATCCAGATTTTCTAATACTTTTACGAGAGAACTGAAGTATTCTCTATTGCCCTTATATTTGGCTGAGACATTGAGAGCTACAAATCTTTCATCCCCCATTTCTATACGGATTGGCATAGCATGATTACTGAGGATCATGTAGCCAGCAAAGTCATCAATAACCTTCACATCTATCCCCTTTTCCTCGATAGAGATGTAAGGCTCGGTGATTAAACTCTTGAGTCGGTTGTTTGCCCCATGCCATTCCTTGCCTGACATATCGCATTCATTGAGGATGATAAGTTTTTTGGCACGAACAGCTGCATTGAACCTTCCCATTACATCTTCAAGACGCATAGTGGAAAGGAAGTTTTCACGGCCGAGAATACGTTCTCCGATAAAATCGGTTAAGATATTCTTACCACATCTGGGGGGACTGCGCATGATAATTGCTGTACCGGGTTTTTTGTCTGGATTTTGAATAAGGAATGCGAGCCAGTTGAGGATGTATGTGGTTAACTGCTTGTCCTCCGCACACCATACCTCATGAACGTGTCGGATGATTGGATTAACTAGATTTGGTTTGATGCGCTCAGCGGGTTGGGCCCTAAAACCTAGGAAGAGATTGAAGAATTCAGGATTATACTTTGGTGCGTTTGGGGGATAAGGCATGAAGTTTACATCTGTATAACAGATCTTTGCAATTGAGGCTTGGAGAAGAAGATCCTTTAATTTGGTGGATGTGGTCGCATCACTGTCTTCTCCGGTATCTGACCGAATAATTACCTTGTGCTTAGTAGAAATCCCCTTGAGATCTGCGGCGAACTCGAAGTATATGCTTCCATTGTAAGCCTTCTTTTTTCTAATCCACATGCCGGATTTTGTGGTGATGAAAGCCACAGAAGCCGAGATTGCTGAATTGACGCTTTCTTTCGTGTGTGTACCTACACATTTTTTAAGAAGGTCATCGTAGAAGAAACGGTTGTTGGGGTTAAAGATTGCTGGAACTTGAGCGGCCATTTTTTGTTCTATTAAATCGAGTACTAATTTATAGTTACCTAATCTTCAATTGCCGAATATATTTTTTCTGACGGGGGTAAGTCGGGTGCCATAGTTCGGCTGCCATAGTTCGGCTGCCATAGTTCGGCTGCCATAGTTCGGCTGCCATAGTTCGGGTGCCATAGTTCGGCTGCCATAGTTCGGGTGCCATAGTTCAGGACATAGGGGGTCATACTTGGGGGGTCTAGGTGAGTATATAAAGGGTAATCATAGCGTGAATCGGGTTTTGGGGTCTAAGGGGCTGACTAAGGCTGCCATAGTATTATTATAAGATTTTTCGTACTATGGCAGGTACTATGGCAGGAGATTCTGTCTGATTTCAGCTTTATTCACGTTTTTATTCCGTTTTTAAGTAGTCTGCCATAGTTGCCATAGTTGTCATAGTAAGTTATATATAAGAAAAAATGTATAAAAAAAAATAAGTGGAAAAATACCGTGGCAGACCATGGTACTGTGGCAGGTAAACCTGCCCCACGGAGGGGGGATGTAGGTACTGCGAGGCCAGCGTGGCCGAGGTGGGATGAGCGTAGCGAGGCACACTACCAGCCCGACGACACTTTTGTGTTACAATCACAATTCATATATTTACTAGCCAATAAAATTAAGCATTGTCCGCACACTAATATTTTCGTTTATTCAGAACTAAAACCAAGTTAATGACATTTATAAAAGCAATAACATATACTATTAGTCCTATCAACACTTTACCGAAAATGAAAAGTCTTTTTTTAACAAGATTTAAAATTAAAATTAAGCTTCTGCAATAAAAGAAGTCTTTTAATATAATATTTACCAACTCTCTATCAAAATAAAAAGACAATACCATCAAGAAAGTAAGAAAAGTAAGGATTAATCATTAATTATTAGACCTTTTATTTCTATATAAGAACTTTATGTGTATGTAATTAATTACTTTATTAAAAAAATTGTTAAGCATCCTGGTTCCTAATTTATATACTTTAATCATTTCCAAAGGCTGTTTCATACACCATTAGCCCATATAACACCTACCGAAGTGAAAAATAACAAAGATACCAAAAAAATGGAGAAAAAAGGATTTATACCATTTATCCTGGTAGAGCGTTAGAATTTTTCCGCCAAACAATTTCTACTAGTTCTTTATTACCTGGTATATTTCGTCCGATGGTATCAGCTTTAAAGTTTGGCTTTAACAATGTGAAAAAACCTAAAAAAAGAAAAAAAACTCATTAATATTATCATTTATAACAGGTTATTACATACACTATTAGCCCATATAACACCTACCGAAGTGAAAGGTAACAAAGGTACCTTAGAAATGGGATCAGTTTTAAAGTTTGGCTTTAACAACGTGAAAAAAACCTAAAAAAAGAAAAAAAAACTCATTAATATTATCATTTATAATAGGTTATTACATACACCATTAGCCCATATAATACCTACCAAAGTGAAAGGTAACAAAGGTACCTTAGAAATGGGATCAGTTTTAAAGTTTGGCTTTAACAACGTGAAAAAAACCTAAAAAAAGAAAAAAAAACTCATTAATATTATCATTTATAATAGGTTATTACATACACCATTAGCCCATATAACACCTACCGAAGTGAAAGGTAACAAAGGTACCTTAAAAATGAGATCAGCTTTAAAGTTTGGCTTTAACAACATGAAAGAACCTAAAAAAAGAAAAAAACTCATTAATATCGTTTATAACAGGTTATTACATGCACTATTAACCTATATAACACCTACCGAAATGAAAAAAAACACAATTGGCGGTAAATCTTAGCTTTTACAATGAAAAAAACCTAAAAAAAAAGAAAAAACACTTGTTAGTATTGTTTCTAAAAGCTTCGCATACACCAACAACCTGAATAACACCTACCGAGACTTCGCCAAAGTGGAAAGTAAGAGGTCTTCTTTAGAAAGGAAATCAAATTAAAGAACCTAAAAAAAAGAAAAAAATTGGTTAATATCGTTTACAAGAGGTTAATACATATACAAAAACTTTGAAGAGGCCGTTTAAATTAGTTCATAGTCTATATAACCGACACTTACCAATATTTTTTCCAAATGAGAAGAAGGAAGAGTAACGAAATTGACATTAAACTTCCGTTGTGAAAAGAATCTAAAGTGAAAGAATCTAAAGTAAAAAAAAAATCGTTAATAGTGTTTTTAAGGTTATTAAACACGGTGTATTAAACTTCACTTACCGAGTCTTTAATTAAAAGTAAGAAGAATGAAAAGTCTCTTTTCAAATGATATTAACGTCAAAATCCACAACGCAAAAGACCTGAAAAAAGAAAAAAAAACCTTTAGTGTAGTTTTCAAAACAAGACAAAAAAGAAGAAAAAGAAACTAACCATCGAATATAAACATGATAAACAATATTTTTAATGAAAACGTAATTAGAAAAGAAATGTAAAGGTTTGTTTTTATTAAAAGGTAGGGACAAAGAAACCAAAACAGATCGAAGAATTTTTTAAAAAAAAAATTTTAAGATCGTGTTACAATTGAAATTTGACGCGCCACAAAAAAATTTTTCGCCAATAAAATTAGGAGGCGCATGCCCTTGCGACATATCACAGGTGCGATAAAAAACAAAACCCTTTAGGTAATATGAGTCAAACTGCAGTTTCTACCGCACCTTCAACAATAACTCCAATGACTACTGATTCAAGATTTGAATGTAATATATGCGGAAAACTGTTTAAAAAAAGGGGGATTAACAAGACATTTAAATGTTGTTGCAAAATACAATTCTTTACATTCAGATCTTGATATTTTACCCGAAAACACTATACATCAATTTAAAGCTATATTAGTTCACTATATTCGCAAGAGGTTACCAAAAGGATATAGACAATTAGGAAAACAAACAGTTTCTATTTCCGCTACTGAAAGTCAGTTTTATGCAGTATTTAAAAACCATATACATTATTATTCAGCTACAAAAGGTATCTATAAGTGTATATTTCGTGGAGGTTCATCAAACCAAGTGTTATCAAATATTCTGGAAATGCAAGGATGGGAAATTAAATTTTATGATCAACGGCAATGTACATATGTTGTACTTTGTGATGGTGACAACAATATTGAAAATGGTGAAGAAAATCCTATTGCAGCTGCATTATCTCATGAAACAATCAAAAAATTACGTAACCAAAATGCATACGTGGTCAATTAGTAGTAGAATGGAAAAAGCAAAAAAATACTGATTTTAATGGTAATTTTACTCAAGCAGGTCATGTTTATTTTCATTTTTACAATAGTCAAGCTATAATTGAATAAAATAGCCAAAATTACACTACATTAATACAAAAAAAAACAATATCAAAGTACATCAAATTAAGTATTTTCATTATAATTATTTCTGGCTTTAATATGAATTTTATGAGGTTTTTGATATTTTAAAGGAACATCATGATGATTGTAAAAAAGAGATTGATTTTCATGTTCCAAGATTTCAATAATATCTGATGACTTAGATTTTTTACCTCCATCTTTCATTGTTTTATGAAAAAAATAAGAAACCTGCTCATGGTTTTTCTTTTCAACAGCACTACACGAAAATGACTTTAATCCCCATTTCTGATGAATTGCTATAAATTCAGAAACATGATAGACTAACACATGAATGTAAGGTGTTACATCATCAGGTTTATAAAGACCTTTTTGAATCCTTGAGTATTTGGGATACCTTCAGATGGCGTTAAAAATAAAGTAAGCCAATTTTTTGCATCATTTTGAAAATCTTCAGCTTTTGTTGTCTGGTCTTTCATTTTTATATAAAGCTCATAAAATTTATTCCATAGATTTCGTATCATAATGGCACGTTTAGTGTTTCGATCCGGATAAAACCTCAAATATTTTAACGTGGGATTATGATTAAAAAAGGTTACAAATTTCGGCTTTGAGTGGACTATAATTTCGGCCAGAATTAAAATAATATTATTCCATAAATTTTTATTAATTTTGGTGGTCCCAGCCTAAATTAACCGAGCCGGTATCCGGATAAAAACCGGATAAAACCGCTACGGATCGAAACTCTAGGCACGTTGTCTTAAAAGAATTTTTGTTAGATCAAAGAATTGTAATACTTTAAGCTTATCATTTCCCATTAATGACGTTGTGACTAGGGATTGGAATCGATTCCCATTATTAGAATCGATTCTAAAATCGATTAATCGCGATTAATCGTTTCGCAAATACCGATTTTTTTTATACTATTTATAATAGGTTTGTTTAAACACATATCACGTGATTACAAAAATTACAGTGATCGACGAAAAAATTTCCTTTTTTGGAAATTTGTACAACCTTGTGCGATAGCAACTTGAATTTTATTGGGAGATAAAATTTCCTTTTTAGGAAGTTTGTGTTCCGTCACGTGATTCGCGGGCGGAATTATGAATTTGGCCAAAATTAACTATTATGAACAAATAATAATTTACGGTCAAATTAACGAAACTGCGCCACAATAAGTAGATTCGATTTTTATTCGTAATTCGATTTAAAATCGATTCTTATCGATTTTCGATAGTTTCGATTTTAATCGAATCTTTTCCGATCCCTAGTTGTGACACGCCGCCCATAGGATATTAAAATAAAATAAAATATCGTATGTTACCACCGACGTGTTGAGTTCGAACAATATCTATGCTTGGTTTAAAATAAAAATTAGTTACAAAACATTAATAAACCATTAATTAAAAAAAAAAATAATTAATGTGGCACTTTTTACTCATAAGAAAAAGGCTAAAAGAATGTGTTAGATTATTATTAAGGACAAACTAAAATTTTTATTTTCCAAAAATTGAACTGTGGAATTTCTTATCGAAATCCACTTGTATTTATACATATTTAAGAAAAATATTTCTAATATTTCTAATATTTCTAATAAAATTTGAAGATCTATTACATATGACTATCTCGTTACACTAAACTAAACTATAAATATAATTTTATTGGCTAATTATTTATCCTTCGGTTAATTATTTATCCTTATTTTATTTCATTATATTTTCGGTTATTACATTTATCCTCCTCTTGAAAAATTTATGTCCCATAAATTAAGAATCGAATTCGGGTCTCAAACATATTATATTATTATATATGGTTCAAATATTTCCCTATCAAAATATTCCTTTAATAATTCTCCATTTACTGGTCTTCTTAAAATTCTTCCATTTAATTCTTTAATTTTGTACGATCCATTTATTATTACTTCATGTATATAATATGGTCCCTTCCATTTTTCTTCTAGTTTTCCTGTATGTGTTTTGTATTTCACCGCATTAAAGTATAATACTTTATCCCCTATTTGAAAGTTTTGTTTTCGTTTTCCAACTTTGTCATGATATTTCTTTTGTTGTTTTTGTGCTTTTTCAATATTCTTCTTCGCTTTATATCTTTTTATTGGTAATTCTTCTATTATATGTTCTATTCTTTTAATCATTGTAATTCCTTTAACTTCTTCATCATTCCATAAGTCAAATAAAATGGTGTCATTTTACTTGATTTCTGTATTTTACTTCTATATGCAAACAATATTGGTGCTATTCTTTGATCCCAGTTTTTATCTTCATATTCTCTATTTCTATATATTGTTAATTTTTCTTTTACTAATTTCGCCAATGATTCTATTAATGTTTTATTAAATCGTTCTACTAATCCGTTTGTTTTAGGGTGATAAGGAGTTGAGAATTTATGTTGAACATTAAATTTTTCTGTAAGATCTTTAGTTAATTGATTATTAAATTCTGATCCATTATCTGTAAGTATTTTCTTTGGACATCCATGTCGACAAATTATTTCTTCATAAATAAATTTTGATATTTCTTTTGCATTTGCTTCTTTTATTGCTTTTACTTCTGGCCATTTTGTAAAGAAATCTATTGCTACTACTATATATTTATTTCCTTCTTCTGTTCTTGGTAATGGTCCTATTACATCTATTCCAATCATATGAAAAGGTTCTTTTACTTCTATTGGATGTAATTCATGTAACCCTTGTGGATTATTTCTTCTTTGACAATTATCACAACTTTTTACATATTTTTCTACATCTCGTTTCATATTCTTCCACCAATATTTTTCTTTTACTTTTTCATATGTAGCTTGAATCCCAAAATGTGCTGATAATTCATGATCATGCATCATATACATTATTCCTTCTAATTCAAATCTTCTTATTACTCTAAACTTATTTTCATCTTTAATTTTATATAAAACTCCATTTTCTTGTACGTATTTTTCTTCTTTTTCTATATTCTTTAAAATTTTATCATATTCTTTTTCATCCATTTGTTAATAAATTTTCTATTTCGTTTTCAAATGGTAAAATAAATTTTATTTCTTTATCTTCAAATAATATGCAATGATAATTTATATTTGTATGAATTATGAATACATATATTTCTAATCCTATTTTTTTAACCATTTTTAATTTTATTCATCTCGTTATTCATTATTATTTATTATTTTTTTAACTTTTATCTTTCTCATATTAACCTTGACATCGCATCAGCATTTTTATTTTCTTTTCCTGGTCTATGTATTATTTCAAAATCATATTGTTGTAATTCCATCATCCATCTTCCTCTTCTTCCTTTAGGAACTTTTGATGTACTTATAAATCCTTTTAATGCTGCATGATCTGTTATTACTTTAAATTTTCTTTCAAATAAATATTTATGAAAATATTTTATTCCCCAAAATACTGCTAAACATTCTAATTCTGTTATCGGATACCTCTTTTCTGCATTTACTAAACTTCTACTTGCATAACTAATAACTATTTCTCTATTATTTTCATCTAATTGTTCTAATATAGCTCCTAATCCTTCTCCTGATGCATCTGTTATTAATATAAATTCTTTTTCAAAATTCGGATGTTGTAATATCGGATAATTTATTAATTTCTTTTTTAATTCTTCTAATGCTTTTTGTTGTTTGTCTGTCCATACAAAAGGAACATTCTTTCTTGTTAATTCCATTATTGGTTTTACTATCTTTGAATATCCTTTCACAAATTTTCTATAATATGAACATAATCCATTTATTTCTCTTATTTGTTTGATATTCTTTGGCGGTTTTAAATTTTTAATCTTTTCTATTTTTTTATCATCTGGTTTTAACCCATCTGTTCCTACTATATGTCCCAAATATTCTACATTCTTTTTCACCCATTTACATTTCTTTAACTTTAACATCATATTCGCTTTTCTTAATTCTTCTAATACTATTTTTATATGTTGTAAATGTTCATTCCAATTTTTTGAATATATTATAATGTCATCTATATATACGTTCATAAATTTATCTAAGTATTCTTTAAATATTTTATTCATTGTTCTTTGAAATATTGCTGGTGCATTTTTTAATCCAAACGGCATAACATTAAATTCATATAATCCTTGACTACAAATAAATGCTGTCTTTTCTTTATCTTCTTCTTCCATCTCTATTTGCCAATATCCACTTGCTAAATCAATTGTTGTAAACCATTTTGCTACTCTAAATTTTTCTAATAAGTCATCTATTCTTGGCAAAGGATATGCGTCTGTTATCGTCATTTGATTTATTTTTCTAAAATCTATACAAAATCTTTTATCTCCTGTCTTCTTATTTACTATTACTATTGGTGACGACCATGGACTACATGATTCTTGTATTATTTCTTCTTTTAACATTTTATCTATTTCTTTTTTTATTATTTCTCTATTTTCTATACTTTCTCTATATGCTTTTTGATTTATTGGCGTTTTATCTTTTAACCTTATATTGCATTTTACTATATTTGTTTTACTTATTTTCTTATCTCCATATATACAAATATCTTCATATTCTTTAACTAAATCTTTTAATTCTTTCTCTTGTAATTTCTCTAAATCTTTATATTTTATTTCGTCTGTCCAATCTTTGTGCATCTTTAATGTCTCTCCATTATTATGGCCAAGACCTAATAGTTTTGCTCTATAACATGTCCTTTTTCTTCATTATTCATTAAAAATATTTCTCGTTCACTTGTTTCTTCATATTCATTTTCACTATCTTCATCTTCACTATCATCACTATCATTATCATCATTAATATTTTCATCATTATTTTCATATTCTATTGGTATTTCAATATCTTTTCCATCTTCTCTTAATATTAATGTCTTTTCATTATAATCTATTATTCCTCTCTTTTCTCTTAACACATAATTTTCTAATATTAATTCTTTTTCTACTGATTCGATTACGTCCATAATTATTTTCATTTCTGTATTTTCATTTATTTCTATTGTTATTTCTATTTTTCCTTTTGATGCAACTCTTGTTCCATTAGCCATTATAAATCTAATATCACTCTTTTCTATTATTGGAATATTTAATTCTTTTCTTAATTTATCTGATATTAAACTGACTGATGCTCCTGAATCTATTATTATTGATACTAATTTTCCTTTTATTATAACTTTACTTCTCATTGCTCTAGTTTCACTTTTATTATCTACACTTTTTATTGGTTGGTCTGAGTGTAGTCATGCACTATTATCTTCATCATAATCTCTAGCTATTCTTCTAAATTTTGGATTTTCATTGTAAATTTGTCCATATGTTATATTTGCTTTTTCATTAAACATATCCATTACATATTTTTCTGGTGGTACATTAACTCGTACTCTAATATTTTTATTTCCTCTTTTCATTCCCGGATTTGGACATTCTTTTATAAAATGACCTCTTAATCCACATCTTTCACATTGATTTTGCCTTCTTCTTGATTGGTATGCTCTATCTCTATCTTCTTTATTTAGAAAATCTTCCTTTTCTTTCACCATCAATATCCATTTTCATATCATATTCTCTCTTTGGTGGTATTGGAACATCTTCAATTTCCATTTCGATATCTTCATTATCTAAATCTCTTCCATATTTTTTACCACTTCTTAAAGTTGGAAATATTTATTTTTCATACTTATATGTTTCGTAATTATTATAATAATTACCATTATCATAATTTCTATTATTGTCGTAATATCTTTCATGATCCATTAAATTTATATTTCTATTATTACTATTATTTCTTCTTTCATTATTATTCCTATTAAAATTATTTTGTGTTCTATAATTATTCTTTCGTCCTAATTGTGGACATTCTGGTCTTATATGACCTTCTTCATTGCATTCATAGCATCTCATAATTCTTGTATTTCTTGTATTTGTATTTCTATTTATATTTCTTCTTTGTTGATTTTTTATTTCATTTAACATTTCTCCCATAGCTATTTTTTCTGCTCTAAATTGTTCTAACGCTTTACTTAATTCATCAATATCTTTTTCATTAACTGGCTTTTGCATTTTTTTATATATTTCATTTTCTTCTCTTTTATTCGTTTCTTCTTTTAAAATTTCTTCTATATTCTTTTCTTGTCTTATTTGTCCTATACTTACACCTGTTGTTTTCAATATCAATTCGTTCTTAGCTTCTTCTTCTCTTCTTGCCATATTAATTGCATCATTTAAATTTCCTGGGTTCTGTCTTCTAACTTGGTACCCTACTGTTGCTTCTAGTCCTTCAATATAAAAATCTACTTGATATTCGTCAGCTAATGCCTGACCTCTTGTCGCTACTCTTAATACTTGTCTAAATCTTCTCGTATAATCTTCAACACTTTCATTTATTCCTTGTTTAGTTTTTCTCAATTCTAACATTTTTCTTCTTCTAACATCTTCTCTGGTAAATCTTCTTTTAATTCTATGTTTCAAATCATTATCATCATCTGCATCTGCCCAATTCCTTAAATGACTTGCATTCGTTTCTTTCATTTCATTATACCATTGTGCTGCTGCTCCCCTTAAATGTGCTGCTGTATATGCCGCTTGTCTTTCGCTATTAGTTCCTGCTGCTTTCCCAATTGCCGTAAATGCTACTTCGAATTGTCTAATCCAATCACTAACATCTTCTTCTTCTTTTCCATAAAATAATGGTATATTAATTATTCCTCCAGCTTCATTTCCTGCATTTTCAATCCTATCTACTAAGTGTGCTCCTGCCCCTATTAATCCATCCAAAGTATTAGGTGGGTATCCTAAAGCATTCTCAATTATTCTTTTCATTTGATCTTCAGTTGCCATATTCAACAATATATTCTCTTGAAATAAATCTTGTAAGTTGTAATCAGATAGTTCACTTTCTGTATCAGAATTTTCAATATCAGAATCCTTAATATTCAACGAATTATTCGAATCTGAATTTTGACTTAAGCTAAAACTTTCTGTATTTATAATATTTTCATCATTATTTTTGACTTCATTTTCATTGAAATCTTCAGAATTTCCTTCCCAAATCTCATATTCTTCTGGATCTAATATTTCTCCAATCTTTTCTGAATCATCTGTATTATTATTTTCTTCTTCAATTTCTTCTTCACTTTCTTCAATTTCAAATTTCTTTAAATATTCATCTAATATTCTCCTTATTTCTTTTTCTGATTCATTTTTATATTCTTGAAATTTTCTTATAAAGTCTGCACTTAATATATCAACATCTCTATATCTCATACTTATTAATCTTAATAATTCTCCATCAGAAACTTCAATTTCTAAAACTTTGATTAAATTTTTTAACCGTTCTAATCTTTTCTCTATTTCTGTTTCATCATCCAATTTATTCTCGTCTTTCAAATTTTCTGGTCCTTTTTCATAACAACTTTTACATATCTTTTCTATAAATTCTTTATTGTATTCTACCGCTTCTATTGCTTCTTTCTTTAATATTATTTTATTACACGTTGGACATTCTATTGTATACATATAATGCCATATTCTTAATTCTTCTTCTATTCCTTTGTCATCTAATTCTTCAATAGTTTTATAAAAACTCATAAATTCTTTAGTTTTTATTATTTCATATTCTACTCTAAAATTTATTATTCGTTTTATTTCTTCAATATCAATTTCGTAACCATTCTCTAACCAATAATTTCTGTATATTCTTTCTATATGTTTGTCTCCTTCATTTGAACTTGATTCTCCTAAATTATCTGAACTTTCTAGTTCTCCTACGTCACTTTGTTCTTCAGCAAAACCTTTTGTTTCTACAATTTTCTCTATTATCTTATCTGTTACATCATCATTTATCCATGGTTTTGGATATTTATTTCTATCCCACCATTGATATGTTATACTTTTCTGAAACTTCTTGACTTTCTCTCTATTTTCTTCTTCTGCTATATTTTCTTCTAAATGTAATATTTCTTTAAAATTTCTCATAGTACCATATCCTTTATTCTTAATAGTTACTGATTCTATTTCTTCTAACCATTCTTCAAATTTTGCAAATCTTATATCTAATTCATCATCTTCTATAATATATCTATACATCAACAATTCTTTATTCCCTAACAAATTCTCTTCTGTTTGATCATCTAATATGAACTCATTATCTTCACTAAGTATATAATGTTCACATATCACTTTTATTACCGATATAATTCCTATTTTTCTATAATCTGATTTATTTCTATACCTAATTGACCTTACGACTATATCTAACAATTTTTCTCCTTCTTTTCTTATTTTCTCAAATTCTTTATTTCTTTTCTTTTTACTAGATGGATAACTTTCTTCTCCATCTTTTCTTGTTAGTATTATGTACTCCATTAATTTTACATATGTATTTCTATTATAACTCATTGCTTCTAATATTACTTTTTGAAAAATCTTCCAAAATCTTTTAAACCAATCTCCTATCTCTATTTCATCAGTACTATAACATTTTAGACATGAAGGATCTACTTGATACTCTTCTCTTAACTCATTATGTTTTTCTATTTCATGTCTTCTTTTAATCACTTCTAATTCGTCATATATATCGGACATTTTTATTTATTTAAACATTTCATAATTTCACTTTTATTTATATTTTATCATTAACTTAACATCATTTAAATTACTATTTTATCTTTTACTTCTTTAAAATACAATTTAAATTCTAATATTTTCAAAGTTCCAGCTTTGATTCTATAATTTCTCTATACATTCTATAATATAATCTATAATCGCGATTTTATTTATAAACTTTCTATATCTTGCGCAAATAACTGTGATCAAGGCTAGGGATTATTTATAACTGGGGCCACCCAGTATCAGACTAATATGATCACCAACAAAGGCTTATTTATACTGGGTCCTTCCAGTGTACTCTTATTTATACTGGGGTTCTCCCAGTTCTATACACAAAATTAAACTTTTTAATAACTTTTAATCTTTTTCTTATATTAACTTCCAAAATATTTATTCAAATTTATTTCATATTATTTTATTTCTCGCATTTCATTTTATAATTCATTAATATTTTCTTATTATAATTGGATAGCCACGGATTTTTAAGCGATCAATGTACTAAAATTTCTGTTGATATAACGCCCCTGGTGACACAACTATTTCTTTACTATTCTCTTATTTATTTATTATTATCATCTTATAAAATTTTGAGAAAAAATATTCTAAGTCCACAATCTCCTCAGACTGGGGAGGTCTATATATTTTACTGCGCCTCATCACGTGACTTATACTTTCTCTTATTTTCTTCTATTTACTGCGCTTCATCACATGGTTTACATTACTCACGTGATTTGTACAACATTTTATTTTTCTACTGCGTTTTAATCACATAATTTTTACTGCGCTTTTAACACATGACTTGTCGCAGTATAATTCTCATTTTATTTATTCATTTCTGTAACTGAACTCATGTTCTCTCTTTCTGATTAAATATTTTATCACATTCTATATTGTTTACGCAACATGCTTATACAATTTCTTTTTATTTTTATATTACATCATTATTACATCATTTATTTCATATAATTCATTATTATCTTTTACAATCTTTTATATCATTCTTTTATTATAATAAAATTATTTCTCATATATCAAATAATAACATTTCAATATTTCTCGTATTTACAATATCCTTTAATTTTCTCTTTCATTTAGTAACCTGTACTGGGCTTGCCTTTACCTTCTTCATAGAAGTATAGTAGTTTACGGGTTTGTTACTAATAACTTTTCTTTTTCTCATAATACTTTTGAATTTTCAATCATTTATTAATTTCTTATTATTCACAAAATTCATTCTCATTATAAATTTTATTCTCATTCAATTTTTAAATCTTTTCATTATTATCTTAAATATTTCATTCATCTTTTCGATATATACTTTTTCAATATATCATATATTTTCATTTCTCATATATTCCGTAATATTCCTTTTTCATAATATTACTTTTACTATATCTTTTTTCATATATAGTAACATTTTTCTCATATTTCAGATAAGTCTTCCTTATCTTATATTTCTTTGATGATTTCTCATATCATCCTTCCTTTTCTCATATTTCTTTGATGATTTCTCATATCATCCTTTTCTTATTAATTTCACAAATTTTTCTTTAATTTTCTCATATACTTTTCTTTTATTTTCATTTAAATCTTGTATGAAGACAACAATCTTTTATTTTCTCGGAGCATGCACCAAAAATGTGACACGCCGCCCATAGGATATTAAAATAAAATAAAATATCGTATGTTGCCACCGACGTGTTGAGTTTGAACAATATCTATGCTTGGTTTAAAATAAAAATTAGTTACAAAACATTAATAAACCATTAATTAAAAAAAAAAATAATTAATGTGGCACTTTTTACTCATAAGAAAAAGGCTAAAAGAATGTGTTAGATTATTATTAAGGACGAACTAAAATTTTTATTTTCCAAAAATTGAACTGTGGAATTTCTTATCGAAATCCACTTGTATTTATACATTTTTAAGAAAAATATTTCTAATATTTCTAATATTTCTAATAAAATTTGAAGATCTATTATCATATGACTATCTCGTTATACTAAACTAAACTATAAATATAATTTTATTGGCTAATTATTTATCCTTCAGCTAATTATTTATCCTTATTTTATTTCATAATATTTTCGGTTATTACAACGTGTAGTTCCAAGTCTTAGTTTCTTGGATTTGCCAAAACTGAAACCTAACTTTAATTCTTTTCATTTCCTCCACAATTATTTTTCGTGTAGTATCATTAAATAAACCATATTCCATTAGTTCTGCTATCACAAGACTCCATAAATGATCAGTAATTCGAAGCATAATATGCAACTCATCAGGAACCCAATGATTAAGAGGTATCATATCAAAAAGTGAGTTTCTTATATGTCCTTTATAATAATTACTCTTTTCAACTAATTTTTCCATTTCTTTACTAATCTTCCATTCTTTTGATAGATCTCCTTGTTGTGATTTATCGATTGTACACCAAGGACAGAAATTTTTACTATGCGCACTGTTAAAACCTAAGCAAATTGCTAAGAATTTCCAATCAGATGAAAAATAAAATTGAAAATTCCATTTCACATTATTAATTACCAGTCCTTCTTTTAAATTTCTTAAATTACGACAGAATTGGGTCATTGCATTTGATAGAGACTCATAATCTTCACATCCAGGATAGAGTATAGTCGTATAATGATGATCTGGTTTGTATAATGTACTTTTATCATCTAAAATAGCTATCGTGATAACCACATGTTTTACTTTTCTTCCTACATTTCTTCCATCTCCAGAGATTCGAAGATTAATTATGGGCTGATTTGGATTCAAAATACCTTTTTGAACAAGGTTAGGAACTAAATAATGCAATATATTATTAATATTTCTATACCCACCTTTACCAACTGCATCAATTACTTCTTGTGTTATAGATTCATCATCTATATCTATTCTTTCAGATTCATCTACTTGACTTCTAGTGTTAATATCTACTATCGTTATTGGTATGAGTCGAGCCATTGTTTCATTTATATTTATACGTTCTTTGGATATTTCTCCTTCACGTGGTAAGTGATGTTCTATGGCACATAGACGCCTATAAGAATCTTTTGGAATATTGCCATCATCTAATGCTCTGGCTATTGACTCAAGTTTTTGTTTTTTCTTAATTTTATCATCATTTTCATAATTGATAGTAAAAGTATGTTTTTTATTAACAGAATAACATATACTTTCTAATACTGGTACATCTTTCAAATTATATAGTTGTTTTGTTTTTTCATTGAATTCAGCTAATATATATTTTCCAATACTTGTAGCCCGTTTTGTAAAAGTAGAATTTCCACATTGGTCAATTGGTTTTAATATATGTGCGCGTCATTTGCTTTCCCTTGACGTGTCTAATATTTTGAGATGAAGACCAAACAAATAAATTCCTGATGTTTTTGTTTTTTTTTGAGAGGTACACTCCTAAAATAAATTAAATTAGTTTTTAATAAATAGAAAAAATAGAAAAACTAAAAAAAAATAGTTTAATGTACAAACTTTATGAAATAGATTTGTAACATCTGTAGCACTTTTAACTGAAGATACTACATGTTCAAAGCACTTTCCAAACCAAATTTGAAAAACTGGTTTATCATCAACGTAATTAATAAAACATTGAACAGTACATCAATTGTTGCTTCTGCCCCATGTTGTTTCTACTATATAATTATCAGGAATCTGATAACTATTGGGAGGAAGAGTGTACGCTAACGAAGATTTATTAGGATATATTCCTTCTTTTATGATTTTATATGAAAAGCTATGTCCTGATTTTTTAAAATTAATAATTGGATCAAAGGGGTAATTATGAATTTCTTGTACGTCAGACATTTGCAAATTAGAAATTAAGAATAAAATTTAAACTGTGTTGTTATTATTTTACACAGTTTCGTGAAATTTTTTGCAAAAAAAAAATTGTGTTACAGTTGCAAATTAATCATCTGATTGAGATCATCACCAATTAAAACATTTTATGCAGTGTTACCGTATGTCAATTTAGTATGATTGTCATTTAGGGTACGTCCTAAAAAATTGGGGTTAGAGTTAAGATCCGCTCATATGATCACTTGACTAAATAATAAGTTGAACAAAAATTTACATTTGCGAAACTTAAATTATTAAATGTAAAAGAGGTGTGAAAAAACCCATTTCACTAATAAAAAACCCATTTCTCATATATATGGAATTTTTAACATATATTATTAAAAAGTAAGTATATTTTAATAAAATATAAAGTAAAATAAAAATTTATATAGTCTTAGTAGTTATAAATGTTTATAAAAGTATAATAAAAATATCATATAAAAGATGGTATCATAATAGATATTTTCAAACAATAAAAATAATTATTTTATGTCAGAATTTGTATTACCATATTTAGACGCAAATATATCAAGATTCACTGATCCGTTTTCTATAATTTTAGGCTCGTTGGAAAGCCCTTGTTCTGGACTTTATAGGCGAAAAAAGAGCTCGCCGATTGAATCATTAGATCCAGAGATATTTACGTTTAAAGTTGAGGTACGGACTTTTTAACATGCTTAAATGCAAATATCTTGGGATCCACTGATCCGCTTTTTATAAATTTAGGCTCTTTGGAAAGCCCTTGATCTGGTCTATATAAGCGAAAATAAAACTTGCCGATTGGATCATTAGATCTGGAGATATTTACGTTTAAAGTTGAGATACAAATTATAGTAAGTGCTAAGAATTATATTAATTTAAAAGAAATATTTACCAACTTATAGTATAATAACATTAAATAAAAGTTTTTTAATACTCACCCCAATTTACTGTATATTATATAGTATTTTGTATAATAAAAATGTAATAAAATCAATATTTTAATTAAAGGTAAACAAATCAGCCCATATGGTGTAAAATTTTCTTAATAAATGGTTAAAATAACAAGAATTTCATACAATTAAGAATTATATAACTTGTAAAGCTAGTATTGTTTGTCAAAGAACATTTATTTGTACTTACAACCACATTTATGAATCACATTCCATTAAAGATATTGCTATAAAAAAGTTAAACTATTCATTTTTCATTAATATTTCTTATCCAAAAAGCAGGAATTTAAATGGTTTTGTATTTATTAATAAAATTAATGAGCATCATAATCATTTGTTAAATCAAGTAATGATTAAATTTGAGGGTAGGAAAGATTTACTTTATAAGTAAAGATAGGTCCTCAATTGATTTCCAAACCCCACAATATTGCAGATTTTAGAAATCAATTGTACTTAATAATCTGTAAATCTGCAAATAATTCACAAACATATCTGCTGATATATGGATTTTGACAACAAAATTTGACCCCAAAAATGGTCGATCAGTATCACAAAAACACCTGATTTATGATGTCACTAATTGTTGTGTAAACCTCAAATGACATCTAAAATCAACAAAACTAAAAGCAAAACCCATCTGTTTTTTCAGGTAAGAAATACGCATTACTGGAAATAAAATAATATTCCACTATTTATTCAGTTTTAATTTTTTTATTTTAGGTTCTAAAACAATGTGAATTATAGCAATATATGCCTTCAGCAACGCTTCCTCAATTTAATAACTCCACCTGCTTCACCTGCAAAAAAGAATTCAAGAACTCAAAGGGTTTAGCATGACATTAACAAAATGTACAAAAATATAATAAACATCACCAAGAACTTGATGAACCACCAGTTAATACTGTTGTTGAATTTAAATTTTAGTTGCTAAAATACACAAAAAGCTACCTTTAAACTTTAGGTCTATGGGAAAGAAATTATTTTCTATACCATGTCCTGAAAGCATTTTTTTTTCTATTTTTGCTGGTAATATCCATTATTATTCCAAGGCAAGGGGAATTTATAGATGTATATTTTGAGGTTATAATGTGTATCAAGTTTTAAGTAAAATTTTAAATTCTGATCAGTGAGGGAAAAGAATTTATTCACAATGTCAACAAACATATGCCCTATGAAAAAAAAAATTCTTTAAAATATACTTAAAATGTACTTATATATTTTAAAATATATCTAAAATGTACTTAAAATTTTTAAATGTACTTAAAATATACTTAAAATTGCAATTTTAAGTATATCATATGGGCCGATCCTTGGAATCTAATTTTTTTACACAAAAATAATTTTATTAAAGCAAATATAAATTATCATTTATATAAGAATAATAAATTTATACTAGATAATGCAAAAAAAACTAATTAATTATATAATTTTTAATTTTTTTTAATATAAGATATCATTAAAATTTAAAAGATCAAATATAACTCTCATGACAAAATCATTGATAATTCTTCGTAGAAATAAGCTATACAAATAAATTTACATTCATTTGAAAGAGAAAATCGAGATCTATCTAATGAATCTAAAATCAAGTGAATTGAATTACTAGTTGTTCAGTAATCACGTTCAGTATATTTATTGAATTTTATCTAAATTTGATCATTAATTACTTCACATGTAGTGATTCAATTTGAATGATCTTTGCTCCCTAAGGTGATGCCAACTTTTATCTTTAAAATAAATTTAAAATAATTCGTTTAATATATGTAGATGTTTAGGAATCATCAATTATATTATTAATATAAAATTTTATAAGTTTGATAAAATCTGATATAAAAAAATTTATTAAATACCTGTAGATGCAAGCTACACGAATGAAATTATATTCATTTGAAAGAGAAAATTGAGGTCTATCTAATAAGCCTAAAATCAAATAAATTGAATCACTGGATTGTGAATAATTACGTCTAATATATTTATTTTTAATTTTTAAATTTGATTTGACTTTGATCGTTAATTACGCCTCATCCAGTGATCCAATTTTCCTGATCTTTGATTCTTACGATAGGGCAAATTCTCAGCTTTCAAATGAATGTAAAATGATGACGTTAGCATATCTCCAGGAATAATAATGCACGATTTTGTCACCTGCATAAAGTCCGATCTGAAAATTTTATTTCTTACCAAAAAATGCTTTCATAAGAGAATCCCAAATTCTTTTACTTTATTTAAAAGATTTTATTTGCCATTTAAGGATTTTAGTAGAATAAATCTAATAAAATAATTTTAAAAGATAAAAAACAAATATATAATTAGTTATTTTGAAAAAAAAGAATATCTTATTATTCATTTTACAACTATTTTACATCATAATTATTTTTTATTTGCATGTATTTTTTACAAAGAAAAAACAATAAATTAAAGCTAAAAATTATGAAAAAATATGTCTTATCTATGTATATAAAATATTAAGTTTTTTCTTTTACTTACCACTTAAAAATAACTGCTATATTTGCTTATAAACTTTTTTGTCATATTTAATAAAAGTGAATAGAAAAATGATGGAAAAGTGATGGGCAGTGATGGGGAAAAAGAAGTGGTTATTACCGTTATTTTTGAATATTGATTAAAAAAATTTTTTTTATTTTTTATTAAATCTGAGTTACATAAATATGTAACACATATTTAATTTAGATTTGTGTAATGTTAATCTTACTAAAATATTAAATTTTTATAAAAATCTTAATTTAGACTAATTCCAAAAATCGGCACATATGTTTAAAGTATGAAATTTTATACTTAAATTATATTTAAAATATACTTAATTGCAATTTAAATATAATTTAAGTATAATTTAAGTACAAAATTTTACACTTTAAATATACTTAAAATTGCAATTTTAAGTATATTTTAAGTATATTTTAAAATGTTAAGTATATTTTAGATATATTTTAAAAATATATAAGTATATTTTAAGTATATTTTAAAGAAATTTTTTTTTATAGGGATGTAGTATGTTTGGATCCAATTTCATGGAAATATTCCTAATAATTTACAAGATCAGTTAAAAGAAATAGATCCTCTTGAACAGCTATTACAATTATACTTGCCACCCATATTAAATGGGATGGGAGAATCCCCTATCCCATCCCATCCCATATCCCATCCCTTTTGCCAAAATCCCCTTCCATTTGCCAAAATCCCATCCCAATCCCAAATCCCAATCCCACCCATATCCCATATCCCTTATCCCATCCCTTATCCCAAATAATCTCATTGGTCAATTATCACGTGACGTTACACAAATTTCCAAAAAAGGAAATTTTGCTTCCCGCAAAAATTTGAGAGATTTTGGTTTCACAAGTATTCCAAAAAAGGAAATTTGTACGCCGATCATATAATTCTGGCCAGCATTGCATCCATTACCAGAATATGAGCAAAATTAAGATCCCGAACAGATTTACGAAGTTTATATTTTAACTCCGGCCGGAATTACAAATTATAAAGGTTTAAATCCTTATTCTACAAACCCAATTTTAAGAGATTTACTGATCAGATTTTAATGAAATTTATATCTTTGGATTCGTCTTGATGCAAGGAATTAAATGGTAGTGAAATCATATTTCTAAAATTAATATTGACTGATTTATTATAAAAAATGTATTTTTATACTATATATTATTTGAAAGTAACATGTTAGCAGTTAGTATTCAGTAATATATTGATTATTTTATTTGAATTAATAATTTTGATGATATCTGCTGATATTGTTTTTTTAGATTAACAGTTAATTAATTCCTGGTTTGTAAATATTATTTTATTAAATATTTATGCAATAATAATAATGGCAATTTCTATTTGTACACGGGGTATTTGAACCTAGGTCATGTGATTATTGCCATTTTGACTAATAGTATAAACTTCAAAATTAGTAGATAAATGGATTTTTGCCTGCTCTACAAGTTTATCTAAGAAATCAAAGGTACTTTTGAATGTCAGTTTTAACTTTACCTATGAATAATTGATTTTGCCGATCGCTCTTAAAAAAATTTAGGAAATGATCGGCAAAGACAGTTTTTCATATATTAGTCAAAAACAGCATTCAAAACCCCCTTTGATGCCTTAAGTAAACTTGCAGAGCAGTCAAAAATACATATATTGCATAGAAAAAGTAAAAGGGTGTGACATTGGTGTCATTATATTTCACATGACCCGTGTTCAAATACCCCGTGTAAACTTTGAAATTTTCAATAATAATATCTATCAAATTATATATATTAGAAATAAATAATCAAACTTTTTTTGATGAATTAATAGATAGGTTTAAGTTAATTCAAAGTTAAATTGTAATAAAAAACATAAAATAATAAATTGAATAAATATATTTTAAAAACTTTTTATATTAAAAGTAACCAATTATTGCTTGCTTTATACATGTTATTTAATAATATATATTATAAAATACATTTTTTATAATAACTTAGTCAATATTAATGTTGGGAATATAATTTCACTGCCATTAAATTCCTTGCATCGAGACAAATCCAATGATATAAATTTCATTAAAATCTGATCAGTAAATCTTTTAAAAATTGTGGGTATGTAGGATAAGAATTTAAACTAAATTCTGACCTGAATTAACATTAGACTTCGAAAACTAAAATATTACGGCCGGAATTATGTGATCGGCATAGAAATTTCCTTTTTTGGAATACTTGTAAAACCAAATCCGCCCATTTTTTGCGGGAGGCAAAATTTCCTTTTTTGGAAGTTTGTGTAACGTCACGCGACAATTGGCCAATGGGAGAAATGTTACACAAGTATTTGGGATTTGGGATGGGATTTGGGATTTGGGATGGGATGGGATTTGGGATTGGGATTTGGGATGGAATGGGATATGGGATGGGAGGGGAGAGGATGGGAGGGGATGGGAGGGGATTTTAAATGGGTAGCAAGTATATGGATGTATAATATTAAAGTACAAACTAGCCCAAGTTTTGGAGTTAGGCACTTGCATAAGATAGCGTCAGCATTAAGCCTGGCCAGTTCGTACGTTAATATCGTACACCCTACTGTACATTAATCACTGGTAAAAAAATGGTCTATTCTATACATATCCTACACATATCTTACATATATCGGGTACTCAAAATGTAGAAAATCATACACAAATAATACACATATCATATACATATCGGGTATTTATATATATAGTATACCTATCAGGTACCTGATATATGTATGATATATATATTAGTACCCGATATGTGTATTATTTGTGTATGACTTTCTACATTTTGAGTACCCAATATGTGTAAGATATGTGTAGGATAAATCATTTTTTTACCAGTGTAAGGAATCCCAATTTGAAATCTATAAGTCATTTATTTTTGTCATTACGAACTTTTTTATAAAAACAATGAGCACAACTCAAACTTTTCAGATAATGAAAGTAATTTTAGTGATCTTGATCAATTTGAAAACTTGGAGGAAAGTATTAATGCCATTTCCAAAACTATTGCAGGTCTACTTGAGCAGCTTTCCAACAATGTGTAACAATATGAAGTGTAAAAATTACGTTTTTGACCCTCCTCATATTACTTTATTGACTTAATAATTTTTCAAGAGTTATGTACACAAAGAGATTAATATTTAATGTCAAAAAGAATAATATAGTACTTATTTTTTATCATTAATGATTAATGACAAAATAATTTTTTTTCTTTATTTTAATATTTAGTTTTATGCAGGTTGTAGTTTAGTATTTATTATCTAATTAATGTACTTCTCTTAAATGTAATCTATTTATCGGCTATCTTTTGTAAATAAAATAATTTATCAATATTGTAGAAATAAAAAAGTATTAAAAGAACGCTATTTTTGTTAAATATAAATAAAAAATAAAATATTTCTTTTGTGTTTATCACATATCATGTTTCAGGTCAAGAAAGGAACATTTTTGTCATACATAATCATGCATATTTTGACCGGGTCAAGAAAGTAATATGAGAAGGGTCAAGAAGGTAATTTTTGCATATGAGATACATGTTGAGTATATTCAAACTCTTCGTCAATCAGCATTATTTGACGAGTTAAAAGAAGCACGAGAAATAATGCATAGTATTTTCCCTTTATCTGAAGAAATGTGGCATGAATGGCTATCGGGAAATTTTTTGGGAGGATAAATATCGATAATTATCACTTTATCGATAATTATCACATTTTATCATACTAAATAAATCGATAATCAACGTATTATGATAATCATCGATAACTGGAAAAATATAACGATATTTAATGATATTTATTGATAATTATCTGAAAGATATTTAATGGTATTAAGTGTTAAAAATTTTATCGATGAATTTCTATAAGATATTTAACATTAATGATATTTATTGACAATAATCTGAAAAATAAATAATGATATTAAGTGTTAAAAGATTTTATCAATAAATTTCTGTAGTGATAATTTATCAATCCCATAATATTATAATTATCGCTATTTTCGATTTAGTTGAAACTGATTAAATTATAAATAAAAATAATAATTACCGAAAACACTTACGTCACATGTTGATCAACAATGATCAGCCAATGAAATTTAAACACATAATAATTTACTGAATAAAAAAATTATTTTTCGCGTTCAAACGTTCAAAAGAAAAAATTTTAACATTATGCCTTTTGCAACCTTACAATAATTAGAAAATTTCACCAACCATTTAAAAACAATAATTACTACTTTATAATATTTCGATTATCTGTAATTTGATTTGAATAATTTTTTATTTAGTTAAAGATTTAAAGTTTATATAATTATAATGATTTTTTTTTAAAAAAAAAAATCAAAATCTTAGTGTTCTGTTAATTTGTAATTTAAATGATTTTTTAATTTTTGAAAGAAACAAATCTTTTTCTAATTATAATCCAAAAATTGCCCTAACTCAAGTACCCACCACATTTATCTATAGATATAAATATTTATCTCTAGCTGTATATAAAAATATCTTGTTTATCCAACAAGGTCTATAATAAAATGAATAAAAATAAAAATCAGTAATTATTACTTGCTAATATTACCAATATAATAATAATAAACTTAGTTTACCTTTAAAATAATGTTAAACTTTGCAATCTAAAATACTGGCAAGTACTTTATTATTATTTAATAAGTATTTTCAGTTAAATACTCCAGTTAAATAAAAAAAAAACAATAATATTTAGTGTGAAGTTACAGTTTTCAGGGAGGGACTGCTATTATACTCCCATTTAATATATTCAGTTGGAGTTGAATCGCTAGTAATCTCCCATTAAAACATTATGAAAATAAAAAAAAAATAATAAAAATAATACAGGAGTGGCTTAGCATGATGCGTCAATCAAAATATTTTATATGTTCATATGTGAAACGTGATGCTTTATTAGTACAGTTTCACAAAATTACGAGTTTTCAGTCTTTTTATTATAATTGATCGACAAGCCGCAGTTTCAACCAAATTGAAAATGGTGATAATTAAAAATAAGTTATGAGATTATTTAACAATCATGTGTATTATATTATGTGACATGACTTTCCGTTAGTTAAACTACTAAGATGTGACGATAAGTTTATTTTAAACTTTTTTTTAGTTTAATTAACCATTTCCTTCGCCCATTTCCATTTACACTCTTCTACCCTTCTTTCCCCTTCCACTCTCACCCGTCTCTTTCGCACTTTCCCTTCACCACTTCACCCTTTTTTACGCTTTCTTTTTTCTTTTTTCTTTCATTTTCACCTTTCGTTCATTTTTTTCCATTTTTTTCATTTCCCCTTCATTTTATCTTGTTTATTTCATTATTGTCATTTATTTCTTTTATTTTGAATTTTTTTTACGCATTTTTTGGTTATTTATTTCCTTTTTTATCCCTTTCCGTTCTTCCTTCTTTTTTAAATGATACCGTCTTTCTCTTTCCCTTTTTTCATTCTTCATCAGCAAGTTTTAAAAGTGTTGCTTTACATAATTATAGTGTTAATTAACATTAAGGAGTTGTTTAATATGATATATTCTATTGTTTAATACTGTATACTGTAATGATTAACACTGAATGCTGTTATATACGTATAATTTTACAAGTTTTTTTATGTTGTTTGATGTCAAGTATAGTTCAATATGATATGCAATGTAGTTTAATGCCATCATGCCCATCAATCAATGTAAATAAACACAAATGTTGTTTTATTAAATTTTAGTATAAAAATACACTAGTTGTTATTTCTATTTATTAATACTATACATATTTTTCAACATATAATGTAGTTTAACATATTGTTAAATGCTAATAAACAATGTATATAAATACGAAGTTTGTTATACTGCAATTTAGTATAGAAATACACTCATTTTTATTAGTGTTTTTTAACATTATACATATTTTTTAATATCAGGTGTAATTTAATATGTATATTGTGTTATTTAATATTAATAATTAATGTGTATAAATACACATCAAACCTTACTACTGAAGACTCCCTCTTTTTATCACTATAAAACAGGCGGATGGAGCAACAATAGCTCTCCCCCTATAGGTACTTTATGACCTCTACCTGTTTATAGAGGAGGGGCTTTTCGTAAAGTATTAAAGTTAATAGATATATATATATGTATACAGTCAACTCCCTCTATAGTCACTCCCGTTATAGTCACATTCTACTATATAGTCACACCAGTTGAATGTTCAAAACACTTTATTATTAAAATCTATCCTATATAGTCACAATCTATCTATAGTCACTATCACACCTATCCTCAAAAATCTTATATTAAAAAGAACCGTTTATAATCACAGTTATATAAAGAATATATTAAATAACTTGGCATCTAATAATCGTACAAAGATGTATCATAGCTTGTTAGAATCGTCTCACTGAGCCGAATCGAATGGTGGTAGTTTTATCCTTTTCCTTTGCAAGTGTTTACGGCCAGACCACCCATTGCCTCTTATGAGACTAATCTCGGGTCTGTATCCTATCATCTTCAATGGGCAACCATTATACTGAGTACTTAATTCCTCAGGTAACAGCACCACTATAGAAGATATCCCCCATCGGGCCATTTTAGGCTGATCTGAAGCTAGGTACATGCTGCCTACTCATCCTATACCCATTGCATGATACTAATACTCAATTCATTTAACAACCTTTAGAGAGCATCTACTTTCATGGAGGACTTTCGACAGGTAACATCAACCATCTAGTACCCTTCCATACCACTACAGTTGTTTACCCCAAGTGGTATACTTTGTAGTGACCACTCAGACAGGAAGTAGCAGGCATCTGTCCAGGATCACCCCTTATGGTGGGTATCAACCACCAGGGATCACCAACCAGGACCTAAGGAGTAGGGAATCGAACCCCATAGCCATGCTACCTGTTCTGTGCACGAACACCTTGGTTGGTCTAAGACCTAACAGAAGGTCTAACTACCACTAAGACATTGCACCCTCAGCTTTACCATCTAGGACGACCATCTAGCCATTACTGACCCCAAGTGGTATCGTAGAGTGACCACCCGGACGGGAAGTCCCCCAAGGTATAGTAGTGACCTCAAGGACAGGACTGCGCACATACCAATGGCCTCATAGGGAACGTAAGAAGGACACCATGACCCTTAGTTGAAATGTGCGGCCTAACCGTATACACTAATTCACCATGATGCAATCCAACTACACTAATCCCTGTACTTTCACGCTATTGGTTGTAGCGTCCGCAGTAAATTTCTTTTTTTTATTTCCGTGGTCATGGGAATCGAACCTGCGACCTCACCATACTCAGGCTTAATGAGGGTCTCAGTGACTAACCACAGAGATAGGGTGACCAACCCTAGTTTTATCCTTTTCCTTTGCTAGTGTTTACGGCCAGACCACCCATTGCCTCTTATGAGACTAATCTCGGGTCTGTGTCCTATCATCTTCACTGGGCAACCATTATACCGAGTACTTAATTCCTCAGGTAACAGCACCACTTTAGAAGACATCCTCCATCGGGCCATTTTAGGCTGATCTGAAGTTAGGTACACGCCGCCTACTCATCCTATATCCATTGCATGATACTGATACTCAATTTATTTTACGACCTTTAGAGAGCATCTACTTTCATGGAGGACTTTCGACAGGTAACATTAACCATCTAGTACCCTTCCATACCACCATTTTAGGTACTAAGTCTCACTCAAAGGCCACTACAGCCCGCGATTACCTAACACCGATAGTACAGTTGTTTACCCCAAGTGGTATACTTTGTAGTGACCACTCAGACAGGAAGTAGCAGGCTTCTGTCCAGGATCACCCCTTATGGTGGGTATCAACCACCAGGGATCACCAACCAGGACCCAAGAAGTGGGAAATCGAACCCCATAACCATGCTACCTGTTCTGTGCATGAACATCTTGGTTGGCCTAAGACCTAACAGAAGGTCTAACTACCACTAAGACATTGCACCCTCAGTTTTACCATCTAGGACGACCATCTAGCCATTACTGACCCCAAATGGTATCGTGGAGTGACCACCCGGACAGGAAGTCCCCCCAAGGTATAGTAGTGACCTCAAGGACAGGACTGCGCACATGCCAATGGCCTTATAGGGAATGTTAGAAGGACAACCGTGACCCACTTGGCTTGTTAAAATGTGCGGCCTAACCGTACACACTAATTCACCATGATGCAGTCCAACTACACTAATCCCTGTACCTTCACGCTATTGGTTGTAGCGTCCGCAGTAAAATTCTTTTTATTTCCGTGGTCATGGGAATCGAACCTGCGACCTCACCATACTCAGGCTTAATGAGGGTCTCAGTGACTAACCACCGAGATAGGGTGACCAACCCTAGTTTTATCCTTTTCCTTTGCTATTGTTTACGGCCAGACCACCCATTGCCTCTTATGAGACTAATCTCGGGTCTGTGTCCTATCATCTTCAATAGGCAACCATTAAACCGAGTACTTAATTCCTCAGGTAACAGCACCATGTAGAAGACATCCCCATCGAGCCATTTTAGGCTGATCTGAAGCTAGGTACACGCAGTTTTATCCTTTTCCTTTGCAAGTGTTTACGGCCAGACCACCCATTGCCTCTTATGAGACTAATCTCGGGTCTGTGTCCTATCATCTTCAATGGGCAACCATTAAACCGAGTACTTAATTCCTCAGGTAACAGCACCACTATAGAAGACATCCCCCATCGGGCCATTTAGGCTGATCTGAAGCTAGGTACACGCCGCCTACTCATCCTATACCCATTGCATGATACTGATACTCAATTTATTTAACGACCTTTAGAGAGCATCTACTTTCATGGAGGACTTTCGACAGGTAACATCAACCATCTAGTACCCTTCCATACCACCATTTTAGGTACTAAGTCTCACTCAAAGGCCACTACAGCCCGCAGTTTTATCCTTTTCTGATTACTGGCTGATGAGTTATTCAACAAAATGTTAAACATCGGCATTATAATATTTCTTGATTTACGTTTACTGCGTCATTTAACATTTTGCTAGATTTCTCGGTACCTAGTGATTGTAAAAAGACTATTTATAGCTCGTTGGAATCGCCTCATCGAGACGAATCGAATGGTGGTAAGCGCATCTCTCTGTGATCAATATTGACGGAGTTATTACTTAAAAACCATTTAATATTTTTTAATTTCGGAAATTGATCTAGTGATTGGATTTTGATGTATCTTATACCATTAGATTCGTCTCATCAAGATGAATCGAATGGTAGTAAGATCATCTTTCTAGGATCAATATTGACAGAGTTATTACATAAAAACCATTAATATTTTTTTAATTTCGGAAATTAATCTAGTGTAGAGCTTGGACTCGAATCAGGATGAGTCAACTCGAGTAAAACGAGTCAAGAATTTTTTTGACTCGAAGAGTACTCGAGTCCAGGACTCGAGTCAGGACTTGAGTTAACACGAGTTAATTTGAGTCAAAAGTTAAAGTGCAGGCCAAAAAAATTATCCATAATTTTACCCAGACCGTTATAGTCATAGTGCCGGCAGGAATTACAAATAGGGTTCAGCCGGCACTATCAACCACGTGATCCCGGTTGACTCGAGTCAAGAAATTTCTGACTCGAGTGCGAGTTCAATTCGAGTCAACTCGAGTTACATGAGTGCGAGTCCAAGCTCTAATCTAGTGATTGGATTTCGACGTATTTTATACCATTAGAACCGTCTCATCAAGACGAATCGAATGGCAGTAAGATCATCTCTCTACGATTAATATTGGCGAAGTTACGATACAATAAAGTTTTAAGTATAATTCTGGCTAAAATTATGTTAATTTTGGCTGGAATTATGATATACAAATATAAGAAATTTTTTATATAGTCACATCTCTTTATAATCACCAAATATGGACTGTCCCAAATGTGTGACTATAAAGAGAGTTGACTGTATATAAGCACATATATACATCTATTAAAAATTATAAAAGAAAAGTTTCGAAGTTCGGGGAAAGCCCTATTTATATAAATTTACATATCACGTGTATCACGTGATTTAAATTAGTAATTACCGCTGCGCCTGCTGCGGTGCTGCGGTATTGCTAAAAAAAAAATTAAGCTTTTTTTAGCAAAAGCTTAATTTTTTTCTCACGACTTTTCTTTTCTCTTTTTCGTTCTCCCTTCTCCTTCTCTTTCGTTATCCCCTTCCTCTTTTCGTTTTCGTTCTCACCTTCTCCTCTTTTGTTATCCCCTTCTCTTTTTCCCCTTTCCTTTCGTTCTCCCATTTCCAAAATGGTAAGTTTTGAAGCGTTTGCTTTGAAACTTTTTTTAAACTTTTTTTTAAAAAATTTCTTTTTCTCCCTAGCTTTCGTTTCCCCTTCTCTTTTTGCTCTCCCCTTCCCTTTTCGTTCTCCCATTTTCCGAATGGTAAGTTTCGAAGTTAAAAACTTTGAAACTTCTAAAAATTTTTTTTTTAGTTACTTTTAGTTTAGGAAACTAACGTTTCCTATAATTTTTTTTGTAGAACTCTGCATATTCGATTTCGAAAATGAAATGGTAAGTTTCGAGGTGTTTCGCCTCGAAACTTTTAATATTTTTTTTTTTAGGAAACGTTTCTAACGCTTCCTATACTTTCTTTTTTAGGTCTTTTCGGCGTATTTGACTTGGAAAAAGAAAGGGTAAGTTTCATCGAAACTTTTTTAAATTAATTTTTTTCAGAAAACGTTACTAATGTTGCCTATACTTTCTTTTTTTTAGGTCTTTTCAGCGTATTTGAATTGGAAAAAGAAAGCGAGGGTAAGTTTCGAGGCGTGCGCCACCTCGAAACTTTTTTAAATTAATTTCTTTTAGGAAACATTACTAATGTATCCTGTAATTTTTTTTTTAGAACCTTTGGCATATTTGATTTTGGAGAAAAACAAAATGGTAAGTTTTGAAGCGTTTCGCTTCGAAACTTTTAAAAATAATATTTTTTTTTATTTTTTATTAGGAAACGTTCTAACTAAATGTTTCCTTTCTTTTTTGTAGGTTCCTAGAAGTTTAGAAATTCGGAAAACGGTAAGTTTCGTTTGTTACAAAACTTCCATTGTTTTTTTATTTTTTTAATTTGGAAATGTTTACTAACATTTCCTTTTCATTTTCTTTTATTTAGACTTCGGAATGTTTTGGATTATGGGTAAGTTTCGCAATGAAATGTTGCGAAACTTTGAAATTTATTAATATTATGGCTAACGTGTCTCTTTTTTATTTTTGTAGACTTCAGTAAGTTATTTAGATGGCTGAGTCTACGAACACATGGAATTTGGTAAAGATTTTTTTTAAAAAAATTATTATTCTAACGAAATGTTTCGCTAACGTTTCAATTTCACTTTTTTTTAGATGGGTATTAAGGTTGCTTGCTGAAACTAGAGGGTTTTGGCAGAATGGCGTACGTGAAACTGCCAAAACTAGTTTCGCGAAATCATCCAGAAATGCCAAAACTGCGAAACCTATCAAAATCGCGAAACTGCCATAACTTGCCGAAACTGTTTCAGCGTTTCGGCAATACTTTCTATATGATTTAATTAGAGTTTCGGCATTTAAACAATTTATCATATCCACCGATCTGCGGAATTAACAAAATTCGTCTAAATTAAGGAATTTGACAATAATTTAATAAAAATTAGGTAAATTAAGTTCTGCAAAAATGATCACACTTGTACTACATGATCATATGACAGATATCAAGAAATTACTTCAACAAAAAGTTGCGTTAAAAAAAATTTTTTCTTTCGTAAACTCCCTATTAAACTCCCCATTAACTCCCCCATCAACTTTTCAACCAGTTTTTACATCAAGTAAGTTGAGAATTTTTGCAAGTATATTGGTAATTATTTTACATTAGACACAACTTGGAACTGTTTTTTTATTTTTTTTTTTTATAGTTTATAAAAAAAATTTATTTAGAAAGCAAAATTATTCAAAAAAATCTTTCAATAAAGAAATAACTCTAAATATTAATAACGATGATTTAGCGAAATTAAATTATGTATTGATTAGTTGTTTAATTATAATCTATTTGATATTTATTATTAATTATTTTTCAGTTAATTTTTTTCGTTAAATCATTAAATATTCTGGATTTTTGTAAAGTTTTTCTTTTTTTTTTTTAATAAACTAACTTTATAATATTTTTTCCCTTTTTTTCTAGAAACTCCTTCTACTGGTTTCGGGTTAAAGAGGTAAATACTTTGGGAGAGGTCTTAAAGGTTTTTTTTTTATATATTTTTAACATTTTTTCTTACGTAGGAACAGGTTTTGATCGATTTTAATCGGTACTGCGCCACAAAATTGATGATCGGTAAATTCCGCAAATCGGCGGATATGTAGAATAAAGACAATATGATTTTTTGTATGTAAATATTTATTTTATAATATTTAATATTAAACTAATAAAATATACGATTAAAAATATAATAAAAATTAAAATTTAATAATATCTTTATCTTCTATGTGGGGACCTGCTTCTACCTCTTCTTCTATCTCTACTTCTGTCCCGTCTTCTATCTCTACTTCTATTTCGTCTTCTATCTCTACTTCTATCTCGTCTTCTATCTCTACTTCTATCTCGTCTTCTATCTCTACTTCTATCTTGTCTTCTATCTCTACTTCTATCTCGTCTTCTATCTCTACTTCTTGATCTACTTCTTGATCGAGACCTAGATCGCGACCTTCTTCTTTCCCTTTGCAATCTATATTCATATCGATGTTGATCATACGCAGCATGCTGCCGTCGATACTCTCGTCTAAACAGATCTAAAATCCAATAAAAATATTAATGAATTGAATGAATTGCCTAAATAAAATTAATTTAAAATAATAATTAATAATAATTACCGGTTTGTAACCAGAATTCATCGTTCATATCAGCAAAACACGCTCTATCGAAACTATTTGGGCTTATAATAGGAATGTCATCATCATTATTATTTATTATCCTACTGAGGTTTTCATAACCTCGTTTGAGGGCATTCCATTTTGTTTGGCATTGCCTGGGTGTCGCTGCAAATTCCGTTGCAACGAACACCCTATTTGCTATTATTGTCCATGCATTTACATGATGACAGTTTGCAATTTTTTCGAATTGCTGATGTAAGTTTCTTCATTCCGCGATTAATTGCCTAGCTGCGTTAATCGTCCATTGGAATACTGGTGGTGGCGGTGGGACAAAAGGTACTAATGCTGCCATTTTTTATTTTTATGATTTTTTCGTAACTTGAAAATTAAATACAATTTGAAAATTAAAATACAATTTGGTTTTGAATTGCGAAAAAAAAATTCAAATTTCATAATATTTATAATAATTTTAAAATTCATTATAATGTTTAAAACATGAACTGATGAACATAATAACATTCTACATAATTAAAGTATTTGTAACAAAATAAATACAGTTTTGATTCTAATGTAATAAATTTAATTAATGCAGTTCTAAATTTTTTTTGTAACGCAGTTCTTAAAATTTATTGATCTAATGTAATAAATTTAATTAACGAAGTCCTTAAAACTTATTGATTCTAATATAATATGCTTATCCTTATTCTTTAATTAAATTGCACTATTTTTAAAATATAATATGCTTATCCTTATTCCTTAATTAAATTGCAATGTTTTAAAATATAATATAAAATTACAATTGCTTGCATTGCCTGCATAATTATATGTTAACTGGACTTTGATCGCGAATATTTTGCCCTGCATAATTACATCATTTATTTCCTAAATAGTATCATTATTTAAATCACATGATATTAGAATTAATTCTCATTGGATTAACTATTGTAATTATTTCTCATTATTATTATTCCTCATTATCATCATAATTATCGTCATTATTATCACCGTCATCCATACCTAATACATCATCTATATCATAATCATAGTCACCTTCTCCGGGTTTCTTGTTATTACCACTATCATCAACTTCATCATCTTCCACATTATTTTCATCTGAATCATCCAATATATCTCTTGGAATATCGCTGATTTCACTAGTAATTGAATCATGCGATAAATTAACAAATTGATCAATCCATAGACTTTCGATTACTACACGGCAATTGTCTTCGGGTATTGTTTCGCCGCTTGTAGTTAATCTCTGAGTAGAAGCTTGCTCCTCATTATATTCCTCATCGTCATCTTCTGCAAAAGCTTCTGCAATACGTATATTGATTTCACCATCACTAAGACGAGTATTCTTTTTTTGATCAATTCCATAAAATTAAAGTTCAGTTTTTGAATTGGATTTCCAATACAAAATTAATTTGCACATGGATTCTAGTTTATCCACATTAAGATTTAAGCGACGTTTATGAAATAGCCATCCTAAAGTCGAAAATCCACGTTCACAAGTTGCTGAGTTAGGACATATTGCAAATAGATAACTTGCAATTCTTGGCAGGGCATCTGGTTCTGGTTCGGTATTAATATATTTCCACCAATTCACGGGATTATCTTAGCAAAACCGATATCTAGGTCAAATGGCTCTTGCTCATCAATATATTTCTGTATTTGATTACATAAAGTTTCAGCTTCGTAACAGTCGAAACCTAAATTTTTCCCGATTGAAGCTGCACATTTGATAATTCTCATGAGGGCGCATTTTTTAAGTGGCGCGTTTCTAAATCTGGGATCCATAAAAAAACAAGTAATATACTTATTATTATCGAACTCATCAAATCTTTCATTTATTACTTTGATACAATGACTTCGGAATGCAGGATTTAATGATTTGGATAACTTTTTTAATGTAGCTACAAGTCTTGCCAAGCTCAGGAAACAATCTGCAAGTGTAGCTCTTCTCGATTCTAATGAAAGTACCGCTTTTCTTAGAGGATCCAGAACAAATCCAAGAACTCGTAAATTTGAAAAAAAAATTCTCGATTGAATAGTCAGTTTTATTTTATCATTTGTTAGCACTTTATCGTGATCGCTGGCCATTTCTTCTAGTGCTAATTCAAATTTATTACTGAATTTACGGATTCACTAGCAGTAGTCCAGCGTGTCTTGCAATATAATTTTAATCCTCCTTCACTAATTCCTTTTTCTTTAATTATTTGAGCAAGTTTTGCATTAGCCTGATGAGAACTTCTAAAAAAGGTTGTCAAAATATTAACACGTTTTAATAAACATTCCCCAAACTTCTCCTTGACGATATCACATGCAATTAAATTGATAGAATGTGCAACGTATCGCACATTCTCAATCTTTGGATGATTCTCATGTATAATTTTTCGTGCATTACGAACATTGGCCGCATTATTGGAAACTACAGCACATATTCGATCTTCTCCAATACCTTCTATAACCTTTTTAATTACCGTAACTAGATATTTTGCAGTGTGCGAATTTTCAGACAAATCAGAAAGTTGATAAAGATATTCTTTACGCGACGGAGTCATTACAATGAAGTTCCAAATTGAACGATATGTACCAGACGTCCAACTATCAAAGGTTAAATTATAAATTAATATTATATAGTAAGTAAGATTAAATAAAAATGACATATGATAGCCTATTTAATTTAACAAACCTAACATTAAATTCGTTTCCTTTTCAAGCTCAGAATTAACTTTGAAGTTCACTTGAGCTAATTCACGTTCAAGTAGTTGATTTACTAATACTTTCCTTGTTGGTGTATTGTACCCGGCATTAAGCTCTTTTATAAAATTGATGAAAAAGGGATGTTCCACTACTCTAAATGCAATTCCGCACGCAATAAAAAATTTAACTAATGCACGATTAATTCGTGTACATCTTTGTTCGTTAAGCTCTGTTGAATTATGGTAATCATCCATGTTACTTTGACCTTCAGAGTATTTTCTTTTTTTGGATGACTTGGACTTATCTTGCCGTTCCATTACTTTAGTCATATACCTTCTAACAACTGCTGCTGGCGCATCTGGACAATGGTTTGAAAGATGCTCTTCAAGCTTTGAAACTTCACCGCGTGACCATGTATTCTTACAGTACTTGCAGGAGGCGGCAAATTTGCCAGAACCAACAGCTTCTCCTTTATTAATATCTTCCCAAATGCTATTAAGTGGCCGACCTCCTCTATTTTTCTTTTTAATGGGTGAATCTTCTATGTGATCAGTCATTTGAAACAGTTTATTATTAATTTTATTATTAAGAAAACGGAAGAAAGTAAAAGAAACTTTAGTTCAGTGTTAAAGGAGATGATGGAATTGGGTTTATTAAATGCATGTTACGCATTTTCCTTTAATGAATATAAGCCCCTTAAAAAAAAACTGTAAAAACGTGTAATATCATAATATTAATATGGGAGTTAGAAATGAAAATTCTAATACTAGATAAAGCTTAAAAGAACTAAGATGATGGTAAAATATTGAAGTTTAATCTTTTATCTGTAGATTATTTGATCATCTAAATTATATTATTAATTGGTGTAACTTGGCATAACTATATGCAAATCTTATGATCAACTATGCCGAAACTACAGAGAAACCTATTATAGAGGTTTCGGCATATTTCAGCAGTTTCGCAATTTTGACAGGTTTTGCAGTTTCGGCGTTTTGGCGTTTTGGCACTATATAAGAGGTTTCACCTTTCGGCATTAGGCCAAACAGGTTTCGGCAAGCAACCTTAATGGGTATATTCCTGAATGCGTAGAATTTTGGTGGGTCTTTTAGAAATGGTTAATATGATTAATGGAGTCATTTAAGGAATCAAGGTGAGCTACTTATTTAGTTATAGTAGTAAGGGAAGCAACGTTAATTAATGAAACATTTACTAATGTTTCAACTTTGCATTCTGTAGGTGGCGCTTCGAGTCTTTCTGAACACAGAATTTGTAAGTGTTTTAATTGATTTTTTTTTTATTTCTTAATGATACGTTAATTAATGTTTCGTGTTTTGAATTTGTAGTTTAGACAGCTCTTCGATACCCTGGTCAAACATGAATTTCAGCAATAAGTTGAAAATTGTTTTATTATTTCTTTAATGGCAAGTTCTAACTTTGAATTGAGTGATAGATATTGGTAAGTTTTGAAAATTAAAGATTTTCTTTAATTTTTTAACAAAACGTTAACTGACGTTTTTCTTATTTCTTTTTTTTTTCGGGTTTTAGCAACTTTCGAAATTAATTTCGAAGTTTGTTTTTTTTTATTAGAAATGGTTTTAACGTTTAAAATAAAAGATTCTGGAGGATAATCATTTTTTAACGAATTGCTATTGCGCAGTCTTCAATTATCCAAATCACTGTAATTTAGCTAGTATATATATTATATAAATTTATTAATGAAAAATTTTATTGTACAATACGTATTATTGCATTGTCTAACAAGTTTATTAATAAAAAATTTTACGAATTAATATGTTGTTTATCAAGTTTATTAACAAAAAACTATATTGTACAATATAAATCAACTAACACGTGATATGCGTTGGTTAACATTAATCTACCATTTTTATACACGTTTTTTGATAGTGTCGGTCATTATAGGGTTAGTTTTTCTACATTTTAAAGCGTTAAACAACACTAGTGTCAATTGGCGTTAATTAACACTAGTATACACCACCCAAAATCTTACTGATGTTTCTTTTTTCCTCTTTCCTCTATTTTTCTTTTTCCCTTTTTTTGTTTTCCTCTCTCTCCCTCTCTTTCGTCCTTCCTCTCTTTCACACTTCCTTTCACTTAAATTAAACGCTTTTCACAACATGAAAAAAATTATAAATTTATTTATTAGGTCACATTTTTGTTTTGGTAGATCTCTTGTGAAATGATTTTTGTCTATAGTACATTAGTACTAATCTTTTTTTTAGGTTTTATCTCATTTTGACCTTCGGATGCCTGGAAACTTGTTTCTTTTTAGATGGCCAAAAAACACGTTAAAATTCGGTAGGAAAGGAAGGGGGAGGATATATTCTTTCATCTTTTTCATTGATAAAATGTTTTTCTGGATTTTTTTGGATTTAACTTAGGATTTAGGTAAGAATTTTTTTTATTAATTTATTTATTTTAACGAACTTTACTAAAAATTTATTTCTTTTTCTTTTTTTAGATTTTTCAGGTCAGACATTAGTGAATTTTTTTTTTAAAAATACAGTCAACTCCCTCTATAGTCACTCCCGTTATAGTCACATTCTACTATATAGTCACACCAGTTGAATGTTCAAAACACTTTATTATTAAAATCTATCCTATATAGTCACAATCTATCTATAGTCACTATCACACCTATCCTCAAAAATCTTATATTAAAAAGAACCGTTTATAATCACAGTTATATAAAGAATATATTAAATAACTTGGCATCTAATAATCGTACAAAGATGTACCATAGCTTGTTAGAATCGTCTCACTGAGACGAATCGAATGGTGGTAGTTTTATCCTTTTACCGTACAAACAGTCTTATGACTTTATCTTTTATTTATACTTTGGACTTCGAAAATATAATCGAACAATATTACAAAAATAAGAAAATAAACTAATAAAAAATAAAAAGAGTAGCTTCACGACTCATACAAGTAAAGAAATCTAGACTAAAATAAATTAAAGCAAAGAAAAACTAAACTATTACAGAATCGCATACCCCAACTTTACCCGAAGGCCAGTGTGAGTCAACTATCCAACATCCAAAAATCCAGTCCGTTACCAGAAAGAAATCCTAAGAGGTTGAACTGTTAAGCGGCGCAGAAAATCCAAGTGCGAGATCCAAGATCCACCCCGAATTATAGAAGAGGATATCCAAGTAATCCAGGAATCCTGAGAGACTGATGCCAAAGAAGAGTTGTGTTGTTGTGGAGAAGTAGTAATAGGAGAAGAATTTGTAGATGGGCCACGTAATTTGGAAGCAGCTGAGATACCCTGCGACTCTTCCCAAGCATGGAAAAGAACATTCCGACACAGCCAAATTTCACCATATAATTCGACTTGGAAGTCATTAAGAAGGGGAGAAATAATCTTGTATATAACAGAGAGAGGAAAGTGTTGATTCAAAAATGCCGTTAAATGCGCAGGCAACAATTCTCGAGTAAGCCAAAGACAGGATGAAGAAGGAGCTTCATAGTTCCAACAATCCAAAGCAAAGAATTCGGTATGAAAGGAAATATCCAAAGATTTCAAGGATAGGAAAGAAGATAAACAAGAATCTCTAAATTTAATGACTTCAGACCAGTGTGTTAAACAAGGATTTAAATCCGGTAAAATATAAGGACAAGTCCAAAGATGATTCAAATCTTCAGGAGCAGAATTACACTGCGGACAGAGCCAGTCAGGAGAATATAAGTAAGGTTTGCGTTGTTGAAGAGTAGTTAAGGTAGGCAACATATCCAAAAGAAGTTTAATGCGGAAGATCCAAAATTCAGGACGACCATTCCTATGTGAAGCGAAACCTTTAATTTGTGAAAGGCAAAAATATATACCAGCCCAATCAAAAAGTGAAGGAGAACTAAGAGCAGTAAAACGCGCTAGTGAACAGAAAGATAAAAGAGCACGAGCATCTGCAATAGAGCGGAGAAAATGTCGAATATTCACGTCAATAGGCAAGGAGTTAAAAGTCAACAAGCATGGAGCATAACAAAATGTTGAAAGTAGAGTAGTGGGTTGTAAAGACGAATGAGTATCTTTTGCCAAAGAATCCGCTTGTATATTGTAGATATCATCGCCATGAGCAGGGACTTTAATCAATTCGACATTAAGATTACGATCCATGATAAGTTGTCGAATAGAAAGCCAAAGAAGATGATTAGGTTCTCGGAGCAACTTTGGTGAGAAAGGAGCATCAACAAACCGTGTCCATAGTGAAATTAACTGACTACAATCAGTATGAATAGAGATTGACGAATCACGGGAAAGGGCGTTCAATCCTAATAGAACAGCAAAAATTTTGGAACGCAAAGCGGAAGGAAAGTAAGAAGGGAGATGCATGGAAGAAGATTCCAGAACAAGTCCAACATCATCAAGAGCAATCCAAGCAGAAGTCATGGAAGAAGGCGAAGAATCATTGGCAGGATGGAACGAACCATCTGTGTACAAAGATTGTACAGAAAGTGGTAAGATAGTGTCTTCAATTCTATCGATTCTATCCTTAAAAAGAGGAGAAAGAGCGGGAGACGCGTTTGAAAATTGAACAAGAGCCAAGGAAGTCGCATAACTCCATGAAGTAGATAAAGTAATGGGAAGGTAAGCCGCGAAAACTTTGGCATTTCTGGTAGGATAGCCCACAGTATCCGATAGAGTTACATTAAAAAAACATTTCTCGCTATTACAGCATTGTCTGATGGCAGATTTCATGGATAAGGCGGGAATGTTAAGAGCACAACCGGGACAAGGGTCATAGGATCGTTCATCAGCCGAGGTAGATACAGGAAGCCAATGAGACATAATAGCCGAGTTTTGTTTCTTATAAGTGATACACACACGACCAACAGATAAAGTTTGAGTAGCAGAGTCAAGATTAATAGCCCATTGAGGATAAAAAGAATAATCTTTAACAGTATAATCTAATAAACAAGGAGAAGCTAAAGTAAAAGGAGAATTAATAAAATATGAAGATAAAAGTAAAGTAGAAGAAGAAGAAGAGAGAAAATTATTATCGATAAAAGTAAACCAATTAGGGATCCGTCCTTTACGACCAACGATGCCAAGATAACGAAGGTCAGGCCAATTCATAAGATAATGTCCACAAGGAGAAACCAATTGAGCAAGCACAAATATATTCAAGTTTTTCCAAAGTTTCCAACTTGATTGAAAAATGGAATGAGGTAGAATAGATCGGAGTGGCAGAGCAGGTTGTAGATCATGCCTCGGAGGCCGGAAGGAAAGAGACCACGTGATGTTCAAATGCGAAGAAAACAATAACGAATTAAACAAAGTGTGCGTTCACAAAGAAATGATCTGTGACCATGGTTCTAAGTTAATAGTAGTCGGGCAACTTTCAGCACCCAAATATCCTTGAAGATAGGAGATAGCATAAAGGGCAAAATCTTTGAAATCAGGATGAGTGAAAATTTTTTGCCAAGATGCAATATGGGAAGAAAGAAAGCGATAGAAAGCATTTTGAATCGAAAAGGGAAGTTTGAGAAATAACAAGGGCAACGGAGTAGTCGTAGCAAGACCAGCTTTTCTTCGAAGTACTGAAAACAGAGGCTTGACAATTGATTGAATAGTACTTTCAGAGAAAAGGGTAGTTTGAAGACGAAATTCCAATCGCGGAAGAAGGACAGCATTATAGAGATAGGCCACATGTTGTGCTAATAATTTCTTCGGTCCCAGGAGAGCTGCCATATCTTTGACCATGGAGCGCGCTTGTTTCAAAACAAAAGCGGAAGAGGCGGACAAGGAAAACCAAACTCCTAAGAAACAAAATGAAGTATTAAGAGATAAAGAGGAAAGGGAAAGAGAAGTATCGGAAACTAAAGAAGAAGGTAAAAGTTCAAAAATAATCTTTGAAGAAGGCGAAGAGGATGAAAGAAGAACATATTTTGCTGAATTGGCTTGAACATTATTTAAAGTATAAAATTCAGCAGTAATAGAAAGACGGTCTTCTATTCCAGATTTTGAAGAAGCAATAAGTGTAGAATCATCCATAAACGTTAAATGTGAAATTGGTAAAGAATGTTGTTCAAATTCAAGTGGAGAATAATTTAAAAGAGCTGAAGATTTTAAAATAAAAGGATCTCGTGCTTCTTGATTCAAAACAGTGAGTAAAGGATCCAAATAAATAACCCAAAGAAGAGGGAAAAAGTTTTATCCTTTTAAGATCACTAGCTGATGAGTTATTCAACAAAATGTTAAGCATCGGCATTATTATATTCCTTGATTTACGTTTACTGCGCCATTTAACATTTTGCTAAATATCTCGGTACCTAGTGATTGTAAAAAGACGTTTAATAGCTCGTTGGAATTGCCTCATCAAGACGAATCGAATGGTGGTAAGCACATCTCTCTATGATCAATATTGACGGAGTTACTACTTAAAAACTATTTAATATTTTTTAATTTCGGAAATTGATCTAGTGATTGGATTTCGATGTATTTTATACCATTAGATTCGTCGCATCAAGACGAATCGAATGGTAGTAAGATCGTCTCTCTAGGATCAATATTGGCAGAGTTATTACACAAAAACCATTAGTATTTTTTTAATTTCGGAAATTAATCTAGTGATTGGATTTCGATGTATTTTATACCATTAGAACCGTCTCATCAAGACGAATCGAATGGCGGTAAGATCATCTCTCCACGATTAATATTGGAGGAGTTACGATACAATAAAGTTTTAAGTATAATTTTGGCCAAAATTATGTTAATTTTTGGCCGGAATTATGATATACTAATATAAGAAATTTTTTATATAGTCACATCTCTTTATAATCACCAAATATGGACTGTCCCAAATGTGTGACTATAAAGAGAGTTGACTGTAGTATAAAAATACATTTTTTATAATAAATCAGTCAATATTAATTTTAGAAATATGATTTCACTACCATTTAATTCCTTGCATCAAGACAAATCCAAAGATATAAATTTCATTAAAATCTGATCAGTAAATCTTTTAAAAATTGGGTTTGTAGGATAAGGATTTAAACCTTTATAATTTGTAATTCCGGCCGGAGTTAAATATAAACTTCGTAAATCTGTTCGGGATCTTAATTTTGCTCATATTCTGGTAATGGATGCAATGATGGCCAGAATTATATGATCGGCGTAAAAATTTCCTTTTTTGGAATACTTGTGAAACCAAATCCGCCCATTTTTTGCGGGAGGCAAAATTTCCTTTTTTGGAAATTTGTGTAACGTCACGTGATAATTGACCAATGAGATTATTTGGGATAAGGGATGGGATAAGGGATATGGGATATGGGTGGGATTGGGATTTGGGATTGGGATGGGATTTTGGCAAATGGGAGGGGATTTTGGCAAAAGGGATGGGATATGGGATGGGATGGGATAGGGGATTCTCCCATCCCATTTAATATGGGTGGCAAGTATACATATATCCCCTAGAAAAATTTCCCGATGTGGATCAAAGATATACCGATATATTTTCCCCAAAACAACAGTATCGGTACATAGAGATCCGACTGTATATATTTATATCTTTTGCTATTAAAACATAAACTAATAAATCTACCGTACCGCACTACACAAGATACCAGGTATAATACAAATACTTATGATTTAAAAATTATATGATACCCCTTGGGTATTTTGTGAGATACATGGTCAAGATTAGCCTAATTCTACCAGAATTAACATTTTTAAGCCGTATATTGTATCTGGGTCTTTTAACATGGGGATATTCTTAAAGAGAGACGGTATGTAAGCTCCTTTTATAAGCTAAGTCAATTAAAATTTTTATTAAAACACTTCTTCACCTTCATGAAGTTTTTCTAGTAAAAAAATATATATTTCAGTTAATCATAAATACTAAATAAAATAAAATAAAATTACACTAATAAATAAATTATAACAAAGATGAAATTTACTGAAAAGTGAGCAAACAGGGTGGAAAATATACCCTATAAAAGAATTGCAATATTCCGGACACTTTCAGCACACCAGGCCTGAGTCCTTCTGGAAATTCAAAATGTCTCGGCGTCCGGAATATTGCAATTTTCCAGACATTCTCCAGACACCTGGACATTTTCGGGCATTTTCGATGACAATTTCCGGAGAAAAAAAAAATATTTATATTTATTAATCTTATCATACACTCCAGTTAGTCATCTAGTAATATGTTTGGATAATCTAATATCCGTTTATACGACAAATTAACGGATCGACATTCTAAAATCAACGTTTCGTATATGCACAACATACAATTAAAAACGGAGAATCATTTCCGATAAATTATTTCCTTACAGAAAATCAAGTTGATTTATTATTACGGTAATGTCCCAAAGAAGGACTTAAATGTTACTTATTTAGGGATTATTCAAAATGAAATGGTGACTATCCAAAAACGGAAATAGTGGTGGTTTTTGTGAAACAGGTATATAAATAGTTCTCCGCTACGCTCCAGAAAATAAATTGTTACCAAAATATTTAGACACAAACAAAATAATTGGTTTGATCTACATACTTCTTTAGCCATATAGATTATTGTTTTGGAGCTAATTTGCGTTTTGATTAATCTACTGTACCTTTAAATATGCTGTAAGCATTCAATTATTATTTCCCGTAAACTACTTCAGATTCTAAATAGCAAATTGAAAATGAATGTGAAACTATTTCAGTAAATTTTTATAATTTGACCTCGATAGGAAATTGATTTTTTGAATTACCAAAAGAATCTTTCAAAATTAAATTCTTTTGCCTCACTGCATGAGTTGTCGTGTAACGAAGAAGAAAAGAAGAACATAGAATTCTATGCTTAATTAAAAATAATTGATAGATGTTGCTAATATAAATAATATTTCTTTACCCCCTGATACCGTAGATAAAGTATGAATTTATTGAAATATTATAAGTGTATCATACAAAATTGTGAGATTATCGATAAACAATCTAATTTTGATTCATTAACTCCTTTTTCTTTGAAAGAAAAAAAATTTGCCTAATTTGGCAATATTACAATGGTTTTTTTAATTGTAACAAAGCGCTAAAATGTGTTCAAAATTATTTTTAATTAATTGTTTTATTGCCATTTTCGGAGTACGTATTCCGTGGGATGTGTATGATTTTTTCAATAATTCGCCGTTCCATCGAGAAAAAAAAATAAAAAAAAATTTTATATAAATGAATTCCTTTTTACATGGTTAATTTTTTTTTTGTTAAATAATACAATTACAAATAATAAATTAATAATTTTGGTTTTTTTTTGTTAACTAAATACAACTAGAGAAATTAGAATTAATAAATTATTATTTTTCTTTTCTTTCCTTTCCCATATTCTTGACCCGGATTTTCATGAATAAACTCCCCGTCTTTTGGTCCTGTTTCTTCATCTGACCTTTTTCGCTTATTATGATCAATATGTTCAAAAATTCTTTTTATCGACTTATGAGTATTTTGATCATTTAAAATACCGCTCTAAATAAACGATTGTTTCGTCAAAAATTAAATAGGTTTAATTTTTATTTTTATTTTTTAAAAAATAAAATGAAATAACTCACCCTGTAATCTTGTGTCTTATTCTTCCATCTATTGAAACACTGGTCCATTGAATAGGGATAGCCATTTACTTTCATCCACAAAGAAGCATCACGCCAGAGTCCTTCTTTTGCACAATTATGTTTATTCAGTTCTTTGATTTTATCTTTATTTTCTTCCAAATATAAAAATAGGCAACTGTCCGCTATATTATCCCAAGAACATCGCCCTGCGCTTCCTTCCTTAGACAATTTTCTTAATGTACTTTTACTCCATGACATTGGTTTTTGATTTTTATCAAACACAAGTGTCGTACTTTCATTCGAAGACGTTATTGGTTTTGGACTTTTACACACCCATGTCGAAAATGACGCTTGTTCTGGACTTTCGCAAATAGTTGTATCTTTGCTCGAAAACGACATTTGTTTTGGACTTTCGCAAATAGTTGTATCTAACGACATTTGTTTTGGACTTTCGCAAGCAATAGTTGTATTTAACGACATTTGTTTTGGACTTTCACAGATAGTTGTTGTGCTTTCGCTCCAAGATTGCTTTTGAGTTACACCTTCAGAAGATTCAGTTGATACTAATGAAGAAAGAGTATCAACATCATAATCATGACTTCTTGTTTCTTGCGAAAGGTTATTGAGAAATCCTAATCACAAAGAAAGAGATTATTCAACATATGTTTAATAGGCAGCATAATAATCTATGTAGAATAACTTTTCGAAGATAGCAATAAAAGATTATTGGAAAAAAATATAATAATAACCTTGATTGTTACGATAGACCATTGTTTGTGATATTGAAGGGATAAAAATGATTCCTGTTATAATTAAAAAAGCAACGACATTTAACACTTATCAATGTTATTAGTAAAAGATTAATGGTAAATTGTTATATTTATTACCTTTATTAGAATTATTATGTCGATATTCTAATCGTTGTGAAGGGATATCTATGATCAAATCTAATTATAATTTTAAGAGATTATAACGTTAGTAATATTAATGATATCGCAATACTAAAAGCATTATTGAAAACTCTGAGGAGCAGAATCTTAACCTTGTTTAGTACGTTGATCGTTAACGTTATAGAAAAAAGTGTAGTGAATTTCTTGTGGATTAATATTGATGAACCCTATTATAATTAAAAGGGAGATAATATTTAGTTTACATCAATTCATAACAAAAAGATTGGCACGTTAGTCAGCAAAATACAAAATGAAAGTTGAGGAAAATAACTTTATAGTGACCTTTATTAATATCATATTCTGGGTGGACAGTGTAATCAATTCTCTGTTCTATAGAGATAATTATCCGTACTAATTACGATTAAAAAAAAAAAAATTTAGAATTGTCAGCTGCAGTGAGGATTAATACCAAGGCTGAAATAATTATTATAATACCATTGTCACTATTGTCACCACAAGGTTTAGGTGCTATATAGATATTTCCTAATTATAATTAAAGATAATTAATATTCAACAAAACGGCTCTCGACATTATTTAAATTATTCAATTTTTTTTTTTTTTTTGTAATTAGGTTTGAAGATTAATTGTTGTAACTACCTTTATCTATGACAGTAGTATAGAGTAACTCTCTCTTTTCGGTCAACATATATGATAGTGAATAGATAGCTATCAATCCTGTTATAGCGATAAGGCCTACTATTTAAAAAAAAAAAACAAATGAATCAATTTACATAGTTAAATGAAAGATTCTTCGTAGTTGCTTCAACTTTTTTTGAAAGCGGTACCTTCTCCAGGATTATTATCGAACGAATAACTTAGTCTATACTTCTCGCTCAATGTAGTTGTGGATGCTAATTGTGAAGAGGCGTCGTTTAGTCCTAAAAAATAAATATTCGTTCAACTCATTTAAAGGTGGAATAGAAGATTGATAATGAAGTTAAGAAAATAATAGTTATATTAACCTTGGCTTAAATTGTATGCATCACTCTTAATTAAAGAAAACCAGGAAAGTGTTTCTTTAATTGCGGTCAATAATGGCGGTGAAGATAAGATATCTGTTGAAGTTTTATTATTTTCGCGCATAGATGAGTAAAGATTATTATCACAATTATTAGTGAAATTGTCTGGATACATGTTTATTATAATCTGTTAGGGGCCTAATAAAACAACATGTTAATTTATATGTATATCACTCAGTTATAGGTGTAACATATATTAATCCAGATAAATTACAAAACGGCTAGATTGATTATTTGTTTAACGCGAAAAACAATTTTGGGAGGGCAATAATGCTATTTTAAACATATTTATTATGTAGTTTGGTTTGAAAATAAGGGGAAAGGTTACTTCATGTAGTACATATAATTTTTTTTAGTAGTTTGGATTAAAAAAATTGTCATTTTCATTCATTGTGAAATATTTTTAGGATAAGTAATTTACTACAATAAATAATTCTTTTTACCAATATGGATATTAAAAATTAAATATTTCGCAAAATTTTAAAAATTGATCTATTTGTTTATTAGAAAACGTGAAATTTTTAAAACATTTTTTTTTCGTGTAAAAATCGGATCTCGGTTATAATACACTACGTTCAATCGACCCATTAAAAAGCTTCTTATATTCCATAAATTTAGCATTTTTCCTATATAATTTCAAATTAAATAAGGACATGCCAATAAGAACTAAATGATCGGAATAATCGAATAAAGTTTTTTATAGGGTGGTTACGTCCAAATTCGTTTCGGATTGGATAGATTGAATTTGGGGTCATAAATCACAATCTTCATTTTAGGGTATTACCGGCTCAGTCCGAATTCAAAATTTACAAATGTAGATTGGATTAGAATTTGTCCCGTGTTTAGATTTATTATAATGCATATATAATGCGACGCGTAATACCTTTATATGAATGATGAAATGTTAAATGGAGTATACATTACATGCATTGCATGTGAAGATCTACATTAATCCAATTCTAAAAAAAGAAGTATTTCAAACTTGTATGTTAATTTATTTATTTATTTTTTTTTTGTACTTAAAAAAACGCGAATATAAAATTTAAACAATAAAAATTGTAACAATCGATTTTTTATTATTTTTTTTTTTTGTTTGTTGATGTTGCGTTACCTTTTATGGTTATAGGTCTTTCCCTTTTAATTTTTGTACGTCAACAAACCCTTATTGTGGGAATTATTTGGTAATCGTGGTAAAATGTAAGAGAAAAAGAAAGTCTATTTTTACGATAGTGTACATTAGATGTTGTACTCCCTGTAAAAAAAATTTATCCGTAATTTCTGTAAAAACGCCGTGAATATAGCAACATTTGTGGAAAAATAACTAGAAATCGGATAATTTCCATGTTTTGAGACTATAAATTCCGTGTATAAAATACGGAATAATTTTTTTATGGGGTTGATTAACTTTTTTTTTAAAAAAAAAATTTAACTTTATTAATATTGTAAAGGAATACTCTAAGGTATACAGGTCCTTTACAATGTAGACATCAGGATATCCGTTAAATAAAGTACCTATCCAAATTAAACAAATTACCAAACGAATGAACGCAATACCTACCACAGTACCTTACCAAATATTACCTATTGTATCCCTAACTATATTCCTACAAAAAGAAAAGCATTTAACCATGATCATAGGAATCTAGTGACGAATCTTTTATGAGCTCAATCTCTATGCAGTGTTATGTTACGTTAATCAATACAAATACAATACCGTAGTCAATGCATATTTTTACTGCATTAGTATATCTATTGCAGAGGCGGACAATTCAGGACGATGATGGATTGATGATTTTCTGTGTTCACGGAAATCACAGAATAAGGTTATAAAAATGATATTAATTTTCGCCTGATTTAGGATATGCAATCATCATAATGCTGGCTGGCAGACATTTAGTTTGGCCAAAATTTGAGTATCGTAATGTTGGCCGACATTGCATAATTCTGGCCAAATCACAGGATTTCACATAATTAACTGCTCATTGGTCAGTTCGAGTTGCACGAATTTGGGATACAGTCTTAAGGAAGCTTGCTTTTCAAACAAACATTCTTGATATCCTTTTAAAAAGTTGAAATGAAAATATAATTTTAAAAGCAGAAATACAGTATATGGAAAATTAATTTTTCAATAAAAAATTTTTATTTATATAAAAGTTTATCACATAATCCATTTTAGTATAACTCAGCAAAGAGATATCCTCGTAATACAAATGTTAATAAATTTTCATAAGAAAACAATATCATTAGAAAAAAAGCTACCATTTTTTATTTGTTCGATTGTCCAATAATTCCAATAATTCTCCTTAATAATTACAAATATCTTAATTTCATTTAAAGGTTAAATTACATTTAATGCCGGAATAGTCGTTAATATTATTATTCACCAATAATAAAAATGAAATATTAATTTTATATTAAATATTTGTTTTGAATATAAGTTAAAAAGTTAAATTAATATTAAAAAGTATAGCGAGTTTATTAATAATGTATACAGAAAGTTCAAATGTATTACAAAATGGAAAAGCAGGAGCCGAGCATGAGGTTGATCATTCATTATTCTTATACCTAATTTAGTTCGTTTCGTTAGAAAAATATGTCGTAACTTTTTTAGTCTGTTTGTTTTATTTCCATTAATGATACGGGTAATATGGAACGTGAATTACAATCAATTTTGGCAATAATACAATTAACATATTTGACTTCGAAAAAAAAAAAATTATTATATATATTCCTCCTACACCTTCTTGTTTTTATTAAAATAAATACAAATTTTTTTATTTTTTTCAATTAATAATTATTACACAATTTTAATATACACGTATATTCACGTTCAACATGAATGATACGAGTTGAGTTGACTTTTTTATATTTTATAGTGTTCTGCTCCTCTTAGGAGACTTTCTGTTCGAGTCGTCAGTCATTATCTTTCGTTTATTACTTTCATTACTACAGGTTATTTCATCGTAATACAATTTACGTAAACTTTCATCAATTATTTCTTCAACATCAGGTTTTTTATCATTTTCATTTTTATCAATCTAAATTAAATAATTAATGTCAAAAATTGACAAAACTTTTATTATTATTATTCTTCTTTTTTTAAAAAAAAGATAGTTACCTCATTTATCCACTTAATATAATCCCGCTTTACATTTTTCCACTTAATCTCGCAACGGTACGAGGTATATTTATCGCTTTCCTCGCAAAACGCTTTAGAAGCACCTTCCCAAAGCCTTTGTTTCGTGCCATCACCATTCCTTTTATCCAATTTTCTAACTTCATCTATATATTTTTTCAAATAAAGCAATAAACGTTCAAGTTTTTTATCGCTCCATTTAAAAGGTGGAGATTTACCAGATGAATTTTTTTTTATTATAATGTCGCTGTTTAACCCTATTAAAAAATTTAACAAAATTCAATTAATTTAATTATGACAAATTGGCCTTAACATATCGTAATTCTTTGCTGATAAAATAAAATCACTTGCTAATAACCTTTTTTGTGATTATAACCACTTGAAGTAGAAGCTGGATGATACGATTTAATTTGAAGTGGTGAGTGGATAACTATTATAATAAAAAAAAAAATTTATTTAGCATTCACTCAAAATGTTTGATTTAAGTATATTCGATTACGCAACCAACCTCGATTATCCAATGGTAAGTAAACGTTCGATACTAAAAAATAATGAGTTACTTAGCATTCATAGACTTACTAATATTTCTTAAATTTTTTTGAAAATGATAAAATACCTTGATTAGAATTATCAATATAATTTTTACTTGACGAGATAGATAATGTTCCAACAGTTTCAACAACTGCGTCGAATAATTTTTCGTCAGAGAATTCTGTTGTCCCTTTATCATTAGTTTCAATAGTTTCAAAAACTACGTCGCCTAATAAAATTCCGTTAAAGAATTCTGGATACGAGGTCGATAAATTACAATTTTGATTGTTTAAAAGTTGCATGTTTAACTTATCATGATTTGGGCGAGGAGGTTATATTTTATTTATATAGTCATCAGTAATCATCTTCCAATTCAGGAAATCAATCTTAATCCAACTCAACTTGTTATTTGAAGGAATGTTAAACAAACGTTCAACACAAATGACAAATTAATTAGTTGGATTCGATTGTATTTACCTTTATTGAGTTTATCTATGATTAATGAAGGAAAATTAATCCACTTGTTTTCATTAGGAATGTTAAACAAACGTCCAAGTTTATTCTAGTGAACATTAAATAGTTGGATTGGATTGAGCTTCCCTTAATTGATTTATCTGTGATTACTGATCTGGATTCTAATTCGGGAAAATTAATCAATTTATATTTGACAAAATGTCCAAATCTATTCGATTGGATCGAATTTACCTTATTTAACAAATTGGTGTATACATGTGATTAATTGGATTTGTGTATATTTTGCCGTTGTAACACACAATTTTCTAAAAATTCAACCACACGTGACCGGTGATATTTAATGGATGTGAAAAAAATAATTTTGGGGGGCAAAAAAAAAACTAAGTCCCTCAGATAAATACAAACAGTGAAAACGCGGTAGGTGTGATGCCGGTAATGAATATTTTAGGTCACGTGAGCAGAAAATTTATTTGTGTATAGTATACCCATGTGCTACAAATTTGTAATTATATAGTGTGAGAAAGATGAAAAATCGTCTAACCAAATAAATAAACATTATGTAATAACTGTTTTTTATTTTTTTGTTTAATTTGCGTTTAATGCCCTTTGAAATAAAAAAAAAAAAAAATATTAACATTCATATCATAAAAAATTCCAGTTGATATTATTCCAAACTTATTCCAATATCTTATTGCCAACATTATTACTACGGTACAATATCAACGAATTCAGCTGAACCATCTCATATAAAGTTAAACTTGTCGACGATCAATCCAATCCCAACATCTGTTTTAGTGCAGATTCTTTAAGCATCATTTATTAAATTGAATCACATAATATCCAATAATCATTTGTTAATGACTTTCTTCAATATAATTTACGGTACTTTTATATTTCCTTATTTGTTATCTGTTGGATTAGATTCTTTGGCGCAAGAAATATAAATATTTTTATAATGTGCTATCCCCTATTTCTTATATGAAATTTAAATAAAAATATTTTTTTTCTTTTTTTTTCTTTTTTTTTAACTAAAACTTGATTAAAATACTATCTTCCAAAAAATTAAATTTTACTTCTAAAATGCGAGTCTTTACCTTCGATAGCACTGATCCTTTTGACTTGGATAAATGCTATCATTATGTTCTCGAAGAAAGCAAATTATTAGAGTTTTTTGGTCTTTTTTTAGTTGATAATAACAAAGGTATTTACTATCATTTTCTGAAAGAAGGGAAATAAATGATAAAAATACATCTTGCAAACGTTGCCTGTAAAAGCCACCAGATTCTCGAAAACTCTTAAAGCTATTCTGTTTTTACGGTGATTGCTTAATTAAATGTTTATACTATTTTAATTTTTTTTTTCTTCAGTTCTTTCTCGTAAAAAGGTTACATCCGATATTATTAAACAAGTTGTAAATGAAAATAAAGAATATAAAGCAACTGAATTGGTTGAAATCTTTATCGAAATTTGCAGATTAACTGATCGGTTAATTTATAGTAAAACTGACTTCAAAAAGAAAGGTATGTATTCTTTTTTTAAAAAAAAAAAAATTGTAACGCCGTCAAATCTCCGCGATCGAATTACGTACGTTCATTTTCTAAATTTAGAACCGCGTACTTGGAACCAAGAAGCTACTGAGGAATTTAAATTTCTTTTGAAAATATTTGAAAAATATGTTAATCAACTGAAAAATAAACATCAGAAAATCAAATCAGCTCTCTGGCAATGCATATCTTTCATTTTATTTGAAAAAAACTACATTTATTCGCCAGTTCAATGCTTAACCAAATATAAAAACATTCAGGTAAAGATAACATTAGTCATTTTTATTGTTTTTTTTAAAAAAAAGAAGAAGCATTATTGATAAATTCAATTGCTAAATTTAGAAAACTGAAGGCACAAACCCTAATGAGGTTGATACGTCTCCTGATTCAGAGGATGAAGATGAAGAGGATCCTCCGAACCAATTTCCGATTCCGAACCTCATTCCGAACCTCATTCCGAACCAATTTCCGAACCAATTTCCGAACCAATTTCCGATTCCGAACCTCATTCCGAACCTCATTCAGAACCAATTTCCGAACCAATTTCCGAACCAATTTCCGATTCCGAACCGATTTCCGAACCAATATGAATATCTGAATCAAGCTTGTCCGAATCGAGAATGGATTTTCATAAATGAAAACATTTCAAAATAAGAATGAAAATTGTATATTATAAACTCGGAATATTTGTTAAGCGCCGGCGCACAAAAATGTAAAAATTTAAAAATCAGACAGAAAGGAAAAAAAAATGAAAAAAATGAAAAAATTATGTAGGGTAAAAAAGGGGGGTATTTATATATAATATTTTCTGAGAGGAATGTATTATTATGTATTAATAAACATATTGTTTGCTTTGGAAATATTCTTTATAAGTTAATTTAACAATGAATAATTTTGAAACAATCAAATTAGTAAATTTTTTCATTCATAACAAAATTTGCTGATCCATTAGCTTTTAAAACTAAAACTAGTACAAATGTGCTTCTATTTATAAATTGTCGACTACTTTCATAAAATAAGTGTTCAAAATGAGCATCAACCATTCCGTAGAAAAAATTTTTTCTTCAATGTTTTCAAAGCTTAACGACGACAAAAATTTTTTTTACCTTCTAATCTGACCGGGTATTATCTGTCAAGAAAAATTTCGAGCAAATAAAAAATTTTATTTATTATTCTTTTCTTAACTATTAACTAGCATGTTACAAAAGTAATTAAATTTTATCATGTACAGCAAAATAAATAATCATGCACGTAATTAAAAACACTATATACGAACAAATAATTTTACAATGATATGTAATTTCTACACAAACAAACGTTTGTTTTGTTATGTTATTTTTGAAAATAATCAAAAATTGATAATAATATTCTTTGTCTGAAATATTACTTAGTTTTTATTAATTGAAAAGGGTAACAAAAACGAAATGTGTTATTCGTCAATAAAGGCATAATTAGGTAAGATCCACATTATTGACATTGAAAGAGTGTTTTGGAGCCTCAGGTCAGTCTTTGTGGACAGAATACTACAGAAGCATTTATTCTCTAGAGGATTACAGTTTTTATTTATTTATTTAATAAAAATTAACGTCCTTTATCGTCGTTTACTATTTAATAATTTTTTACTAAACGTTTACTTCAATAAGGAAAATAGTCAAAATTAGATCGATATACCGATATTCGATATACCGATATACTATTGAAAAATTGACATACCGATAAAATTTTATTTTCCCACTATATGTGAGGAGATATAAAACTTTGATATAACGATATTTCCTAAAATTTCATATATGTCCCGACATATTGTTATATAAAGGTTTGACTGTAATAGAAAGTCTAGAAGAAACTAATTTAAGACCAATAAAAAGTTACTCGGCATTACCTTATAATTTGTAATTACGGCAATATTCAAAATAAACCGGACACTTGAAAATTTTTGCCGAGAACTTGTTGGGTGTCGGGTTGTCAGGTCCAATCATTTTACATAATAATCACGTGATATTGTCTACTTTATGAAATTGATTGGATGGCCAGAAACCCGGCAAGCCGACAACCTGGCAGATTCTCGGCAACAAAATTTTCAAGTGTCCCGTTTATTTTGAATATTTCTGTAATCATTCCTTTTAAAAAAGTCTAAGATATAATAGTGAGCGTAGCATTAAATGGAAGAATTAGAAATAAATTTCTAGCACGAGCATGCATTATCGATAATTCTTACTGGCATTTGATATAAGTTACGGGAACACTCGAAATTTTTGTCTCTTGCCGAAAGTATTTCGGTAAAACTTGGTGAAGTTATAATAAAATAAAAACCATACCACTGTATTCGGATTAGAGGTATGATACCGAGCGAAACCGAAATTTGATAAAACCGAAATAGTTTAGACATTTAAAATTAAAAAACAAAATGCCGAAATTCAATATTCCATAATATTTCCATGGATTTTAATTATAATTTTTTTTTAAAAAAAATTATACTCAAGAGAGCAGTATGAGTTTATTAAAAGAACCAATAAGTATCTTTACAAATAAATCTAATACCCTACCCTACGCTGTGCAATGTAAAATATGCTCCATGGCTCCATGAGTAAGATTTTTAATTGTAATAATTACTTATAAAATTATTATACATAAATTTATATTAAAATATAGTATTTTTTAAAAAAATTGATAAGACTTATTTATGATAAATAAACCTATAACTAAAATTAAAATTAAAAATTATTACTATATGGTTTAGTCAATGACGAAACTGAAATTTTTGGCAAAAAAAGAGTTTAGCCAAGTATCACTAAATTTAGAGGTCTGCAATCTGCATTGACCCCTATTTTACGGCCCGACCGGCCCGGACCCTTATATGTAAAACTTAATTTTGCCCAGTTCAATTTCGGCCAGAATTAAGGCGATTTTGGCCAGAATTACGAAAATCCGGGTTTAACAAAAAATCATGTGCCGGCTCAGACGGCTTGGGTGAAAAAACCCGGGTCCGTTTGCAGGCCTCTAACTCGGATCCCGTAACCCATAAAACCAAAAAACAGTTGTAAATGCTCCAAAGGAGTCGATCAAGTCAAGTTAGAAACTTCGATTCAAGTATGAAGGATCTCCGAGAATAAATATGTGAAGGTGTGTCGTATGTTGATAGTTTCTATACATATACAAATTTTACGCACGCTCTCCTAATTTGTCGTATTTAGAAAATTATGGCCTCTTGTTTATAACATCTTATTTTTATTCCATTTCCTGGTAAATAATGTTATGTAAGACTTTTTTTTAAACAAAGAATATTGTAGCAAATGATACTTTAAGTAGCGTTAAGAAATTAGCATAGGTATGATATTAATCTTTTTATATACAAAATTACAAAATTACATGGTATTTTGGCTGGATGATTATTATTAATATTAAATAACAGAAAAAAAAATTTTTTTTTTTAGTAACGAAAATGTTCCAATTGAAATTTTTATGGAATTAATATATATATTTATTTGTTCATTAAATTTAATAAAAAAAATAAAAATAAAAATAAAAGAACGTATTACTAACTAATTACCTGAAGTATTAATTAAAAACTATATCTAAATTATTTTTTTTTAAAAAAAAACATATAGCATATATGAATAATGATGGCTATTTATAGATTATATAGAAAACATGTAGCGTACGGTGAGCTATGTATGTACGTATAGTGGTACAGTATACATCACCCCACCCTACAGTATGGTAAAAATGACCATACATACCGTATGTTGATCACTATACAGACATACATAGGCCTCTACACATGACATGTTTCCGTACCCCTATTGATAGTTTTATACGTGTCGTCAGAATTACCGAAATATTAATTCGGCATTTTGAATATACCATATTATTCATTTACAATGCCATAAATTGTAAATCTATAATGATATATTGATTTTTGATAAATATTTAAATGGGTTTCTTTTTTTGTATCGCATAATCTTAACGGCATTACGGACTAGGCGCATGTGTCAGGTTGACGGCGCAGTGTGGCGCAGCGATTTTTCCAAAAAAAAAATTAAATTGCAATTTTTTTTATTAAAAATAAACCTTTAAATTCCTGCACTAGATGTATTTTCGTCCGCTCTGCAAATTTACTTAGAGAATATATAGGTGGTTTAGAAGGCCATTTTCGAGTTATTTAACAAAAACTGTTTTTTCGACAAATCCAATTTTGGAAATGATTGGCAAAGACGATAAAATCGGTTGTTATATACTAAAGTCAAAATCTATTTCCAAAACCTCCTTCCATTTATAAGTGAATTTTGTAAAACAGATGAGAATACATCTAATGTGTAAATTTGAAAGCTTTACATTAAAAAGAAAATCTTTTAACTTAAAATTTTTTTGAAATTACTGCACCACACTGCGCCGTCAACCTGACACACATTTCAGATGTGCAGGGATGGCCAGAAATGACGTAATTTAAATATTAGGATTTTTAACCCCCTGTCATCATCCATTTTAGGAAATGCAGAATAAAACATAATTCTGGCCAGAATTATATTAACTACAAGTGTCTAAAAATGGAAAATGTGCAACATCATCACTTAGGCAAAATTATGTATGACAAACATAGACCATCACAGTATATGAAAATTATTAAGAAAATTTAATTCAAGATAAAAAAAAAAATTTTTTAGAATTGAGTAACTGAAGTGATCAATATTCTTTTTTTTATGATTTAAATACATCAGACTATACCCACAAATAATTAATTTCCGCTGTGACATACACATATTTAGATTAAAAAAAATTAAACGCATTATAATGATCTCAGCCAGGATTAGTTTGACCTATCAATACTTGGACTGAGCATTAACTCGTTGTTTTTAACTCGATTAAATTCACCAGATATATAGGTTGTAATAGAATAAAATGTCATATATGTGTTGTACTTAAGTGCGCATTATTTACGTCAAAATCATATGAAAGTACGCAAGAAGAATTCCTCTTGGCCTTAAAATCTGCATCCTCATATTTTTCTACTTTATGGAAATTGAAAAAGATCATTCATTCCTTTTTCCTTCTCAGAATGAGGGTGGGGAAAACTTTCCTTTTCACTTTTTAAATTAAAATAATTGGTTGAAAAATTCAACCAAACATATTAGCGCTGATATTCATTATTAAATTTACGTTAATTTTAATATTACGCGAAATCTAAAATCAAATCAACGCGGATAATAACTAATATCGTGATAAATCTGAGCCGAAAATCTAAAATTATCTAATAAAATAGACAGAAAAATAATATTTCTACTCTCGGCAAATGTTTTTTTATTAAAAAATAGTTAATAAAAATAAAATATAAAATAGAATTTAGACAAAATAAAAATGTTTTAGAATCTTAATTTGCAATAGAGAATAAAAATTATGTAAAAATTAGCTAAAGAAAATTTTCCCAGATATTACGATTATATTGAGTTTGGATTCTAATCATCAATAATTATACATAACTGCGTGAATTTCTGATAATGGCTGATTAATGAATGGATTAATTATTTCCTCTTATATCTTTCCAAAACCTCTTGATGCCTATGTCTTCCAATATTCTTTTTATATCATACAAAAAGTTCTCTTTTTAGTTCATTAGGTATAAATTTCTAGAATATCTACGCTGAAATAAAACAGTCATTATTGTAAATTTGATCTGAAACAACTTGGTATGGTAGAAATTGGACAGTCACAACTGGTTGAACATATACATTTTGGTTATCATTACATGACAAGAAATTACTATTATCTATCATCGTTGAAGCTTGGGTCACGTCATTCACAATATTTCTATTTATATTACTATCATAATCTGGTTCCCTCTCAGAAACGTGATACTGTAAATGATCGAAGCTTTCTATACTATAGCGATCATCTTCAAGAATTTGATGCTGTTGAAAACCTTCTCCATTTTGGTGATTATTGAAATTCTCTTGGCTATCAATAATTGAGACTTCTATTGAATTCGTTTGATTTGAAATATTGTCGAAATCATGTTGTTGTGGATATTCCTCAACCTCGTTTGCGACATGGTCATTATGTGACGAGCTATTGTCAACATTATTTTGAATATCGGCCGTTGATTTTATTGTAACATAATGTCCATTTATATTTTTATCAGAATATTCTCTTTCAAGATTACTATGTTGCGGAATATAAAAGAAAAGTGTTTGTCTTAAGCTTTGTTCAAGGTTGAGTTTTTGAATTGGTGATAGATATCCTGGTTTTATGTCGTTTATGTCAGGATCAATTCCATTCAATAGTTTTACGACATAAGTATGTGATAATAACTTGCACTTAACATGATAGTTTGCTCTGATGTCTGAATAGTAAAAGAATTCATGATCATAATTATGGTGATCATCGAAAGAAGTGTCGTGTGAAATAATCTCACAATTTACATGATAAAAACTATCATCATCCGGTGTATGATGAAAGAATTTACATGAACTTAGTATTGGAACATCGTTCATACTTTGATACATTGGCGAAGGCATACTGTCTGAGTTGTTAAATCGAAAATTATTCATTTGATTACCAGTAAAGTTTATTAAGATATCTCTTTAAAAAATAGATAACTGTCTTTATAAAGGCTTATTTTGTTATGAAAAAGGAAAAAGATTGACGATACAATTCTAAAATACGGAATTAAAATATTTGTACACCTGCAAGAGTCACGTGGCGTCCAGACTATCCCGGAAGCGCAATTATTAAAAATTTTATTTAATTGGAAGACTTCTGATTTAGAACTTCCCAGAATTACATAGAATTGAAAGCATTTGTTAATTTCAAGTATTTAGAAAATTATTGAATATTTCAAATGTTCAAAATATTTCGAATATTTCGAATATTTCCAAGTTTTACGGCATTTGAATTTAATGGCTGTAAAGTTTTGGATTTGGATTTGGATTTAGCCAACTGAGATTGGATTATTCTCAATCTAAATCCAAATCTAAATCCAAATTCATTTCCTTTTTAGAACTAGTGTATTACTTAAACCCCTTAAATGCAGAGTTGTAAATATATAAACACTTTCCAAAATAGGCAGTGATGTTTTTTTTCCTTTATTACGTCTAAGGCTTAGTGGAGCTTACTATTTAGTTACACTATCATCTTTTTTGTTGTTATGCAAATAATAATATTTGCTGTTTAAAGAAATAAAAGAAATTAACGGCATGTTTTTTTTTTAGGTAGTGAGGATTGTGGATCGACATTGTGCTACATTACGATTTTGATACAATTCTTGTGCAAAAATTTAATTACATAAATATTACTATGGGATATCAAATTTTTTTTTTTTTTAGAGAAAGACCTTACTCGTTTAATATGAGAAATTGTAAATTCGAATCTTCGATTTTTAACAATCACCAAGAGATAAAATGTATAATTTAATTAACACTCTAAAACCCTTAATAATTAAAATTCATTTTTCCTATACATAATATATATATATAAAAGCAACTATCAATAAAATATAAAGCTTTATCATAATATTCCTTAAATAGTAAGATCGTGGTTACGTTATTAAATGGTTAATGCATTACTTTTGAAATCACGAGCGATATTAGAAATTTGTTTTCAACAATTTAAATATTCCAATCCCACGTTTTTATCAGAATATACGACTATAATAAATTTATTCGAAGAACAAAATCTAACTTCGATGATTAACACACAATATATCCTAACCAAGAAGTTTCAAATGACAAAATGACAAGTGACACATTTCAAAATATCAACCAATTAAATCAAATCAAATGACTAAAGTGACTGGAAATAGATTTAATTTTTTGATTCCAATTACACAAGGAGACGTGTTCTTTTTACAAGTTATATTTCATTGACTATTTCTGTAAGAAGAGATAAATGCGCTGATCATATTTGAAGTACTATCCGACATACCTCGACCGATCTAGACCTTTCTTTTGGATGTGTACTGTAGATCGTTGGCCAATATGTATTAATTTTTTAGATATGTTTATTTGATTTTTTAGTAAGGGTTGACTATTTGTTAGTGGGTTATATTTTCTGTTATCATATTTTTTTACGAACACGGAACATATTCGTAGGTAACTTTTTCCCTATTTTTTTTTTTCAACTTTTAAAAACTTACCATAATACGGAAATGATCAGCAATGAGAATTTTAGAAGTAAATTATCATTATACGATAAAATAGTGATAATTCTAACCGTGGTAATTCTTCGATCCTTTTGTCACCGTTCTCAAAATATCTGATATTGAAGTGTATTCATAAAAAATTTATATTTACCACGCTGTAACAGGTAAATCGTAAATGCGATAAACTAAATATAGTCTTACGAATCTTTACGTCGTAGTGACCCTAATGATATAACTGGATATTAATACATAATTTTCATTAAAAATTTTTTTAATTATTGAATTAATTAAACCTTTTAATGAGAATAAGATATAAAATGTAATAAGTAATTAAAGCGATAAAGAATCTGATAATACGTGTAGAAAAGTGCCTCCGATATACTACGCACATTGAAATTCTTGAGAACAACATCCGAGTAAAGTGGAAGAATATTAATTTTTTTTTATGAAAAATAAAGAAATTAAGAATATTATTTAATTTCATGTATATTTAGTGCTTCTGACAACAAAAAATGGTAATATCTGGGAAGTTTGTACGATAAAAGTATTTCCATAACAAGTATAATTCTCAATATAAAAGGTAAATTAATTGTCATATGATTTTTTTGAATCACCATGCGTTCAAATTTTGTTTACGGAAAATAATTCAAGTTATAAGTCCGATAATATGAATTTTTTCTGATGATACTGATAAAGATAAAAGAAAAAAAAGTATAATTAAAATATCGGTTATAAAGTTAATTATGATTATAAATGAGTCAGAATTTGTAATAAATAAATCGATTTTTTCGTAAGGAATTTCTATAAGTATATATATAAATCAATAGAACTAATAATACTTTGAATTTCGAACGTTTATGTTACAGCGCTTGTGTGATAAATTTGGCTGAATTTATCATTACTTATTTCTTTAATGGTAATATTTTATTATTGAATAATTACTAAATTTTTTTTTATATCCATTAATGCAAGCTAAATCGATTGTGATCGGATTGCGATTGGAATTGAATTAGAATTGGATATTAAAGTAGATCTTTTCCGATATAACATTATCTGGCTATAAATTCTAATTAGTTATAATTATAATAAATCAAATTGTATTACATTATTCATTATATAATAACCTATTTTTTACATTTCGAAAAAAAACTGTTTTTTGAGAATATTTCGTGATACTATGAGCGAAAATAGTTCTTACGATAAATTAATAAATAATAATGAACCGGTTAGATTCTTCTACGAACTGAGAAATGCAGTTTATTTTATTGAGTGCCAGGAATCCAGACCTGGAGTTAATGAATATAGTGATAAGAACGATCCATTAAATTTTATATTTCCTTGCGAACATTTAAATACTAAGAAAAAATATCGATTATCTTGTAAAAAGCTTTCAACTACTTTTGTTACGCAAGCCTTAAATAATATAATTTTTAATATTAATCTAAATCCGATTGAACAACAAAAACGAGAATTTTCTGAAAATGACAAAAATTGTCTTGAATCTCATTTAAAGAATGATTTACCTAAATGTTTAACAAATTATAAACCAAATGATTTTATGTATCGTGCATTTTTTGAATTATATACTTCTTATGAAAGTACGATAAGACAAAATAATGATTATAATAATTCTAATTGCCAAGGTATTATTTTTTCTCAATATTAATATCGTTTTCGATTATAATTTTTCGCTGAATATATCATTAGATAATCTAATTATGTGTGAACATCATCTAACTTGAGCAAAAATAATTGAACTTTTCCGCTATGCTAGTAACTTTGCCATCAAATAGCCAATCTTATGGGTATGTCGCAGCTAAAGAAATAGTTGATGAAACATTCAATCGTCTTCTACAAGAAAGTCCAAGTTTTTTGCAGTATTATCAAAATAATGGTAGGTTATAATAATATATCATGTTTGTAAATAGTAATAATTTCAAACAAACTTATGTTTCTTTGTTTTTGATTATCATATTTCTTTATAAATATATATTATAATATATTTGTCTTTTTTTTTGTTACCGTTACTCTTTTGAATACTATAGGATTACTCGATACATGTCGTACTGAGGAAAGTCAATTGTTGGCCAGTGTTAACGAAATAGGTAATATCCATCAACATTACGATGATTATAATAAAGGTATTGTTCTCGATTCTTTGTCATTCATAAATGTTGGATACCATGGAGTAAATTTGAAATTCAAAACTCAGTCACGCTATAAACCGAAATACTTTTAAGAGCTAAATTTCTATCGTGATAAACATAACGAAGTTTTTAATCACCAACTAATGAACAAAATGATTAAATAATAATGCACAATTTAATTTTTTTTTCATTAATTTAATAAATAACTCAAGCTTCCGATAAAAATAATGATGAAACCTTGACAGAAAAAAGTCCGCCGAGCGAAAGAACTGCTGGATCGTCTACTGAAAGTGAAAGTTCGGCGGGGGAGACAAAATCACGCCCATGTAATTGGAGCGAAGGTGCGACCAAATGCTTCTCGTCCTGTTTGAAAAAACGAAGTAAATCACTAAAGAAACATGGTGGTATTAAATGGACTGAAGTCTCTGATGAGTTAAATAGTTACGGTTTTACATTTTCACCCCAAAAGTGTTCTAATAAGTGGAAAAATATGAAACAAAATAAGAAGTACAAATTGCAGGTTAATGAAATTCTTGGTACAAAAAAGAAAAGTAAAATTAAAAAAGAAGCAAATTAATATATTAATCCAGTAGTTCAAAGAAAGCTTAATACCTTAATATTTTACTTCGTTTTTGTTATTATATTATTATATTTATTACTCAGATGTGTTGTTCTGTGATTTGGATTCGTCATATTAATCTCTTAATATACACGATCATGACCTATCCAAAAGTTTACGAAGTCCGATAGAGTTTAATATAGGATTGAACATGGAATTTATAAAACTCAGAAATAAAATTTTTATTTATGAAATATTGAGCGTATTTATATATTCATTTAATATTCTCGTAGATTCGTACATGCCATTCTTAATAAAAAAAAACGAGCATTGAAATAAGCCAAATTTAGTTAAAATTTCTTTCACATTGAGCGAAATACAAAAATAGATTAATTGTGCCACTTAATACAGTGAATTTTTAATTTTTGAAAGACGATGAAAATCCATGTCCAAATTGAATGACCATTTTTAATGCTATACAGAATATGTGTAACTTTTGTGAATAAATTACGCATTAATATTATCATCATTATATTTATACCATAAAAAGTAAATGTCGTAACGTTTAACTTATACTGTATATCTTTTTTTTAAAAAAAAAAATATTTTTGTATGATGTATGTGCAGGTAAAATTTTTAAATAAAAAATTTTTTTATTAATAACTTCATATGTTTATATGCCTTCACTCACATTTTAAACAAATCATTATATAAATTTATAAATTTATTATTTAAGCAACTAATTATGGTACGGTAAGCCTTACATACAGTGCTGGCAAAAAGTAATCGGAAAATATTTTTTAATTAGTATTTTACTGATAAAAAAAATATAATAGAGTTAAAAAATGATATGTTTTATACTATGAGAAATAGTTTTCTCTTAATGCATAGTAAGTGGTTTCTTGTGTTAAATTTGCCTAATCGAAATATCAACTTTTTTTACATCATTTTTTTTTGAAATAAAAATTTAATTGAATTAAAATATCATAAAATTTTCATTAAATATACTTGATAATTTAAGAATATTTAAATTTGGTTGGATATTTATGGCATATTGCCTTTCAAATTTATTTAATTTTTTTAATAAATTTTTTAACATCTTTAGATAAAAATATTTTCCGATTACTTTTGTCAGCACTGTAACTCTATATAGGACCTAAAGCTATCACGGCTTTAGCTCAAATCCAACACTTCGTTTAACATAACCTCCTTCCCTCTTTATAACTTATGCTATTTGTCTCTTGTGTAATGATAAGAACTAATCAGCAAAAATTAAATAAAAATATTTTAACTATTATTTTGTTGTCCGGAGCGTAGCGAGTAGGGCTTCGATCCGGATTGATCCGTTAATTAGCATCACCACATTTTTCTATTATTTTTGTCAAACTATAATTTTTGTCAGATTTATTCTTCTATAAATTTATTAATTTTGGCCAAACTAATAGCTCCAACTCAAATAAACCGATGCCAACCCGTTGTAAACCGCGGATTGATCCGTTAAAAACCCATCCGGATCGAAGCACTAGTAGCGAGAAATATTATATTATTTATTAATTACTATGAAATAATAATGATTGCTTACATTTAACAGAAGTTTGAGATAAACAGCAGTAATTAGAGAATATGATCAAACTTGAAAGCTTTTTATCAATTATAAACTCAATTATGATTTGCAATTGACTTTTCTGAATCAAATCTCGTAAATAAATTGTATATTATATTTAGGAATTTAACAAAGTTTCATAAACCTTCTAGTCAAATTTTCAGCGGATTGTTTTCAACGAATTTGACGAATAGTAAATCAGGAATTTTTGAGGAAAAACCTTCTTTTAAAATGGATTTAATTTTACTTGTAGCTTCTAAATTTGAATTGTCTTTTTTTTTAAGAAAAGATATTTAAAAAGAAAATTCGCACTCGTAACTCGTGTTAATGATCTGCCACTGCCAGCAATCATGTTGCGCTTGTTAACTTTCTGCTGGCATTATGGCATTAGATGTGGCGTTTTGGCATTAAAGTATTTGACAAATAATATGTGACAAATAAGATTTCACAAACCGAAAAATCAAGTATACTTAGCAAAAATGGAGAGTGAGAGGTGTGACGCCAAGTGACAAATATTTTACTATAACCACGTGAGTGCAAATTTTGTTCGTGAAGATTGATTCGTTGTCGACATTGTATACATGGCCGGCACTATGTAGTGTGGTTTCGTAAATTGTTATTTAAAATATGGTAATAGCTTCGAACCTCCACATGAAAATTCACTAGATATACGATCGATTACTCAGAATAAGGTAAAAATTACATCGTTAGATTCGGAGCACTGATCCGAAGTACAGCGGTATGGTTTTTATTTTAATCTCTACCGAGTTTTACCGAGTTATTTGTAATATTTTTGGTTAATGTAAATTCTTTTCCTTCATTAACTATTTTAAAAACCTAATTTACATACTTCTAGCAAGAAACAAAATGCCGAATGTCCCGTAACTTATTAAAACAGCTGTAAATTCGATAACTAAAGTTACATAAGTTACATAATATTTAAATGGTTGTAAAATTTGCTATGGAAATCTGTGAAATGTTGTTTATTATATTGGACCATCATGAATTTACCTTTTACCGAATCGCCCGCCAGAAGATAAATTTCTCTTTTTTAAAAAGCGGCGATTGTCAAGTTACATGCGAAATTAGGGATAATATAAATACAGAAATAGAATTTTAATGTACCAATGTTCATAAATTTTTTACCGTGCAATAAGGAAATTTTTTACGATCATGTGATACATTGGTATAATGATGCTAATTTTTGATATGTCACTTAGTGTTCCGAAAGGGTCGAGTCGGGTCGGGTTGAGAATGTACTTGAACTTGACCCGAGTATAAAAACCAAACTCGATAAATATTCGGGTTAACAATTATGTAATTCGATTCCTGACCCGATTCGATATAGTTTAACTCCGGTCAGATAAATTTTTCAGATCTTCAAAACGAATTTGTTCGCACAATTTTTACAAGATTTTAATAAAATTCCATATTTTTATTGATAAAGTATAAAATTCTAAAATACTAATTCTCATTAGATCATTCTTTTCATATCCTACGCCCACCACATACACGCACGGATTGTATTAGTTTTGAGATTGTAATTAAATCAGCGCTACCAGAAAAGATCCGCTCTACTGGAACACTTGTAGCTAAATTAAAATCATTTTATTAGCTAGTAATTAGTAATATTAAAAATTGTAAATTGTTTAATTTTTTTACCTGTAATTGCGATATAATCCCTTACCATTATTGCTAGGTGCGATACCCTACTTCATTTAACTAATATGTTTATAATTAAATTAGTAAAACTAACCAATTATTATTAAATAGTTACCTTCCACCAAAGTAGAACATCTTGATTTCGATCTGCTCGAGGAGTTTTTAGGTATAATTCTACTTCATTTTGCTGAAGATTTTCTTTTTGCCAAAATATGATCTAAAATTCTTTATCTTCATTATTATTATCATAAATCTCTACATTCATATCAGGCGCATAATCATTATTGTAAGCATTAAAGAACTGTTTCTTTTGAATAGCGAATAAAACTTTGCCTCCACTTATTATCTTCACAATAGCCCAACTTAAACTGTGGATCAAGCACTATATAATTGTTAATATTATAAATTTTAATCAGATTTATAATAAAATTATAATATTTTATATTTAACTTACCAGTAGCAATTGTATACATAGTAGTATCATCAGTTTTTTCATAATAAATCTCAAGTTTTTCTAATCCTGCTTTAACAGCAATTACCATAGTATCACTAGAGCTATCAAATTTTCACAATATGGTTCAGGTCCACCCATTAAATAATTATATATTGGTATATATAGCAGAAGAAAGCATTGGAATATTTTACAGATGAAAGTATTTTAGTAGTCTGCACGAATATCTGTTTTAATATAAAATAAAAAATTTTTAATTAATCATAAAGGTTAAACAAACAAATAAAACCTATAATAATTTACTTACCTTTAAAACAGAAATAATCTCTTTGATTTCATTCCATTCATCATCAGTAAGTCAATACTTCTAAGATCTCTATCTGAATTTACCATTGCATCTATTGCCTCTATTATAAAAGTAATATTATTATATATTAAATATAAATAAAAAGTAATTGTATTTTATAAATACTCTAATCTCACGCATTTCAAACGCACGGTTAAGCATATCAAAGGTGGAATTCCACCGCGTCTTCACGTCCAAAATAAGTTTAAGATCTTTAAGATTAGCTGCTTCAGAGTGACGCGCAAATCTTTCTAGGTGTTGTGGTGAAAGTTTTATTATTACTACAAGTTTACGAAGCTAAAATTATCATATAAAATTAATATTATTATAATTGAAAATTTCAAAAATAAATAATATAAATACAAAAAAATCAACTAACTTTTGGAATTATTTCTCCAGCATTTATAGTTGCATCAATATTATTCATGATATCATCCTCAGTTTGCGCATCACCAGCTTTTAATTGCTTTGGCAATGAGAATTGATAGCATTAAAAGAAATATTTTCTTTGTGACAAACATCTAAATATTTCATAAAAGTGATATTATTTGATGCATTATCACTTTTAACCGCAAAAACCTATTAAAGTTATAATGATTGATGAGATCTAAGTTCATATAAATATTATATAAATTATTTATTTACCTTTGCTAAAATCCTGAATTCATGACAACTTTTTACAAAAGCATTACAGAGGTTCTCACCAGAATGAGGATCAAAAAGATCTATAAAATCCAGTAATTTATCCTGTAGTCTTCAATCTTTTGTAATCCAGTGTGTTGTAATAGCTAAAAAGGCATAACTATTCATTGATATCCATGAATCTAAAGCTTCTGGTACACTCTATTAAATAATTAAATAATTTAATAATTTAATTTATTAAAAATTATTTACACGTATATTTAAAATTACCTGAAATAATTCCTTAATTTTTTTTTGTTCCACTTTAGAACTTTCTAATATATCATTTTTTAATGTATCTGCTGATGACACAAGTAAATCTGAATTGACCAGCTTGATCATCTGTCGAAAGTATTTATTTTCTAGTGTTGTGAACGGTTGATCATCATCATAGGTGAGGAAGGTTAGGTAAAGGGGGGAAAGCCTGAGCATTAATCAATAATTATCATATAAGGCAAGGAAGAAAGAATTATCCATTTGAAATGAACCAACGAAAATCTTTTTGTGTAAACTTAAAATGAAGGATGTAAATATTATAAAAATAATTTATATATTTTACTGTTTATATTAACTTACTTTAGATGGAAACTTGGATGACCTACAAATTCATCTAACGTACTTTAGCTTTCTATTATCAAATTCTTTTGCTTTTTTGGATTTTTATCTGGATAATTACGCTCTAAATGACGCCAAAGATTTGATGTATTAGAGTCTCCTCTCTTGCGAAGCCATGTTTTGTTTCTAAATATTAAGAAAGATAAAATGTTAGCATATATTTATACTATTTAACCTTATAAAATACTTATGTACAGTAATATGAAAAAATTTTTTGTTCTTTTTAAAAAAAATACTTACGGAAAGTTCAAACACTTAACTTCTCGACGAGTTTTTTCATTTTATGCTGTGATGAGAAGCTCGTTTTCTTCAAAAAGTTCTCTAATAAAAGTTCCCTTCTTAAAGAATTTCACTTTCCAAGAGAGGTTTTTTCAGCTTCACTCTTTTTTTTTAAATAAGATCATCTAATCATCTGATTATAACCCGGGTTAACCCGGACAGGGGAATCAATTTACCGTGGTAACACCAACAACTATATTATTAAAAATTCTACCCACGTGACCGATGACATTTAAAGTATGTGAAAAAAAATAATTTTGGGAATTGGGAGGCAAAAAAAAGCGATGGGTGTGATGCCGGTGATGAATATTTTAGGTCACGTGGGGTAGAAAATTTGTTGTTGGATCAAATCACAAAAACACAAAACGTCGTTCACCCTGGTGCTCGATGATTCTCATCCTGTTTATCTCGTTTTACATAATTTGGTTCCCAAGTCCTAGTGGATTTGCTTTATGCACACACCAAAAATTTCAAGCTCACGAGTTCTTTGATCATGGAATTTATGCTTTCTTGTCAAAATCAATTCTATTCATCAATTGGCTTCGACACACAGATTCCCTAAATTCATGGGAAAAACAACATGGTATCACCAAATCGAAAAGTAATTTCTTACGAAATCGCAGACGAAAATCTCAAAAGTTGAAGAAAGACAACTTCAAGATCGTTACGATATTCAAGTTCGATCTAGTCCTGCTCCCCCAAGGCGCAATATACACCCGTCTTTAAAGATTTATGACCATTCTAACCGCTACAACGATCGGTTGCGCATTGAATACTTACAAACGCATGAATCAATTGAATCATCATTTTATTCCACATTGAATCATTCTTACAACATCAGTCAAATTCATGATTGTCATGATAGACAATCTTTTTATGATAAACATTTAAATTTTATGGATTATTTTTCTTTTATTTCTGTATCTTTTAATTTAGATTTTTATATAACTTCATTTAATTTTTCTTTCTACGGTTAATCCGGCTATGCCTAGGGTTCCTTATAAGCATTGGGCAAGCGACTCCTCTCTAGTGCCTGGGGGGTTGAATTCACTCGTATTAGTTTAGTTTTGTATCGTTGTTTGTATTTCGTACTACTAGCAGTTGTTTGTGGTTCCGGGCCGTGTCTCTTATCTTATAAATAAATAAAGAAAGAAGCTGTTTGCTGATCAGTATGGTACTGTAAGGACCCAGAAATATATATAAAAGGGTCAGGTTTGAGTTTGCGTATTTTGAACTAAAATATCATGAAAATCTTTCCTTTTTTGGATGATTTTTGATAATTCCAGTCAGAATGTTTATTTCCTATTATAGTAATCGACTGACATTATCATAATTCCGGCCCTGAAAAAATGCGTACAGCTCATAGTAAAAAATTTTTTTCATCACCTGACCCCTATATATATTTCTGGGCCCTATACTGTACTGTACATACAAAGCTGAAGATGAAATTTTTCAATCTCTTTAGGAATGTCTCAGTGCCAACTTAAACATTATAATATTGCCAAGGTCCATTTCTCAAAGAATTCGTAGATAAATAAAATATATATTATGTGATCACTGAAAAAATGAAATTCAGAGAAACATTCAACAAGTTAGTCAGTAAATTCAACAAATACTGAGCAATTTAAAAGTACATGCATAAACTTGACGATCACGATAAATCGGATTGATTTGTTTCAGGGAAATATGGTATATCAAGATATCCGATATATAAAAAAATCTTCTTATACCGGATTTTATATGAAATTATGCTAGGATCCGGTGTATCAAGATATACAGAAAAATAAAGCTATTCCCAAACTTTGATTAAAATATCAAAATAAAAAAAGAATATGCAATATTTGTAAAGAATTTCGGTATAAATGATTAATCTTAATTCTGGTCAAAATTAGCCATTTCGGCTGGAATTAAGCATTTTTTTAAAATTACGATAATATAACAGATAAGGTATTCTAAAAAAGGATATATCAAGATTTTTTTTGATATAATTCAAATCCGACTTATGAAATATCGCGACTTTACTAATAAAATCCGGTATATCGCGATTGTTCTTATATGACAACCGGGAGAAAAATCCAAATCCGGTTTATCGAAGATCCGATTTATCGCGATCGCCTGTGTATTTATTTATTTAAATAAAAAAAGTAATGGATCACATGTGATCAAGGTACGATATCGAATGAAATTAAATAATTCAATTATGTTAGAATTTATGTTGACAAGGTAGTTACTGAATAGACAAAAAGGCAGATTAATTTTGGCAAGCGAACACCTCCAAACATCCGTAACGTGAAAAGAAAAGCAATTGATTGGCTGATAGTTACAGATTCTGTCCATAGCAAATACAGAATAGCGTCTTAGAAATGTCTTTTCTATGTCTCTATAAAAAAAAAATCTGGAAAAACTCCGATAAATGATCATTTTTCTAATTTTCATTCCGAAGAAACTCAGACACGTGATCATTTTTCCGAAAAATTTTTTATAGGATGTTCATTAAACAATAACAAATATTAATAATAATATTGTTTCTTTTTTTGTGATTAAGCAGAAGGATAACATAATCTTTCTCTACGGTTTATTTATATAGTAATCAATGGATGACAAAAATACCGTCCCCGTAAAAAATTTGATCAATGTTTTATCATCCATGTTTTTTCCGTGAATGTATCATTTTCATGCCTTAAATCATGAAAATTTTCATCTCGCTAACACGGATATCCGTGAATGTACCATTTTCACGGAATATTTACGGAAGACACGGAAAAATAATGGAAATATTCGGATAAAAATTTTATAGTGATTATTCGTCATTAACCATTATATGCGGCAACGAGCCGCATAAGTATTAGTTATTTACTAATCTAGTAGTATAATAATGTTTATGCCCTATAATAGCGATGAGTTTTAAAATTAGATTTATTCTGTAATGATTTTATAAATTATTATAAACTTTATTTAAACTTTTGCAATCCACATCGCATTTTTTTTTAAAAAATAATTTTACGCATTTATTTTTAAGAAAAGTAAAAAAAAAAAAATCAAATTATAATTATGATAATATAATAATGTCAAATATACTTTTTTCATTGTTGGCATAATTGTAGTGATACCAACTTTAACTGAAACCAATAATTTAAGTTTTAGCTAGCTGTTACAATCGTTAAAGCTATAATAAAGCTTTTTGTTAAAACCTATTTTAAAGTTAAAATTAACTTTTGTATACAATACGCATCTGATATAACAATGCATTCCAAATTGGTTTCATTTAGAATAATAACAAAATGTGGAAATTTTAAATGAAAAGTCTTTTCATAATAAAATTAAATTTTATAGTTAAAATTTATCATTACGAAAGTGTCCATTGTATGCAGATCTTAGTGACTTAACAATTTAAAACAATTTCACCAACGTTGGTTTTTTGCTTTAATTATAATTCTGTTAAAATTCATCAGTTAAGTCTGCGTCACTGTGTGTCACTGTGTCATTATATAATTGATAATTTTTTTGCTGCAGTAAGACCTCATGCCCTGATGAATTTTGTATATCTGGTATATCTGTTATGTAATCATAGCCAGGTCCCATAGTATCTTCTCGAATGTCATTAATGCCATTATAAAAATTGTAATTTTGCTGAGAATTCTGAATAATATGCCTTTGAATTGAATTTTGTATATTATAGTGATGTGGAAACTGGTGATTAGGAATGTGAGATAAATTAATATTATTATTCAAGAGTTGCGTGATTTCAAACTCATCTATCTCGGTATACGTAACATGAAAGAAACGCCGTTCGTTTGGCATAGGCAAATAACATTCATATGTCTCAGATTTGGGAGCCGCAGGGTTGATAAAGTTATTTTGCATTCCTACGCTTGAAATTTGTCGAATGTTAGGTTCATCGTTTTGATAAATAGCGAAGTCATTTTTGGTTGAATAATTCTCCATAGTATAATTATTTGGAATAATATTTGGCATAATATTTGAACTCATATTTAATTTATTTAGTCAAAAAAAAATTGAATTTTTTTTTAAGACAGTTTTCAGTTGTCTACTTATATACATTTTTTGATTAGTCATGTTATATTTTTGTGTGAAACAGGAGATAAATATGATACGGATTAGATTGTATTGTTATCCAAAAATGGGTAGGTCCAATCCCATCCAATTGATCCTGTTACATCATACACTCATTCGATTAGCAGTTCCGTTTTGTGCGCGGTTTCTATTCACGCACGATGCCGATCCTACTGTAAACTGTATAAATAAACTTCACGTGATCATGTAAAACCACAATCAGGGGTGCATTGCATAATTGCATTTGATTAGGCGTTAATTAATCCTAGGCGTTAATTCAATTATATTACATGATTTAGCGCGCACAATGACTTTCATACTGTATATATATATATATAATAGAATACTATTTTTTTTTTAGTAAGAAAAAAATCAAAATTTTATTTCACACTTATTAAAAATTATACTAAACTATTATCCTTCAATAATATCAGTGTTATTATTTGTTTCAACATAAGATAAAATAAGTCCATCTTTAATATTTCCGTGTAATTATGAGTAAATGAGTGCAGACAAAAAAAATTACCTCCATGTACAGTATATATATATATATAATTAGAATAAGTTCAAAATACTTATTTATCTATCTGAAAGAACTTAAAGATCAATTAATGATAAGATGTAATAATTATTTTATTGCATAGCACTGTAACACTGTATGATATTTTTATTTTACTCACTATAGTATAAATTATAATATAAATAATAATCTGATTATTTGACCAATTAATAGAGCTTGGACTCGTAACTCGAGTAACTCGAGTTCAACTCGTACTCGACATTTTTTGACTCGAGGCTTGAGCTGACTCAAGTAAACGTGATCGATAATAAAAACCGAGTGCGATATTGGCCAAAATTATAAACGATTTTGGCCCGCACTATGGTATTGACTCGAGGTGACTTCTGATTTTCAAGTCTTGTCTCGTTTACTCAAATTGATTCATCCTAACTCGAGTCCAAGCTCTAAAAAGGTCTGTATTATTCGATATACAGTCAGCTCTCGATATAACGAACCCTACGGTTTTCTATAAAATTATAGAGAAGATATTTGACGTATTTGATTGGTTAAATGTCACGTGTCAAAATTTCGAGTTCGTTATTATCGAGAGACGAGAGTTGACTGTAGGCCTGTTCATTTCGATAAATTGGCTGACGGAAATGTGTTACCCGATCAATGATCCGATTTTTGCGTTCTACAAAAAAGTGGAATTTCTTGATCGCAATTTAAAATAAGCAAAACGAACGTGTTAATTGGTTATTGTTGAAAAAATTTTACGATCAGCGATCAGCTAATAATTTAATCACATGCTTGGATTGGTTAACGGATTTTGCGAAATGAACTGGCCTTGTATTAGGATTAAAGATTAAATCAATATATCTAAAATCCTACTGGTTGCACTATAAACTTTCGTAGTAATTTTCCAACTTATTGTAAATTATACAAAAGTAATATTGAAGTTTCTTTTCATGAATAATGATTTGAAGTTCGAAATTTGTTCGATTAATAAAATTTTCTCTAAAGCTTTGTTATTGTGAGACGTGAATAGCCGCTAGCTTAAAAATTACTAGCCATGAAAATCTTACACTAAAGCTCTTGAAATTTAACTAGGGTTAATTTATTATACAGTATACACTAGCATATATGCTCACGTAAAAGACTGTTCTCATAAAGTAGAAATAGTTCCATAACGGTTTAAGTAAACCTAAAATTAATGTTTATCAAGGTAAAAGATATGTATTTAAGGCAAGGGATATTCTTTTCACATTTCCCTGTACAAAGTAAAATGGACAATGACATTAATCATTTGATAAAACACAATAACCGTTGTGCCTAGAAAACTTCGCAGTTTCATGATCATATGATCGTAATATTTAATATTTTATTAGACTACAAAAATCAACCTATCCCAAAAGTTAATGTTCTGTTGTATTTATAAATTTTAACAATGTTTTAAAAATGGAGATAACTTAGAATAATTTAAATGCTGGTTCTGTCACTTCCGGTTCCAGAAGAAAATAAATAAATAATAAATATGTTTAAGCTTAACGTTAATCAATCTGGTAATTTTGTTAATATTTGAATGCTTGATATTTATTAAGGTTATTTATAATTTTATGGTATTAATTATAATAAGGAAAAAATTTAAAAATCGAATACGGTAATTAGGATATATATTAAATATCGCATTACCCATTTTAATAATTTTAATCTGGAACAGCTTGTGTTATAGTTAAATCATTCCCAATATTTCCATCAAACGCATTATCAAAATCCAGTTTCGTTTCAGGAATGTGTTGTGATGGAAAATCGGATAGCTCAACTTGCTGATGAGTATATACATTTTGGCGATAATTGTGATCATTGCGATCATTGCGTGGTAAGTCATTATCGATATAATTTTGATTAGTATCTGCCATTGGAACTACTGATGTCACATAATTTTCAATATTTTCTTTACTCTCAAGAATATGATATTGTGGGAAATTGGCGAGATCAACTTGTTGCTGTGAGTTATGAGTATAGTCAACATCTTGGTGATCATCATCGGGAATTTGAAAACTTTCAACTCCATTTTGGTGGTGCGAGCTATTGAAATTGGTTTGATCATTAGTTATTGAGTCTGTTTGTGTTGTCATTGCAATATTGTCATGGAATGAATTTATATTTCCATTATAATCTGGTCTCGTATCTCTTTCGAGAATTTGTTGTGGGATACTATTATTGAAATGTGAGTCAATGACATGAGTGTAACCTCCAACCGCATTTACTCTTTGGTTGGCAAAATAATTATCATTAAACGATAAGTTATTATCAAAATTAGTTTGAACGGTTGTTCGTGTTGTCGGTATATTATTAACATGAAAATTTATATCATCTTTCCTTTCAGGAATATTATGCTCTATTAGGTGTGAAGGAAGAATTTGTTTCAAGTCTTGCTCTAAATTGAACTTTTGACTCAAAAATAATGATTCTTTTCGATTCAAATTAATTGCGCCATGATCCATTCTACATAATTCTTTATTCAATAAACTTATAATCAAAGAATGTGGAATATATTTGCATGTAACGTAATATTTTGCAACTGAATTGCTGAAAAAAAATCCATGATCATAAACATGGTTATCTAAGAACGGTTCTTGTAAAATATTTTTGCAAGTTACAAGATAAAAACAATCATCTTCAGGTGTGTAATGAAAAAATGTTTGTTTATTCGTTTGCTGAATTAATGTGTTACTTTGTGTAACAGGTCGAATTGAAGCGGCAGGATCAATTGTCACAGCACCCATAGCATCCATCTTGCTTTTGGTGATTGTTTTTTTTTATTTTGCCAAATATTCGTTGTGTATTATGGTATTATATATTTTTTTCAAACTTCATGACCTGAAACTTTCTCCGTAATAAACCGGTCATATTTAGGTAACTAAAGTATCACCTCATCCGATTAAGGTTATCGCCTATCCAAATATAGTATCTAATTAAGGCATCACTTCAACTCAATTCCCAATTAAGGTATCTCAATCCAATCCCATTCAAAATGATTCCTATCTAAATTTAGACTAAATATGATTGATTTTCCAATTTCCAAAAATAATCACTTTGAAAGACGATAATTATATAGTGATTATTTTTTTTTTATTTAAGACCATAGAGAGGAAATCAGTTCATTTATAAAATTATGAATTCAAATCAACAAATTCCAAGAAACTTAAGCATTTTATCCAATTCTACTCCCCAATATGACTTTGAATTTTGCGACCAACAGGCTACTATCATTTCTTATCCGTTTAATTATTCATATGATCAAACTGCCGAATACTCATTTTTTTATTCGTTATCCAATGAAATTTATCACATTAAATGTGAAGAAATTAATAATAATCACAACAACTTAAACAATAATTCTTTTCAGTATGATAACGTTTATCATTTTGATTATGTACAATCTGATACCAAGAGATTGTATCGCTTTACATGTAGAAATCTTTCGTCTACATTTATTTTCCAGTTTTTAAATAAATCTACTTATGGAATCGAATTCACTCAAGATAAACAACTTCCCATGAAAAATATGAAAGATCAAAAAATTCTTGAAAGTAGCTTAAAAAGAGATTTGACTTGTTACTTGGCACTAGACCAAGATTGCAAGAAAAATTATTATTTAGATTTGATGTTTGTAGAAGATTATCAAAATTATTGTAAATGTACGCTTAAGAATTTTTTATCATTATTGTCTTGAATTTATTTTTGCAATTTTTTAAATTGAATGATTAAAAGCGAATTTAATGTTTTATTATCAATTATAGTAGGATTAAGCAAATCTTCTAACGTATATGAAAATACAAAAAGTTCAAAGAAAAAATCATGCAGGTGCACGTGGGATGAAAATTCCGTGAAATTATTACTTTCCTTTCTAGTAAAACGCAAGAGGCAGCACGGTGGTAAGAAAATTAAAACAAAACTTTGGGATGATGCCGTTACTATGCTATCTGAGAAAGGCTACAAATATACTGCTAAACAGTGTTCTATTAAGTGGAAAAATATTAAACAAAATTATAATGATGACAATAATCAAAATGACAATAATCCAATTGAAATTCGGTATAAGTCGAAAATTGAAGAAATTCTTAATGGAGAAACTATGCTAAACTTAGTTGATTCGGATAAACTTGCTGGTAAGCGAAAGATATTGGATGAAGATAGTTCATCAAATAAAAAAATTAAATTTACTCAAAGTTAATGAAAAACAAAGTTTCTTATTTGTTTACCACTTGGGATCATACAACTCTACTCATATGTCCAATATGATTGTTAAGTTTTAAACAAAATTATTTTGTTCACTTATATTTAAATTGCAGATCATAGTGATTCTCTACTATTTAGTATGATATTTATAATAAAAATAATACTTATTCATTTATTTACTTTTACAGTATTAAAAGAATAATTATTTGAATTATCACCATTTTCAAATTACTATAAACAATGTAAATAGGAAAAATAAAATAAAAAAATGAATTTTTTCAAAAACCCATGAAAACAGTAAATTTTATTACATTTTTAGATAGAGAAGATGTGATTATAACTTAAAAATGTTAATTTTAGAGCAGAATATAATTGTTAAAAATAATGTTATATTGTACCTATAATCTGAAATTTTCAAAATTTAGGCCAACATTATGACTTTGGCCAGAATTATTCTTAATTTTGGTCAGAGTTCTTATAAAGTTGTTTTTTTATTATCATGTATAAAAAAATTTATTACTATTTAGATCAATTGCTATTAGTCTTCTTTATGTTTTCAATAACTATCATAAAACTTATAAATCATTCCTTTTCCTTTTTTAAGTATTAGTTTTAATTTCAATTCTTCCAAAAAATTCTTTACCTGCAGTTTGACATATATTGCATAATGGAAATACAAATTTGTATTTTGATGATGCATGCGTTGGAATGGGCGTCCTTAACGTACAGTGAGGGTGTTGTAATGCCAGGATTCATCTAAGGCATTTATTAATTATAAACCGCAGCAATATATTTATTGTAGGTATATAACCTACGAATTTTGAAGCGTTTTAAAATAAAATACATATCAGAACCTTCTGGATCAACTTATTCATATACAATGTTTAGTACATGTATAGTTTTTTATACTATTTTGAGAAATAGTTTTATGATTTTATTACTTCGGGAAATAATTGATTTTATTAGTTAACAAAATGAGGATAATGATATAATGTTTATTCATTGAGAAATACTATTATGGACGATCATTACGATCATAATTTAGGAAATAATTAATTTTATTGGTTTAATTTTGAAGGATGATTATTTTAATGAAAATCACATAATTATTTAGAAATTACGTATGAATCAGTTAGAGGTTTTCACAAAAAAGAGATATATAATTTTAAAATTTCATTAGAGTAATTTTTCAAGTCGGTGGAAAATAATAATTTCATAAGAGTTGGCGTAGTAGCTTTACTATTATAAAACGTTGGAATTATTATAATTCGTAAGCTTCACTTTATCTTATTTTATTTTGTTTCTATATTTTTGGGAGGTGAATTCGTGAATTTCATGAATTTTTATTAAAGAAATAATTTTTAAAAGTGGGTTTTAGTGAATTTTCATGGGAATAATTTATTTTAAGAAAATGGAAGGGGAAACTATCGCATTTTATTAGTAACAATTTATTTTATTTGATGAATTTCATGAAAATTGTTTATTTTATTTATTTTATTCGATGGATTTCATGAAAAACATTTATTTTATTAGATGAATTTTATTTTTATTTTATTATTTTTATTTATTTTTATTATGAATATTTTATTTTTGAACAAATGTTATTAATTATTTTATTTAAATAAAGAATATTCACGTAAGGCCGCCTTACAGTGTGCGATATTAACGTACGAACTGGCCCGAGTTTAGGGGTTATGCACTTGCACGTGATAGCGTGAAAATATCTATCTATCACTTCAGTACAAATAAAATATTGTACTGTACAACGCATGATCTAAGGAACGACCCTAGCATTACTAGCATTACCATAAAAAAATGGTAGCCGGATTTGTTGCAGGTTACTGCAGGTTACACACGATCTGCGCACATGATCCGGACGATTATTTTGTATACTATAAAAAAAAATTATTTTTGGTAATTTTATTTTATCGTGACGTATTTCTTTATTGGCAAAAAATGTTGTTATAAAGTTATTTTATGTATTTTTAATTTTATTATTTATTATAATTTTTGAAACGTTAGGGAATATTAAATTGAAGAATGATCTAATAGGTAAATGACGATAGAAGAAAAGATAGATGAAGATTATAATGTTAGAATTGACAATATTGATAAATTAGTAAAATATTATAGACGTTTTAAAGAATAGTTAATAGAAGGAGACGAAAGGGAAAGAAAACTAAATATATAATTCTAGATCATAAAAAAATAAAATAAAAAGTAGGAGGTAAAAAAGAAAGTAAAGACGTAATTTCGTGGGTAATCAGGGAAGATTAAGATAAGAGTGATACCGAAATTAGAGTTAGTATTATAATAATATCTAAGGACAAGATTAGCGTTATTTTACATGGTTAATAATGGTGCTTTTATTATTAGACAATAATAATCGCTTATGTATCAAAACTCTAGAACAAATAGAATCAAGGATTTTTTAATTTTATAAAATTAGGTAGTAAAAGAAAAAGATTGGATGATCGTTATTTTATTGAAGATTGGTTAAACGAAAGAATATAACGTTGGGTATTTTCAATAACGAGGAATATATTAAGGCTAACAAAATTAGGACTTATTTGATAAATTATATGAATTCAATGAACGATTCTACGTTGGAAAGACTGTTCTATTATGATGAAGGGATTGATAGTAAATGAGTTCAATTTATACTGGAATAAAAATTTGATATCTGAAGATTTTAGAGAATGGGGAAAATCAAAGATAAACGTGAAATACAAAAACGAAATTTAAATAGTGAATTAACTTAAGACTTATTTTACTATAATTTTTTATGAATTTGATGAATTTGATTGGAATAAGTCTTTAAATTTTGTTAGCCATTTATACAAATTTTCAAAACAGCAAACCAATAATCAAGACGCGCTAGAACGATCATATAAAATTAAAATTTTATTAAAAGAGCTTCCTACTTACGCTACTTTGTTCAAAATATGATTGATTCAACAGTATGTATACGATGTGAGAAAGAAGATGAGGATTGAGATCATGTTTGGACATGTGAAGCAAATGAATTTACGATTAGAGAAATAATTTTGAACGCGATAGTGTCATTTGAAGATATAATTTAGGAATCAGCGGACGAGTATCAAGTAGAGATAGTAAGAGACGTAAATGTACCTTTTACTCAGATCTTATTCGAAAATTCCACGATTTTACTAGGTAAAACAAGGGAATGGGAATTGCTTAGAGGAGTTTTTACAATAGATTCAATAAAATTACTAATAATAAGGACGAGAAAAAGGTAATTTTTGATTTATGGGTCTATTGTTACGATCAATTAAGACAAAAAATTTGGCTTAAGAGGTGTGAGGAGGTAGTTGAGATAGAAAGAAAAAGAGGAATTGGTAAAAAAGACAAGAGAAGTAGGCACGAGTCAAAGAAAAAAACAAAAACAGAAGAAAATAACGAAAAAAATAAAAAAGAAACGAAAAATTTAATAAAATTAGTAACTGAACAGAAAATGATGAATAGCATTATCGATAATAGACCAATAGGTTTGATATGGCACGGGTTTATGAATAGTTAAATTTAGATGTCAGTTATAGGGTTAGCAATAACTTATTATTATTGATACCTTTATGTATTTTATATGATTAGGTAGTCGTTTGTGACTTAAATAATTAATAATAAAATGCGTTACTAATTTTTTTTTTTAAAAAATTATTTATTATAGTAAACTATTAAGATACTATATTTTACTGAAGCTAAGTCAGCAATTGATACAAAATTCCAATCATATGCATCATAATAATATTTCACCAAAAGTTCATATACGGCATTCGGTAACGATACCCGATTTCTTGGGTAAGCATCTCTTCTGGAAATTCTTCGCTACCAGTAATCGTGTTGTCGATATTTTGATGAAAAATTTGCATAAACGGGTAGCCGAACTTCCAGTTGTTAGTTGAAAATTACTTTTACTATAATAGATCACGTATTAAAGAAAGGTGGTGTATAGCGTAAAAAGATCGATCAGATCAATAAAAGTTTATAATTACCAAAAATAATCATCCGGATCATATGCGTGGATCAAATGTAACCTGGCAACAGATGAGGCTACCATTTTTTTGTGGTAATGCTAGGGTCGTTGTACCAAAAGTGATCCGCAAAGCAATTATAATCCCAATCATTAATAACGTGTTGAAATTCAGATTTTTGCATGGTCGTTAATGCTTTTTCACTATAAAGACATCAGAATTTTCCACATTGAAAAGCATTGGATAATATCACGAACTTTGGTATTTGTTAAGATAGCTGGTGGTGCTCTTGTATTTTCCATAGCTGCCATTAAAGTAGGACGATATTTCTCAGATGTTTCAGTATTACAGTTAAATCCTTCATAACAATCAGTATTAGCTGTTAAAATTCGTATAGAAATTATATTTAATAATAAAAGCAAAATATAATATAAAAGGAATATACTTGCATTTTGACGGAATAGGATCTGGTAAAAAGTCTATATTTTCAAAAATATGCTGAGGAAGCCGAACTTGTTTACAAACATTACAATTAACATTATTACATTTTTAATCTGTAGAATAATAAAACGGAATTGTTAAATTCATTGAACTCAATATATAATAAAAATAAAAAATACAAAAAAAAGCAATGAAATTTTACTTGAAATGAGTAATGACAAATTCTATAATGTGTTCTTGAAATCCTTTTTCTTTGATAATATTTCTGCCGTTGTTTCACATGCATCTAATAATTTATCAATTTCAAGAATAATCTGTGTAATAATTTATATAATAAATATACAGTAATATGAATTAATATTTTAAAATTAAACAGATACTTAAAAAAAATCATCAATATCATGATCACTTGCAGGATCATAGCAACAAAAAGATTTTCATGTAATACCAATCTTTCAGTTCGTGAATGTAACAACTGTTGAATATTAAGTATACAATCACGTAATCCATTTTTTAGATCTTCATTTTTAGCTGCAGCTGCATGAATTTCTTCTAATGCGTCAACTTTTTTGAATATATCTTCCAATTCTGTACTCATTATATCTCTCATAATTGCAACTCCCTGAAGTCCAAAATTAATAATAGACATAATTTACTCTGCAGGATTTGCCCTTCCCCTTCTTTAGGTACCTACCGACATAATGACACTATTACTCGTATTGATTTTGTCTGGTCCTGTCCTCTTCTTCGGCGATATATGTTAACTGCATCTATCTTTGATGCTTACGACATGCACATTTCTGATCACAACCCAACTGTGATATGGCGCAGTACGTAATGCAATTAGCATATCAAAATCACCACGAAGAAATAAAGAAATTTGAACTGAACCAAATGTAGTTCGATGATCAGGACCACCATCAGTATAAAGACATAGAATAGATGGAATAGCTGAAATATGATGTGTTTGAATTGCATTGAAAACTATGATAAAAAGAATCCTCAATAGTTGTTGGAACATCAATAAAAAAATAACTGAAGGAGTAAGGAGCAATTTTGCAGAGTCATGATCACTTGCTGCTAATGTTGAATTTGTACCAACCAAACTTTTCTTATTACGTACACCAGTTGATGTAGTTACACCCTCTTCAATTGGAACTTTATACTTGTCATATGCTGCAATAAGACAAATATAATCATGATAAAGGATGGCAAATTCATGAAAATAACGGAAAAGACAAGCACAATAGTGTGCATCTGGATGATCCTTACGTAATTGTCTAGCTTAAATTTGATATTTAAGATTGAACTGACCAGTATAATGCATTGCTCGAGTGGAAGTAGGATTAGTTGGCCAAAATTGGAGGTGAATCCATTGAATATTGATGTTGTATGGTAATGGTACATCATATTTAGCCTCTAACCGATGTATAATAATTTCACAAAGATCAATTGCAATTGGCATATACAAAATTTCTTGCCGCCATCTATCATCAACTGCAGGTGTATTCTACAGGCAAATAAAAATATTTATTTACTTATTTAAATAAAATCTGAATAGAAATACATTTTACTTAATTAAAATATCTACTTCATTAAAATATGCTCCCATTTCATCCCAGAAAACATCAAACTTATCCATTATTAGCGTCCAGATCAACAATAATTGCTTAAGTTGCATCATTATACGTAAACGTTCTTCAATTTCTTTGCTAATTACATTATTTGTTGTTGAGGCATCACCAGTTAAGTCAAAATATAAAGTTCAAAGTACAGCTGGTGTAACCTTTTTAAAAAGAGAATACACGAAGGAAATTGAATTTAACTATAATACTAGCAATGCATTGTATAAAAAAACTCACTTTATCTAAAGCATTTTTGCGCATTTGACGTGTATAATATTTTGGTAAATTTTCATTAATCGCTGCTATTACACGCGCATTTTCTGTTCTGATCGATGGTGTTAATAGTTCCAATTGCCTTGGTAATACCAATAAATTGTCACAAGAACATTAAGTTGTAAATTTTTGATGTAATTATATTTTGTATTACATCATGTGGCGTATATTCATCAAAATCAAAAAACTCGTAAGAATCTTTTTCAAATAAAAAATTCGAGAGTTCTTCATATTTGGAATGAGTATATCATTAAATAACAACCAGGATTACGTATTGAGACATCACTATTATGTATTGTATTCATTTTTTGATTAACCTCTCTTGTAAATAAATGATATACTTTGCCCAAGGCTGTACAATAGACATTTTACCAGTTGCTCAAGTTTTTCATGTGAGAGCTGCTCCTTTTTATGATGTCCAATGAAATAAAATTTATTATAACTTTCATTATGTTGATATTGCTCTAACTCTTTGAATATATCTGATAATTTTAATGACCAAGTAATTAGTTTATTTCTATGTGGATCAATATACCAGAGAAGAGCAACTAGCCTTTCCACAAATTTATTAGCCAATGACTCTGAATTTACGCCACTCCATTTTTTTATTTATTTCTCAATAAAGTAATAACATCATTGTATAAAATATCACATCGAGTATCCTCTCTTTTTTGCATAGAAAAGTAAGGTTGGCGAGCTCTTTCCATCATGTTGTCAAAAATATTTGTTTTATTCTGTTGAATCACTTGATTTCTAGAATTACTTTTACCATTATCTTCCTCTCATTGAATAATGAATCTTATATGTTTTAATTCTAACTCTGACATCATCATATAACCCTTCTTCTCCATTTATTATCAATTTTTCCCACATAAACACGAACATTTCGTGTAAAAAATAAATCTTTTTTAATTGCATCATACATTTCCTTAAAAGTATCTGTATTTGAGTCAATTCTAACGTTTTTGAATGATAATATTTTTTTGACCTTCGTCAATGCTAACAAAAAATGTGGTATACTGAAAAATTAGTAAATAGTAACGCGTCAAAAAAAAAATCAAATTGCGTAAAGTAAATTCATTTTATGTATTACCTGTTACGGTAAATTGGTAATTCATTTGTATCCAGTAAATTGCTGATTCACAAATGGTAAAATGCTGAAATTTCCGATTTCTTTTTGAAGTATTAAGTAACGGAAGGATGTGAGAGATTTTCTTATTTATATGATGTGGTACTGCATGTGAAATCGTTAAATTTCATAATTAATTGATGAATCACGTGATAATATCTATAGTTGTTCAAGAACAACAACTGACCCTAAATATACTTTTTGCCTAACTTAATTAGTATTGTGATATTTTATAGTACAAAAAAAAACTCTTTTATATTTTGTGATATTTTCACTGGCCAATTATTAAAAATCTAATTTTTCTTTTCTGTTTAAATTATTAAGTAAAAGCAAACTTGTTTTTTTACAATTATTAGTATTACATATTTTTTTTTGTGACATTTTATAGGTAATAAAAAATTAACAATTTCATCTATTTGGCTTAGTAATTTGTTTCTTAAATAATTTATTTTTTTGAAAATTTCTAATTTTAACTAAAGAGAATCTCCTCACATTAAAGAACTAAATTTTGTAATAAATAAACCTAACTCCTTAACCTAACCATAACTTAACTTTAATTCTAATTCCTAACTCTAATAAATATTAGGAATGAATTTTCCTTTTAATTAGATGTAATAATATTATAATTAAGCTTTTTTTTGGTTGACTATAGTTTTTATGATAAAGTTTTATTTTTATTATATTTAGTAATTATACATGTAACAGTTACTTTTAATATCAAAAATTGTAGTAATTTCCTTATATAATAAATAGTAATAAATTTTAATATTGTTTTTTATGTTATTAAATATCTAAAAAGTATTAATAATTATTACTAATTAAAAAGGTGGGTCCTGTGAATGCCTTGTAAAGAAAGAGGGGCATTTATGCTAAGAATGGTCATTTTAAAACGAACTATACCCTCTGAGCAAAAATTTCACCCGACAGTGCATATGTGGAGTGCTTTATAGCATGACGAGTGGTTTGGTAATTAATAATATTAGATAGTTACTTTACTAAAAATGGCCAATTTTTTGAAATATTTTTATAAACCTAAATACAATAGCTTTCAAAACAATTGTGCAATTGTTTTGTAAAATTTTTAAAATATATCAAAATATATTTGAGGTATTTTTAAGATTAAAATATTAAAATAATATCAAAGTTAATTATATTATAATAATAAAATAATAATAAAAACATTAAAAAATTATTGTGATATTATTTTGAGTTATTTTTATAGACCTAGATACAATATAATTACAAAATAATAACAAAAATATAATAAAAACATTTTGATGTATTAAATGTATTTTTGTAGTATTTTAAAATTATTACAAAATCATTTCAAAAAATTAGCCATTTTTAGTAAAGTAGATTAGGTGTTAGTACTTTATGTATGTCCTGATTCTTTTTGCTGTTTAATAAATTATCAAATGCATTGCAGAAATAAAAAAAAAAACTAATTAAAAAGTTTTAGTTATATTTTAAATTATTTATAAAGAAAATAAAGATGTGCTTTTATTAATAAATGGTCTTATAGTCTATCAGGCAGAAACATTAGAGCTATATATTAATCTAACAGTACATATGTGAGATTTCATAGAGAAATGACGAATGGTTTACAAATTAATAATATTAGTATAGTTATATAATTTTTTACTTTTATATAATTACTAACATTATTCTAATAAAATTGTAAATATATTGCAGTTAATAAAAAATATTTCTTATTTTTTATATAATTGTTATATTTATATAACTAGATTTTTGATTTTTATATATATATTATAATAAATGTTATCTATAACAACAATAGTCCAAAATTTAAAATTTTAATTACTTATTATTATATAACTTGTTTTTTAAAGTACTTTGTTAAAATATTAATTGCAGTAAATTTTTTTTATTACCATATTATATTAAAATTTTAATGTTACATAAATAATATTAGTATAATTTATAAGTAATAGTTACCAAATAATAATTTTTATATATCAATATTTTTGCATTAACCTATATTTTTTAATACAATTAAAAAACTTAATACTTTTTAAATATTTTAAAAGTTAATAATAAAAAAAAAATTTAAAAATTAATATTATTATCAAATAATACAAATAATACTAATATAACATAACTCAAATAATTCAAATAAAAAAAGTGAAAAAATACATTTTTTACAATATTTTATATTGAATTTCTCTTATCAAAATAAATTTAATAATATAAATTTTATTAAAATTCAATTAAATTGCTTGAAAATAAAAATTTGTAAAATAAAAAATTTTTAAAAATCTTCTACAATTTAGCTAAAATTAATATATAAACTTAACAGTTAATATAAAATTTAAATCTGAATTAAATTAATATAGTTCAAGTTCTATTATATTTATATTTATAAAAATTAATATATAAGTAGTTTTAACCTTACTAAACAACTTTTATTTAATAAAAAAAATCAATTTTAGTTTAATTAAAATGGTAAAATTATACTTTAAGGCTAAAAAATAAAGTTAATACTATTATAAAAAATGCAATTTTTTCATAAATAACAATATATCTATACTCATAAAAATTAATATATAAGTAGTTTTAATTTTGCCAAATAATATTTAATTTGATTTTATTTAACTAAAATAATAAAATTACTGAAAAATTTGTATTAATAAAAAATATATTTTTAAATGAATTATATTATATCTAGCTTTATAAAAATTAATATATAAATTAAATTTACTAAATAACTTTAGTAGGCAAATTTTATATAATTAAAGTAATAATTAATAAAATTATATTTTAAATAAATATAATACATAATTATTTAATAAAATATTTTATATTTAAAAAAAAATATTAAAAAATCACTATGCAGTATATACATGCCACCCAAATTATTTTGGACTGCCGTAATTATAAGTAAAATCCCAAATTCAATTATGGCATCCCAAATTATTTTGGCACTTTACATAGTAAATTATATATAAACCGAATGAATTATGGCATCCCAAATTATAATTATGGCATCCCAAAATAATTTGGGCAGCATGTATAATGCAGTAATCATTACTATACTAGTATTAGCAAATATTAGCAATTAATTCTATTCTAATTCTTGGTAATATTTAGCAATACTCTTATATAAAAATTGTAAAATATAATATAAAATTAAAATAAAAATTACTAGTAGTAAATAAAATTAATAATCCCCTGTCGCACTAAGTATCACTCATGATCACCTTCATACTAATTTTTAAAAATTGTGAGTAATTAGCTGAGTTTATAAATGACTGGGAATCTTCATTTAGTCATTTTCTGGTCTCATATAGATAGTGCTCCTAACAGATCGGTTCAGACCGGATTCAGCTTAAATCTGATCTGATCTGATTTTTATTTTAATAGATCTGATCTGATCTGAATCCGATCAGATCTGGTTCAATTTGATCTGAATCTGGTTCGGATCTATTTGAATCCGATTTGAATTTAATCTGAATCTGATTCAGATCTAGTTCTTGTCCTAAAAAAAGGAAGGGAACGTTAATTACGTTCCTCAAGTAAAAAGAAAAAAAACAAAAAAAAATGAACTTACCATAGTTCATTTTTTTTTGAATCCTGGTCGTTCAGCTTTGTCTCACGTCCAGATTTCCTAAAAAAAAAAGAAAGGGAACGTTAATTACGTTCCCTTAAGTAAAAATAAAAAAAAACAAAAAAAAACGAACTTACCATAGTTCGTTCTTTTTTGAATCCTGGTCATTTAGCTTTGTCTCACGTCCAGGTTTCCTAAAAAAAAGAAAGGGAACGTTAATTAGTACGTTCCCTTAAGTAAAAATAAAATAAAAATAAAAAAAGAAATGAACTTACTATAGTTCGTTCTTTTTTTTGAATCCTGGTCGTTCAGCTTCGTCTCACGTCCAGGTTTCCTAAAAAAAAAGAAAGAGAACGTTAATTAGTACGTTGTAACCCGAGAAATCAGGATAATCACGTGAGCGGATGAATAAAAGACTGAATGGAACAAGGATAAATAATTAACTGATGGATAAATAATTAACCGATAAAATAATATTTATAGTTTAGTTTAGTTTAGTCACGAGATAGTCATATGATAATACATCTTTATTTTCTTATTATTCTTAAATTTTTATTAGTAGAAAAGTTAGAAATAGTAGAAATAATTTTCTTAAAAATGTATAAATATAGGTGGGATTCGTTAGGAATTCCGCAGTCAGTTTTTGACTCAAATTTAATAAAATAAATATTAATTGTTAAAAGTTATCTTGAATATGCTCATTGTACGCTTGAGAATTAATTAATGTTATATTATTAAGTCCAGAAAAGTAAAGAAAAGAAAGTTATTCTCATTTCATTATATGAAATATAATAAGAAGTTAGGAGAACTCTTCAGTTTATAAGAAATAAAGTGGTAATATTTGAAAGAATAAATATTACATAAAGAATAATATTTTGGGAATATTATGAATGAGTGGTAGTATTTGAAAAAATAAATATTACGAATATATGAGAAAGAAAGCGAGAAGTTAAGAGAAAAACAAAATCTAAACCAAGCGAAATAATGAGAAGTAAAGTTGTAATGTAAAAGATGTGTTTATCCACGGGTGGCAGACGTGGGTGACAACGTTCCCTTAAGTAAAAATAAAAAAAAACAAAAAAAAAACGAACTTACCATAGTTCGTTCTTTTTTTAAATCCTGGTCGTTCAGCTTCATCTCACATCCAGGTTTTCTAAAAAAAAGAAAGGGAACGTTAATTATGTTTCCTTAAGTAAAAAAAAATAAAATAAAATAAAATAAACGAACTTACTATAGTTCGTTCTCTTAAATCCTGGTTGTTCCTTCATCTCACGTCCAGGTTTCCTAAAAAAAAAAGAAAGGGAACGTTAATTACGTTCCTTTAAGTAAAAAAAATAAAATAAAAATAAAAGAAACGAACTTACCTAGTTCGTTCTTTTAAATATTGGTCGTCCAGCTTCGTCCGTTCATCCAGAAAAAGTTTTTTAAAAAAAAAATTTTTTTTTTTTATTTAAAAAAAAATCTGATCTGAATCTGTTCAGATCGGATCAGATTTTCTTGTGTTATGATCTGATCCGATCTGATCTATAGATCAGAATTTTGAAAACCGAACCGGATCTGACTCGGATCAAATCTGTGGATCTAGATCAGATCAGATTTTTTTTGGAGCACTACATATAGATAGCCAGGAAATTACTAATTTTAGTTTAAAATAGTTAAAATAGTTAATATTTAATGAGTGACATACTCCAGGGAATTAATTACTCATTTATTTTCTGGAAAGGAAAACAATAGGGTTTTTTTCCCTTCAGGAAAAAACCCCTATTATTTCCAAATAAATAATACAAATTATTAAAATTATCTTGATAATTAAAATTTAAATTTCATTAGTAGTGAAATTAAAGAAATTTAATAATAAAACTTTTTTTATAAAGATTTTTTTATATATATAAATCATAAATAAGTTGTTTAATAATTAATAGTACAATAATTTTATAGCAAATCTTTTAATCATCTTCTATAAACTGTAAGTATTTAAGAAAACCTATTCTATATATAATTTATATATACAGGAAAATGGTGTACATATAAGGTCTTTTAGATAACTAATGGATGATTTATAATTACAAATAATTTGCTTATTGATTATAGTAGAAAATTTGATTTTAATGTAATCTTTATATATATTATTTAAGATTCTCATAAATTATATTATTTGATTTATATATATATTATTTGCAGCTTATTTAATTTAAAAAATTAATATTTGAAGATATATAAAATAAAAAAAAATTTAAAATAAGATTTAATATATATTACTTATTTTCTTAAATTAAATTTTAATTGGTTATAAAATAATAACCATAAATGTAAATGTATAACTACCACTTTTGTTCTTAAAATTCATGATTTTGTACTATTATTATTTTGATTTAATGTCAGTTATCAGTTTATACTGAATTAATATTCTTAGAAAGTAATTTGTTAATTACTGATCTGCTGATCAATAGAACCACCTGATCATAATTTAATATAAAATCGTCGTGCTAATAAATAATAATAAAATGCGCATTTTGCCTCAATCTTCAAAACCAATTCCTTATGTCTACTCAAAAACATAAAAGACAACTGGTAATATTGTTCAGAAACTTCATTATGGTCATTTTGCTATAAATTGGTGGTTCTTTATTGGAATAAAAACAAAAACAGCTCAAACAAAACAGACGTATTCCTATACGCGTTAATGAGATTAAAATTTGAACTTAACCAAATAGAATTTATTATTCGAGTATTTGATAATAATTAGAAGCCTGGTTATATATGTGAATTAGATAAGAAAGCTATAGTTTACTCGACACCAAGTGCTGAAATAAATGAAATGTTAAGACGCGTTTTTCTGGACCAGATGTTTTAGGTTCTGATAATGAAATAATAATTGAACAATTACAAGCATAAGTTTTGATTTTTCCATTGCAAATTATTACCAATGGTATTACAGTTTTTGTGGCAACATTGGGTAGTTCAGATCAAGCAGAATGGTTCTGGTTATCGCTCATCTTTTTATCATAAGTATCATGGACAACACTCTTTAATATGTCAATCAATAATGAACAATGAATATAAATTAGATATATACTGTATTAACAAGAAAAAAAAATTGACACTTACATTGGAAAATCTCCCACTGATATTTGAAAAAATTTGACGGCAAAGAATTATTTGGCTTATGTCAACTTGTTATAAAAGCCACATGAATACGCCATATTGCAAATCATGTGACTGGAATAATATTCAAATAATAACGCATGCTTTTGAAAGAAAAAAAAATATCAGTTGTTAATATAAACTGGTATCAATTTTTTCGTTAAATGGAAACAGCAACTAACAACTATTATTAAATTTACCTCACATCTTGCTTCTATATATCCAGCAGATTGTGAAATTACTGACATTATATTAGGGGCATGGAGAACAATGATGGATGTACTGATATAACACCTTATAAAAAAAAGAATCATCCCATGAGTAGTTGAATTGCTAAAGCATTTTTTGAATATGATGATACAAACAAACAATTTACCCAATATAATAGCTTGAATTTTGGACATGTGTAGAGGATTCAAGAAGTGATAGAGCTTTGATACTTGACTTGTATACAAAAAATCTTCTCCATATGATCCATCAAAGGCAGAAATATTGGAAAAGAATCATGAACTCCAAAATAAGTTGATCAATTTTGGAAATGAACAATCGTGACTTGGATGGTAAACAAAGGATATTATCAGTAATTGCTAATAATTTTTCGCGTCAAGATATAAAAAAGAATTTGAATGTAGGTTTAAAAGAATAATAATTGTTTGTAATTAATTTTTTTTTGCTAAAATATACCAAATTTTTTAGATTTCAAATGATTTGATGGATGCAGCAGGGAAATATTCACGATCTAATGGACCTGGTTGTATTGCTATAAGCAAACCAATAGTAACTCAGAGTCGGATATCAGAAGTAAAAGATTACGAGTTTGAAGCTTTTTTTGCGGATAAAGACAATGTTTCTATGAGCTCCTATAAAGTTGGTTCAAAAACTAATCTTCCAATTTGTATTTGAAAGACAATAAAGAGGCACTTTGGAAAAAATTTGAGGCAACTTACACAGATGGAATTAAACGGACATCATTTATGGCACGATTAGCAAATGGACAATATATCTATTGAAATGATATAGGTGGTCTATGTAGTATTTGTAACGAATACTTCTATGAAGTTTTTGATACCTAGTCTAATCTGATTAAAAATTTTTCTATTATTACAAAATAAGTTAAATTATGGAATTGGAAAAATTACGTAGAAGAGGTTTTGAAGAAGAACTAACTATGAATGGGATGGTACAACAATTCACATGAACACAATTAATCATTGTTTACTGGGAAATGCCACGAAAAACATACTAATCGATGTACTGCATGTGATCAGCTATTTGTACTCTTCCAATATCTTATGATACATCTTGAAGAACACCATTCAACAATCGAAGAATGCAGGGATAAACTATATTATTTTTTGGCACACCAAGCGAGAAAAGTATATTTAAATAGTCAGTTTAAAGCTAGACTAGCAAAGTTAGACAGTAATGGTGCAATTTTGGTATGTGATTATAAAATGCGTATACCTAAGAGCGCAAGAGAAACTGAAGATCAATTTTTTGGAAAACGTGGGTGGACCTTGCACACAATTTTGGTGTTAACAAAATATAGCTGATCAACTTAACGTTCAAGTATTCGATCATTGGAGTATAGACACAAAACAGGAACCTTGGTTTACTATTTCATCATTTGATTCTGTTTTTGAAACTCTTAACCCTAGACCACAATGGATTGTAGTAGTATCAGATAACGGTGCTCATTACCATAACTCTGAATTAATTGCCGCTGTTGCTAACTGGTACCAATGGTACAATATTGAAATTCGTGGCTGGTATTTCCTTGAGTCGGGAGAAGCCAAAACAAGCGTTGATTCTCATCACGCACAGTTAAGCTTTCTAAGTAATTTTTCTAAACTATAAAACAATAATTAATTCATTGCTAGATTGCACATGCCACAAAAAGATATATTCGTATTGGACATAATTTAGACGAAGGAGAAAAGATACAAACTGCAATAGCTGATTTAGGAGGAACTTCGGTTGCAAATCTAGAACCTATACGTGATGATCATAATGTTAAAACAATTGCTGGTATTACTAAATTGTTTTACAAATAGCGTAAATTCCCTATGAGCTTTGCTCAGAATATCAAATGACAACAACTGAAGAAATAAACAAAATCAGGACGGGACTTTGACCGGCAGGCGTGACTGGTATCTATTCCCTGCCCAATTGATGGTGATTACGCTGGATATATACGAGCTCAATGCTTGCCACATATTGGATCATGGTCTCAGGTTTCACCATTTGAAATATCAAAATTAACTACAGCACCCATAAATAAGCCAAGGTCCAACGTCACACCTCACTCAATTCCAAAAAACCCATGGAACTTTTCACTATCTCACGTTCAAAGTAATTATTTATTATAATGAAAATGATATTTTTTTTCTGATTTTTTTTCTATATTTACAACTGGTAGATACAAATAAACAAGAAAAAAGTAATAATCAAGCTTATTCATTATTAGGCAAGATAATAATTTCTTCATTTTTCTTATACATTAGTTAAAATTTGTTGGTAATTATTTCTAGTAATTTTTTATTTAGCTATTGGAGAAACGTTTGAATTGAAAAGAAGGCGTTAAAACGTAATCAGAAATATGGTAAAAGAGGAGTAGGAAAACGAATGACAAAAACAGTGAAATCTTACCTTGAGAGCTACTTTTTAGCGGGTAATATGAACAGAATAGATCGTATGTCAGCAAAGGATATGGTAGAGTAACTTGCTAGCGAAGGCGAAATTCAGGCTGAAAACGTTCCTGAAATAACACCAGTTGCAAGTTGGATCACACAAAATGCAGCAAGTTTGAAAAAACAATCAGCAATAGAAAAAATAGCAGAAGGAAGCAGTACCGCTAGAAATATCCATAATTTTCAAGAAATAGCGAAATCTAGTATTCGTGATGTAAATATTAATAGCGAGCAGGTATAAACAAAACGGCAGAGAAAAACGTAATTTTAGGAAATAATGTTGGCTAGTGTTCAAAAATTTTGTGTTTATATATATATATACAACCACCCAAATCTCTAGTCCAGTATAGGAAAGTTCTTGACGAAAGTTTTTTTTTTATTTTTTTCAAATAAAAATTCATTGTTTGGTTCTTGTACCCTTGTACGTTTCTCTGTTTTACCTGGGCACCATATTATTTCATAAAAGCTATTGAGCGGCGGGTTGAATATGCTTTTCCTAATAAATATCTGGGGAATTAATTTTGATATTGGACTCGTGTTATGCAATTTCTTGCTTTTCAAGAACTCACTTTGTCTTGCGCGTTATATAACATAAACATCCTGACATTTTGTACATTTTGCAAGATGCGTTTCTGTTTCATTTGTTAATTGCATGCTAAACATTTTAAATCGCCGTAAATTTTATAGTGTCTTTCTTCATCTGTTCTAGGTAGGAAGTGTAAGCGCAATAGATTAATATATCTTCAATATATTCTTAAGGAGGTGCATTTCAACCCTGTGTTTGCTTCTAAGATACATTCAGCTCATATATATCTAGATCCGGATGGAAGAAATTCCTGTCATTTGTGGTGAATTTCCATTTCCCCAAAAGTATGCAATTTTGTCTTTGTTAGGAAAATACCCCTGTCATGTGGTTGATTCTCTTGACTAACCTATCCGGCCCACAATTCCTACTATGACCTTTCACCTTTATTAAATCTACACTATCTATTAAATCTAATAATATGATTTTACCAAGTTTCGATGATCAAAATAAAATTAAACACCTCTTCATTAACCGACCGGTACTTATTTTGGTCAACAGTGTACTATGTAGAAATGTTTTGCATTATATGTGTTCTTGTGTCAATAATATCACCATTATGCGATTAATTCTTAATTAACGCTTTGATTTTTTTGGTAATTCCTGAATGCTTCTCATGTTTTTTATGTAAATTTTCACCAACATAGATAACGACAAGTTTTAAAAAAAATTTACATGACCAATGTTCAACCAACCTTGTCACTTATTTACATCGTGAATTAGCCAATATCTTATTAATCAACTTATTCCAGTTATATGTATTGTCCGAATTTTTCTTTTTAATCATGGATTATTCTAATACGACGTGGCAAAATTAAAACCAATCATACATTGACCTATAGCGTTGAATATTCATTCTTTTGCTTCTATCCGCTGTTGTTAGCCAATTTGTTTAGCTTGAAGCAAAATTATGCTATCATACTCTTGTTCAGGGCTTTTTGAATCTCCTTTTATAGTCAGTTCACCATTTTCGTTAATAAGTAAAGTTGTCTCAGCTGAGAGTTTGTCTCATAATCATATTCGAGGTTCTTGTAAGCTTGTTAAATGAAGAAGATCCTTATGATTGATGTAAAGTATTTGAAGCTGCTTTTGCAGCCAATGACAATAGAAAGGTTGCTCTAGCTGTTGAATTTCTTAGAGATGCTGCCAGAGACTGGTACGAAGCAATGCTGTAAGCTAATCTAGATCAAATTAAGCTGAGCTTTCCTTAACGATGGCACTTGTGTATTCAGAAGGATAAAAAATTTAGGTATCTGAGCTACTCATTGATTGCTTCGAGGTAGCTTCACTTCACTCCTAAAATTACTGGACGTTTTGCATATCACGGCTTTGGATTTTTATTATTGCAAAAATTGATGGAATAAGGTTTCGTAACGTTGTGTAGGTCTCAAAATACGGTATATATACGCGTTATTTGTTCTCTTTTTCACTTTCTCTTTTCTAATGATTTTGTTGGTATTCTCAAGTTCTTTTTTATAAGTTGGTATCCTTTTTCGCTTTAAACCAAACACTTAGGATTCTCATAGCTTCGTGTTTAAGATTTTCACTTCGGTTCTGATCTACTCATTACATACTATTGGTTGTATCCTAATTATAATTTCAATCTTAAGTTTCTGTATAATTGAACAAAGAACCCATCTTAAAAAGAATTATCTGTAATTAAACATATTCATCAATTCTTTGAAAATTCTTTGTGTCCGGGTTTGTTTTTTTTAGTCAAAACATAGCTTATACCCAAATTTCTGACTCCAACACTCATAGCACTCATTACATTCCTCCTCTGATAGAACTTCGTTTAGCAATTCACCATAATACTTAACCTTGGTGAATAAATTCTGCCTATTCTTCTGGTATTTGATTAAATTCATGGTTTAGTTCAAAAAATGTTAGTGAAACCTTAACTATTCCCAGTTAATATCATCTGGCTCGATTAAAAGAATCCCTTTCTTCGTTGTTAGCAATTCTTGAAAGATCCACCATTAGCTGAAATTAACGTTCTTCTCTGATCGCTTACAAAGTTTCAATTCTTGCTTGATTATGGTGTCCCGTCGAATTCTGATCGAATAAAGGATCTTTTCCCGTGAACTTGTCTTTTCGTGTAATAAAGTGCTTTATTGTTTTGTCCCGTAACTAAACATCTTTTATCCACAGGTGTGTTGCATCAGTGATATTGTGATAACAATGTTTTTTGATAATCTTAAAGAATAACAAATCTCCTCGTTTTTGTTTCTCGAACGCGCTTCTTGCATTTTTAATTTCTTTTTTGGTACGTTGCTGATGGATGAATGTCACGAGTAAAATGTCTATTGAGCTCATTTAAAGATCGTGTGTATCAAAAATCTCTTTTATCTATCATAGACATTCTCTTGTGCATCATTACTTTATATTTATCCTACAATATATTTATCTTTTGCATCACGAGTAATTGAGTGTACACGTGAATCCTATATTTGGACCATCGCACGTTTTTCTCAACTCTTATTGTTTTTTTCCTAAAGGTACAAACAAGATGGTGAGATTTTATGAATTGATGATCTTTGATGGGACGTTTGACTAACTTACAAAGTGCTACATGGTCTAAACTAGCTATGATTCACGATAGAATTAAATCTTCGCTGTGTATTCGTCATTATTCCAATTAATTCGCCTTTTTAACCTTACAGTAATCATAAACATCATCCCTTAGATATCATTTAAGTTATGCATTAAATTTCTTAAAAGAGCAATCAACGTTACTATTATTTAAATCTGATCATTCTTACTTGGAATATAAAAGGCTTGATCGCTTCCTGACCCTCTGCTCTAATTTCCGCCGGGCTTTTCATAAAACTTTTTCTCCTTTTTCGTTTATAATATTGAGAAGGTCATTTTAAACGTTCAAATAAAGTCACTATCTAAGAGTTAGATCACAGTCTTTCTTTTTATCGGCTTACAACTTGTTTCTTGCATCTTCAGTTTGTGTTGTTTCTCTTGTAATGTGATTTTTTACTTCCCACATATATTCTTTGTATTATTATAAACTTATGTAAGAACATCTTCTAAATACTTATTTCGAAGAGACTTTATTGGAATAGACATACATTCTTATTCTTGTATTTTCATGGTTTGCTTTTGTAATTATGTATGCATTTTTTGCCAGCACCTGAGAATTCAACAAATGCTATGTTATTTCTACATGTTTTCCATTTATAAGTTGTGTTTCTTCTAAAATCCTGACTGCTGTAGCGTATTCGACCAGATTTATAAACTTTGCTATATATTTCGGTTTTTCGGGAGAACCCCGCCGATACGTTTATTGATTTGGAAAGGTCTAAATCTTTAAATATTTTATATTTCTTCGCAGATTGTATACTGTGTTGTCTGATGTTCATATAAGTTCTTCTCCATTATTCGGAACAGCAATTAACTTGAATTTTCTATTAGGAGAGAGAGATACTTTATCTTCATTTATTTTATCTAGAATTTGATGTGATGTTCGTGCAACTTCCAATGATCATGATCATATGATAATGAATTGATGTCCTTCCCCTGAAAACGTGCATTTTTGGTTTTCTTTTTTCCTTTAATATATACTGTACATGCAGGAGAATCCCCATCTTTTTTGTTTCATTCCTAGTGGATGTATGAACTCATTTATTGTATGATATTGTTCTTTTTCCTTTTAGATCATGTTGTTTTGTTGGATTTCATATTTACATGATTAGTTTTTGAAGAAATTACATTGCATCTCATTTCTTTTCGAGATGTTATGAGATAAAAATTATTCGCGATTTTACCGTACTGAAAGACACACAAATTTACTCAAACAAAATTCTGTTAAAGAAAGTACGATTTTATAGTGTATATAAAATTTGAATTTGTGGATAGTCCGTGAAAGCTATATAATTTATAAAAATTAGAAGGAAAAAATACGAATATAACGAAATTTCAATAAAATATTATTACGTATTTATTATAATAATAAAAAAATAAATGGAAATGATATAAACCAACGAGATTCTTAAATAAGTAATTAATAGTAGGTGTTGGATTAATTTTTTTTTGAAATAAATGCTACTAAGTAATTTGTTAAACATTCTATTACAAGAAATTTTATTCAAAGAAATAATTTCGTATAATATTAGACAAAATCGGGGTATCGTAAAAATGCGCTTGGAAAAAAAAAATATCTAATAACAGATAATACATGAATACAAACTATCGTTCATTCATTACATCCCTTTTCTATCAACCTTTTTTGTCGATCTGTAAACGATATGGGTTACATATTTAACTAAACAAGTCATAAAATGAATGTAGCACTAGTTTCTTTGTTAAATTACTTTATTAATATAAATTATAATTGTACAGGGCTATCATTTGTTACATTTTTGGCTTATCGTAAGAATATTCATTATTAACTACCTAATAGGGGAAATATACAAAGAATTATTAAATAAATAATATTTAATAAATAACAAATTAAATTCAATTAAAATAAAAAAAAAATATATATATATAGGTGTTCCCTTCTGCACCAGAGAAAATTAAAAAAAAAGCAATTGATTTTGCTAATTTCGTTCGCCCCTTTTACCAGATCAATTTCTACCAAGAATTTCATCGACACTGATGTTTATATTTTTTAATAGTGATTTAATCGTAAATTATTTTTGTGCCTCAATGCACATTGTGGTGGAGAATAATTATATTCACGTTCTGATAGTATGAATGAAACACATTCCCACAAACCGGTCTTAATGTTGCCGTGATTTGTTTTTAACTTATTTATATATTCATCATATTCCCCCACGATCGAATTAAAGGCATTAGAAGTTTCCTCATCCCAATTGCACCTAATCCCTATAGATTAAATATATTTATTGTGAGCGACTCGTTGATGATTTATTTCGATAATAATGGATACAGTACTCACCCCCATGATGATGATAGTTAGACTTCTTGTAAGTTGGATGCTTAATTATACCACTAATATCGGCAAACAATTTGGGTCCTACATCGTTATTCATTAAACATCGATCAACAATTTCGGGAGTAACTTTGTATGAGAAAAAAGTAACGAAGGGAAGAAAAAATATTATTAATATTATTATTAATTATTTTTTTTATAAAATGCTGAAAGAACTGTAACTATACTTAGAATCTGATCACAGAAGAATGATCATACAACTTTTTAAAAACAAATAATGAATTAAACCAGGATATTAACCTTTATGACCATCAACTACTTTTTTAACATAAAAATTTAGTATCTTTTGAATTATTATTTGTTTTCGGTTATCTAGTAGTTTATGCAGATGCTGAACTTTATGAAGTTGAAGCTCCCGGGTCCGTCTTAGCTGAATTCCAGTCTCATCTAAAAAAAAAAAAGGAAAGATAAAATATCAAACTTTAGAATGTTATTCATCATATTTTATTTATCGCAAGTGGATCGCGTCAACAAAATGAAAAACGGCGACATAACTCTTTCTAAAATAACATAAATGAAGTGAGATATTAGAAATCGGCATTACCTGGACTTTGTTGAACCAAACTTAGATGAATTTGAATTTGCTGAATAAGTTGTTGACTTAACAAGATTGTACTTTTAAGCTGACGAATTTGATGATCGAAACTACTTCGCTCAATGGTACAAAAATGTTGAAATTGAAGTTGCAGATCATTTATCCGAATTTCAATTTCATCAACTCCGTCTAAAATAAAAAGAAAAAAGACAAAATATCACATTTTATTTATCACGTTTCAATTTATAAAGGGTTGCGTCGTCAGTGATTAAGGGGATGGCCAGAAATGACGTAATTTAAATTTTAGGATTTTTGACCCCCCTCCCTATGTCATCATTCATTTTAGGAAATGTAAGATTAAAACATAATTCTGGCTAGAATTATATTAACTACAAGTGTCTAAAAATAGAAGGTGTGTAACATCATCGTCTTAACCCCCTCCCCCTTAGGAAATGACGTCATTTCTGGCCATCCCCTAACTAGAAAACCAACATAAATTAAAAGAGATATTTACCTTCATGGGCACTAAAGTAACTTCGAAGAATGAGTTCCTGATTTTGCTGAATATTTGGAAAAATTTCATCTACAGCTTCATCTAATATAGAGGGGAAAAAAACAATATATACAGTATTTCATTTGTGAAAATAACGATATAACTTTTTAAAAGCAACGTATATTCACCTTGTGAACCAGCATAATTTTGAATAGCTTGCGTATAATATTGTATGGTCCCTTGGACCCATTCATCAGCATTGTCCACCATGTTAGATAGAAACAAAAATAAAATGCAAAAAGGAAAAAAAGTCTTTCAAATCACCGAAATCACCGTCATAATATATGTTTTCTTGGTCTAATCCAACTGATAAAAATGTTGAACAGCTTGTTAAAAATGTGATGAAATATAATATTTATCCGGCTTAATCCAATTCAAATTAACAGATAAATAAATAAATAGAAACGAATTGGATTTGATTGCATGATCATCCGCATTTGAGCACTATTATCTACAAAAGTTATTACTAAAAAGCAAAAATAAAAAACAAAAAATAAAAAAGTCCTTCCAATCATTGTATGGTATATTTTTTCTTAATCTAATCCAATAGATAAAAATGTTGAAGGAATAATGAGAATTCTAAAGTCCTTGTTAAAATAAATTTAATTTTATCCGACATATAAATCGGAGATGAATTGGATTGCATGATCGACATAACACAATAAATTGGATTTTATTTACAAATCAGGTTAAAAATATGATAAAGTTCTCGAAAAATTTGAATCAAATTAAAGTAACGAAAAGCTAGCATTCATTCAAAGCATCTTCAGCAGCAATTATTTACTCCGATTAAGACGACATTACCATATTGAAAAAGAAAATTTTGTATTTGATAAATTATTACTGCGTTAAACAAATATCAGCATCAGGTTACACATTCATTTAACTGTGTAAACACATACAGTTACGAGTTAAATGCCAATTCAGAAACTAATTTAGCAATGTCACAAGCAGCTATTTATAATTACGTTGATTCAATAAAACAATTTTATATATTATAAATAAACTATAAAATAAATTTCCCCGTAAAAGAATATTCTATTGAAAGAGCGTAAATCTAATACAAAATGGTATCTTTGAACCTGAAATGTCAGAAAATTTTTTGACGGAAATATCCAAATTGTCTCTGTACGGGTGGCAGATATATAGAGTCGGCTGCTTACAACTATTTCGGAACGAAATTTTTTATGATAATAAAAAGCGACTGAAAATAACTAAAAAAACATGACTTGTTTTCATTTTTATTATTTTAATTTTTGTGACTAAGTGTGATCACATCATAAGTCAACAAACATTTTTTGATTTTTTGTAATAATTTCTATTTACAATAAACACTATATTGTTATATGTAAACTATTCATTTAATTGTGACGCAAATAAATGAATGAATGTGATCGCCAAAATACGCAAAACTGAAAAAAATCAGCAATATATATTATCTTACTTAATTATTAAAAGAATTAATTTGACAATCCAGATTTCTTGAAATTAATAATCTAATAACAGAGATCTTGGAACCTATAAATTTAAAAAATTTTGAAATCGTTTTAATATTTCCATATAAATTACAAGCTTGTGGATATTAATTAAATATGCGGCTTGTCGATCATTTGTTTTTCCCTATGATTTATTAGTAAAGATTCGTCACATGTAAACTTTAATTTTTATCCTTTGTCTTTGTTCGAACTAAATGAAGATGGGCTAATTTATGTAGTACAAATTTTTAATTGGTGATTGGAGCTGCGCCGTGACTGATATCTGATATTTACATGTTTTTCCCACATTTATTTATTGATAATACTTTATGATAGTATTTACCTATGATTTTCTTTATTTTAATATCAGATATGAAAATTTTAATTAATTAATGCACAACTGATGATTTAGTTCGTAATTTACAGATAATATCTCTTTAACCATATTCGTTTCATAGACAATTCTTTATCATCTTATAATCTATCTTTGCATTGAAATTTTTATTTTTTCCACAAGTAATTATGTTTTATAAAATTTTCTTGATTTATTTATCGGATTAGATTAACAAATTTCAAACAACGTAATTATAATGGGTTGGCATAGCTAAATACAACATATTAAAATTCTGTGTTCCGTTTATTATAAAATATATGTGCTAGTGTTACTGTCAAAATTTTAATTATATGAAAAATATAAAATTCAGATCGTCATTTTTTTTTTAAAAAAAAAAGGGAATGACAATAATGTAGATCATGATAAAAATGGTTACCTTGATAAACAAACAATATATATACAGTATATTAGCAATCCAATCTAATAAATTTTGATAATTTTGGCACGGAAAATATTTATTTAGGATACGTTTTCATGGGACGATCTTTTTATAACTTGTTTCAGATACCTGAAAGTCAAAAAAAAAAAAAATCTCAATGATCGAAGCAATAAATGTTGTCCTTGATAATGATTTAAATTAATCTATTAGGTTTCCTTCAATCTGATTTCGATTCGAAATTTTCTAAAATCGAAGAGAAAACATTTGAATTTATCATATGATTTTGATTAAATTATGTCATCGAATATATAGAATATAATAACAATGATAACAATGTATTTTTTTAGAGATTGAATTGTAAATTATTATTTGGAATTATATTAATAACTATGATATCAGGAATCTCTGTGTGTGGGACTGCCATGAAGGAGATCTCTTGCTCCTCGAAAAAATCACGTACAACTGCCCACTTCGGTTCATTGAGGTATCTGCAAATAAGAATTACTGCGTCACATAACACATACCTTCCCCATCCTCCTTAAAAAATTATATTAATAATATTACTATTTTTATTTTAATATTTTAAACCAACCAAAAATCATTAATTTGTGTCGCATATGATGTTCGACGATCGTTCTGAAGTCAAATCCAATAGATTAGATTTGGCTTGGATCATCGTTTAAAATAAAGTTCATTTGCATTTTTGACAAGAAAAATTTTTTTATTTTTTTTATTCATCATTTTTGTCAACTGGATTAGATTAAAAAAATAGTTCTGACAATGTTTTCACTTATTAATGTGGAGTTGTTACTCTTTTTATTTTTATTTTTTAATTTTCATTATTATTTCTTCTCTATCATCTTTTTCTTTTTTCTCATCTTTTTTATTTTTAAAAAAAAAAACTAGTATCTAATATTCTAATCATGGATTTCAATTATTCTTATTCTACATTTTTCGAAAACAAAATAGAAGAAAATAAAATAACTCGCGATACTTTCGAAAATCAAGGTGACACCCAAAGGGAAGAACTTCAACACAGGACTTCTGGCACAACTTACGTTTCTTCGGAGATTCAAAGAAACATCCAAAGTGATGACTTAGAAGAAGAAATCCAACAATGCAAAATTTCGCTTGATAGTATAATTCAAAAAGGTCCTATTGATACAGTAATTCGATCTATAGTAAATTTCTATGCTGAAAAGTTACGAAATAATAAAGGTTAATTTTTTTTTTTACCTGTATTGCACTCAGAAACTTGTATCACTAATATTTTCCATAAAAACATAAGTGTCTTAGTCACTAAAATTACTTTTCTCATACAAAAATAGTCACCTACAATATTGTTGAGAAATGCTTAACGGAATATCGCAAAAATGCAAATACATATAAACCAAAAGAACCTGAATTATTCATTGAAATTAGTAAGTCAATTGGACATAAAAAATATTGTAAGACTTACTATAAAAATAATGATGATGGTAGGTAATCTTTTTATCATGTTTAACACTTTAATACTTTAACGTCATAAATCTTCACTCACGATATATAATTATATACGTATTTATATACTATGAAAGGAAAAAAATGTGACTGGGATAAAAAAGCTAACGATAATTTCAAATTAATCATTGGAAAATATGAAAGTTATACAAATAAATTAAAATCAAACCGTGGTAATATTAAAACTGGATTTTGGGAATATGTATGTTTTATTTTGTCAAAGCATGGGCATAATAATTATACTCCGACACAATGCGCAGTGAAGTACAAGAATTGTAAAGCTAAAAAAAAGTAATTTAACGTTATATCCTTTTTCTTGAGATAAAATTATAAATTATTGTTTTATTGTTTTACTTTTAATTTTTTTTTTAAAAAAAAGCCTTGATGTGGGAGGGATTTTATACTTTTTTTTTGTCTTATTTTATTTTATTTTATTTATTACATATTCACTTAAAAATAAAATATTTTAACGTTCTTTATTAAGTAAATAAATAATGATGAGCAAAAATGGTAAATTTTCATTCAAAAATTGCAACGCATGATGATCTTCCGTTGTAAAAAAAAAATTTCATTCTTCTATTTCTATATTGACAATAATTCAATGTCTTTCAATCATAATTTGCATTAATAAAGTAATTAATAAGGAGTAGGACTAACATGTTTTGTTTATTAAATATTTAAAACATGGGGCAAATATCCAAATGAAATCTGGTCATATTTATATTTTTAAAATACTGTATCTGGAGAATTTAACACTAATACATATACCGTATTTTTCTGTTAGTAAGCACCCCCGAAAATAAGAGCCCATGGCCAGAATTATGGCTATTTTGGCCAGAATTATGAGGATCTTGGCGCCGGCATTAAGTGCAAAAAGGGTGCTTATTACAAGTTCTTATATAATTTATACAACCTACTAAGGAATACATTTTAACTCCATTAGTAGCTCATAATCCAGTGATTTTTGATTAGTAAGAATACATTTAAAAATAAGAATAATAAGTTACAAAACATATATCATAAATAGAAAATTTCCCAAATTGTCATCGCGCTGACACCTGACAACATCCCAAAAAAATTTGACCTCGAAAACCTTAGAACGGAAGTTTAAATATACTAAGAAGTAAGAAACAAATATGAAAGACCGTCAGTAATTAAGGATTTCTGTACTTCATATATTTATTGTAGATTATCAAATTTTTTAATGCGTCAAATTCTAACAAAATAAATATTTTTTTTTAATTTCAAATAATAATTCTCGTTTGCTAACTTTGGGGACTTCTAATCAAATGCTTTACTGTCATTACATTATGCAAGAGGAAATACACTTCCGGTTTGCAATTAATGAACATTTCTATGATTTGATGTACGATAAGCTTAATCGAAATTGTTCATTTCAGCGCCAAAATTTATCAACTGCCTCACTGGACATTTCCAGCGCAGCACCAATCACTAATTAAAAATTTTGTACTACATAAATTAGCCTATCTTCATTTGGTTTAGGACAAGTGGACAACGTGGACAACGACTCTCAAAATAATTATAAGTTTTTTAAATACATTAAAAGTAATACGTATGAACTTTCAAATGGCACTAATTTTATTAAATACCTCACTCCCTTAAAATATTTCAATATATAAATAAGGCTTTTCTATGACTTTTTGACCTTTAAACTGAGATCCTTCTGGCAATATAAGTTCTTTCGCGAAGATTTTAACACGAAATGTCGACCGTCAATATAGTGTATTATTGGTCAGAAGTTTATATGTATATTGTTGAAAGATTGGCTGATAAAAATCCTTTATTAATAACGGTAAATATATTACAATGTTTCTTTATAAAATACATTAATACAAAATATTGATACTAATAATTTATTTATTTAGACTTAATTATTTTCGTTCTCGTTCCTCTCTTAACAACCTATCATTACGGGTTCGTGTTGTACCCATTTTATTACGCGTTGTCTATCCTACATATTTTCAGTTTGATTATTTGCTATGATATATTCCAATTATTCAATTGTTGAATCACTAGTGGTTCTAAAATGATAATTCTTGTGTATGGGTTGTTCTTTTGGTATGTATGGTTGGGCGGGATTTTGAATTGGGTCTGGAGGAGAATGAATAGCTTGTATATTAGGAAGATTCTGAATTTCTGCATTAGGGTTATATTGCGAGAGAACACTAGAATTTAAATGTATATTTTGTAAATTGTTGTAATATTTTGGTCAAAAGAATTATTGGAATTAGAAGGCATACTAGATGAATGTTGTGATTCATTAAATTTGAATTTGAAGATTGAGTCGTGAATATATTAGATGGCAATTCATGTTGTTCTCCATCTTTATTACCTCTACCACGACCCCTAGTATTATTATTAGATGTTTTCATATTTTGTTATTTTATAATATCCAATATTTTTTGCTCTTCTGCCCTGTTTTTCGCGGTTTAAAATGTCTTGTTTTAATATAACTCTTCTCCTATTGAATAACAAAATTAAATAATCTGTTCCGTCCTTCAAATGTATATTCTGCGGTCATATTAGATAATTCTGAAATATCTTCAAAAAGAGAATTATCCATTAGATTATCAAATGCTATAATAAGTTGATTTATTACATTCCAAGTAATTTCTTTACGAGATTTTACTGCCCGATCACCTTGATGTGCAACATTATCATCTAAAAATTCAATTAAAAACAGATTAATTCGATCCCTTTCATTTGAACAGCTTTAATCTGATTTTTAAGTTGATCGATATTAAGGATTTCCGGATATATTTTGTTTAATATATTTAACCCCAGGGTTTCTAAAGTCTCGTCAAACAAAGAAATGGTTTTCTCGATTAATATTAATGGAACAAGCATGTTTTAATAATTCTTTGATTCAGGATGTTTTGCTAAATGTGCTAGATTAAAGGCAACTGATGGGGCATAATTAAGTTTACCGACTACAATGCAAATGCAGAAAGTGATTCATGCTGCATTTCAAAATTTCCCATCCGAAATAAAGATACCAAATCTTTTATTAAATTATTGTCTTCATACATTATTTGTTCAATTGTTTTATTATATTTTTTTAAATGAAAATGAAGTGCGATACTCGACAGGTAGATCAATAATCAACTATTGCTTCTAATTTATCTAGAAATTTAGTTCCCAAATAAGCTGCCGCTAAATTAATATACCAAATCCTGAAAAAATTGTAATAAGAACACTACATATGTCCTTACTTGTATGCCATTGACCCAGGATTATTCTAGTGTATGCATGATTTTCAAGATAAAGTATTGTTCTTCGAAATATTGCTTCATCGGAAACAATATCCATATATTTATTATTATCTAAATTAAAATCTTGTAAAAACATATCACATGCTTCAAATATTCCTTCATTTGAAATTGATTTATTTCCAGCTTCTAAAATAACTACATTGGCTGGTATAATTTGCTGATGTATATCGGGTAAATCAAAATCTTGAAAGTATTTGAAAGTATTTTCTAAGTTTGAAAATTGATGATCTTAAGGATATTAACTTTGCCTTACAAATTTATTAAAACAACAAATACATAATTGGATTAAATCGGACTCATTACATGTTTTTTACTTCGACAGCGCGTCGGTGGGACAAAAACCTGATGAAAGTTAGAAATAAATTGTTGAGCTTTAATATTCTCACCCCAAAAGTTTTAAAGTTGAAGTATCAGATAAAGGAAGAATGTGAAGTAAGCAATATCATACGTACCGTTGCATGTATTGTATTTCTTGTTTGATCAAAAATATTTGAATAAGCGAATGTTTTCTCTTTTAAATCTATATATCAATATTCCAAATATCATCACCTATCCAAAGTCTTTCACGCGGATTTGCTGCTTTTATTCTAATATTTTCTTATTTACGTTCATGTCTTTGAGTATGTGCAACTGCATTAAGTGTTGTAAAGTAACTGATGAAGTTGGGCGGTAAAATTTGGGATTCTTAAAAGTGAATCAAGCATAGTTAGAAGTCAAAGATGAAGACCAGGAAAAGCAACATGAAAAATTATAGACATAAGAAAAATTCTAAGAGTACTATTTGGATCGAAAGAAGTTGTAGGTTTGTTATCAACTAGTTTTTTTCTATTAATTTCTTTAAATTTTGACATTTGTCACGTATTAATTTTAATCCCGAAAAAAAATTGGAAAGTAAAAAAGGAGATAATATTATGATGTTCAACTAAAGAATTTGGATTTTCAAATAAATTTTTGTTTTATTAATGTTTTTTCTATTTTTTAACCAAATTCTAAACTTGCTTGTTCATTAAATTCTTTATATTCATAATTAAAAAAAATCTAATTTATTTAATTTAAAAGAAGCTTTAATAATAAAGGGGCTGGGAATGATATTAAGAGGGTTAAATTCTTTAGAAATAGACATATTAGATACATGTTGTGAAGAAGGTAAAAGTTGTAAAAGATTAATTGCTTCACGAGATAATTATATTCGGCTACATAAAGTAGCCAATTAGCTATTAAACGAAGAGAATCTATGACATCATTTTTGTGAGAATTAAGACTAGCTTTTCCTTTTATTCCAGATCTTTGATGAAAATGTCCACCATGTTTTTCATAACAAGAAGAGTGATTTTTTATTAGATAAACTAGGATATAAAATTGGTTGAATTTCTGTTAAAGAAGTACAATGATATAGACCACCACAAGGGACTTGTAAATCACGATCAACTAATGTCCAAGAATGTTGATCACATTGCTCACCACGGGTATAAAAAGTCTTATTGATATTACAAAAAAGACATTTCCTATTGCTAATAAAACCCAAAGAAGAATTCTTAGTTCCTTTTGCATTTTTCACATGTAATTTAGTTTTGATGTGAATAACAAACTCCTGATGAAGCCAAATCATCATTTAACTTACGAACTATTTCACTATCAATTTCCCTAGATACAAAATATTTTTTATACAACGTAAATTTTGTGAACTTCCACAGGAACGAATTCACCATTAAAATTATCTATTAAAACACAAGTAGTAAATTTCAGCCAAGAGTCGAGTGGATTTATCTTCATATAAGTTTACGACAAACGATCATTGGAAATAAAGCGTGGAATCGTCCCAATCTTCACCCCACTAAAAGCTTGCAGCTTGTAAAATATTAACTTACAATCATCACCCAAAATAATTGTTTGAGGCTGGATCTTAGTTGACTTTGTTGGCTCAGAAATTTCAATTAGTTGTATTTCATTAGTAAATCAGTTGCCATAGAAATTACGGATTCATCTAATATATAATCATCTATATTATCAGTAATAGTTGAAAAATAACGGCTGATTGAAAAGCATTTGTATCTAATTGAAAAAAATTAGGATTATTTGTATATCCTTCGCTATTTAAATAAATATTACTATCTTCAAATGTATCCTCCTCAGGTATTACATCGTCCAAATACTTATTAATATCATTTAAATTAACATACTAGTCATTGTCCATACTTTTAAAGTCAAAATCGTTATTCTTCTTCCATAAAACTAACGTCGTCATAATCATGAAGGTCAGGTTTGTTTATGTTGCTTGCAAAATTAAGAATTTGTAAGTTCAAATTTAACAAAAATGACCAACTTTATAAGGAGATTCTTCTAACTTGTTATTAATAAACAACTCTTGGAGAGACGGTGAGAAAAATATTTTTTTACGCATATTGATTGGGTAAAAATTTATAGTTTACATATGACGAATTTTTGAATATTTACTAATAAATGTAAAAAAAAAAAAAGTGATTGACAAGCTGCATATTTGATCCGCGCACATGATCCGGATGATTATTTTCGGTATTAAATTATAAAACTTTTTATTGATCCTTTACGCCACACACCACCTTTCTTTCTTTTACGAAATATTTTTCTAAAAAATTGTTAACATGTCATATCAACAACAAAATAAGGTTTGTAAAGGGTGACATTATACTAGAGAAAGTTTTAATGAAAAAGGAATTATTTTGAAAAAAATATTACAAGATCACATTCAATAAAAAAACAGAAAATCTGACGTATAAATAATTCTAATCATATTGAAAATATTTTAAGTGTGAAATTGGGCGTTATAGTTATATATGGGTTTACATATTAAATCAGAAAAAGGACACTCTTCTTTTGACATAGCATGTTTAATAATATTTCATATTTGTAATGTATAAGAACTAATTAGGTATATTTACAAATAAAATACATGATCTATTATAGCGAAAGTAAGTAAAATGTAGTATCTTAATAGTTTATTATAATAAAATTAAAAGTACATAAAATAACTTTAAAATATTTTTTGCCAATAAAGAAATACATCGTCCGGATCATGTGCGCAGATCATGTGTAACCTGGCAACAAATCCGGCCTTGTTCCGTTTTTCTAGTACGGTAAATATTCACGCAGAGGTTAAGAAACTGGAGAATTGTTTCTATCTTATAAACTTTTTTTTTTTAATGATTTAGAATAAATATAAATAATAAATAAATAAATAAATAGTGCTATAGTTAATAAATTGTGAGATATGACATTTTAAAATATGAACGGATCGGTTCTTATGATAAAAAAAAAAGTAGAAAGATGCATGATTAAAAATATTTTTTAAAAAAAACCCTCCAACTAATTCACGTGCGATAACTTCGAATTCTGCGGATTTACTCCACGAAAACATTAAATTCATGTACTGTATACAGGTCAATATAGATTAAAATACATTAAATAATATAAACACCACTCCCTAGTGTTGATAAAACACTTTAGAATCGTCTTCGCTTATCTATCTTCTTCCTATAGAAATTAAGAGCCGCGAAGTCAAGCATGAGATATGAAAGACGGAACTAATTAATGTGAAATTATTTAAATGATTAATTACGAAGGAAAATAAAAAGTGGAATTAAAAAGAATAAAAGTATGATTGTAAAAAAGAAAATATTCTATGAGCGTGAAAATATTGTACGCACGATAGTATTCTTAATGACCGAATTATAATGGATAGGGCTTTCGGCCAATATTGTTACCAATCTAATAACTACTTAAATAAAATATTATCAATATCGCAGGTGAAACTTTCTGAAAACTTTTTTTTTAATTCCTGTAAAACGACTAATTTAAAGTCAGGTTTTTTTGTTAAAATATATACAGTATATGTATATATATATATATATATTAAATAATAGTATTGCATATAATAACAAATAAAAACATAAAGTATAAACCAATCAGCATATCAACTCCAACGGTTTGGTAGTCCCATCGTTCCATTCTACTAGCCTCAAGTCGGACTAAACTGGACCGTTAGCAACATCATAAATTTTTATCAAGATAGAGAGGAATAAAAAAAGAAAGAAATAACGAAATTAGAGAAATAAAATAAAAGTAATAAAAACTTAATCACGTGTTTAACTATTATTAAATTCATAATAAAATAACCGAGACATTTCAAAATAAAAATGATTATTAAATAAAATATTTCATCATTTCGTTAAATTGGTATCCTTAATTTAATACTTAGTACTTTACACAAAAAAGGAGTTAGTATATTAAGAATTTTGATGCATCATTACTCAGAAAGAAAAGTAGAAAAAACAAACTTCTATAAACATAAGCAAATAATGAATACTACGTACCAATTAAGGATTGTGAAATTGGGAAGATCAAAGTAATAAAAGGACTAAAAAGTTCGTTATTATTTTAGGTATTTTTAATTAAAAGTTCCTCTATATAATATATTAAATCAAAAATCAAACAATAATTAAATATAAGAGAATGTGTAATATATAAATTTGATACAAAAAAAATATTTATTATAGTTAAAATACTATTAAATTACGTAGGATCATATTTTCATAGACCGAAATTCTTATTATAAAGCATAACAATGATAATACATGATTGTTCATAATTGACATAATAAAGTGGAGTAAAAAATATGGCATGGCATAAGCGAAAAATTTTAGAGTCAGCTATTCACTACTATATAGTGGTAAATAATTATTTATCACTAGCCCTTTGTGTTTAACTAACTTAATCCATTATACCATAATCCTAACCTAACCCTAACGGCCTAACCCTAACCCTAACCCTAATACTAACCTCTAAATTTTACTATAGAATCTATATACATCACCATATAGTTACAAATAGGTATTTCCAAAATTTTATAGGAAAATTTTAAAATTTAAATAAAGCTTATAAAATGGTTTAAAAATAGCATAAAATGAAATTCATAGAAACTTAGATAAAGCTTATTTATGATGTTATAATTAATGATTGGTGTAAAACATTCTTTGTGTACAACAGGTGATCGTCCTTTTATCAATGAATGTTACCAATTCGGTATGTTTTTGAATGAAAAATCCCCAATTTTGGTTTAATAGAACGTAACCAAAGAAGTTCTTTCAAAAAAATAAATAAATAAATAAAATGAGGAAAAATATGTATATATAAACCTAAACCCCACTTCTTTTTGACAATATTCTTTTCAATTATCGAAGAATTTTGAAAAATGGTTTTTTTATTTGTGCCAATTACTACCAAGAATACTGTCGACTTCTGATTTATATTGATATTCACTATTATTCTAGATTAGATAATAAATTAATCAAAAATCGCAATTAATTTTTTTTTAAAAAAAGAAAAAAAAATATTACCTTATAATCTTGTTTTATGTTTTTCCATTTACACGCACATTGTGAAGGTGAAAATTTCTTATTGGTAAGTTGTAATAACGTATTTGATATATCTTCCCAGAGTGGTTTCTTTACATTTCCACGATTTGAAGTCAGTCGCCTTACCTTTACTTTACGTTGTTCCAAAAGGGATAAAAACAATTTTACAATTTCTGGTTCCCACTTTTCTTTTATAGTGTAAATTAATATATACATTAATGTGGGTGAGTGGAACTCCGATCATAATAAAAAGATACCCACCTTTTTTATAGTCGTTTGCGCGAAAAGTCGATGATCCTCTAATTTCGGCAGGCCGACTAACACTCCCATGAGTCCCATCGGTAGCTTCTAAAATACACAAAGCGTTAAGTAATACTCATTATTAATTACTAAGATATTACTATATTTCTTTTACGAATCTCAGCGGTTTAACAAAGCCAGAATGATTCTCAATCAATTGTTAAGTATTTTGATACCTAGCTGGACATTAGAGTACAAAGTAATATTTCTTCGACGTCCTTCTGCAGAACTTGGTTGGTTTTGTGGGTGAGTTTTAGTGGGATCAGGAGGAAAGGAAACATTCACGCTATGTTCTTCAACTCCACCCAAATTAACGTTGTTTTGATCTTGAACTTGTGAAGTTGTTACAACAGCAGTATTGAGACTAGTAAGAAGAGAGTCTAAATCAAAGTTAAGAAGAGATTTGGCATCCAAATCAAGAAGGGAGCCGAAATCCAAATTAACGTTGTTTTGATCTTGAACTTGTGGAGTGGTTACAATAGGAACATTGGGATCAGGAAGAGAGCTGAAATCAAAATCAGTGAAATCCAAATTAACGTCGTTTTGATCTTGGACTTGTGAAGTTGTTACAAGATCAGTATTGAGACTAGTAAGAAGAGAGTATAAATCAAAATCAGAGAAATCCAAATTAACGTCGTTTTGATCTTGGACTTGTGAAGTGGTTACAAAAGGAGCATTGGGACCGGAAGAGATAATATTCATGTCAAGTGGGTGAATTCCTTCTTCCTCTGCTCTGATACCTTGACTTTGGCCTTGTTGATCATTCATTTTTTAAGAAATGAAACAATGTCGTTATGAAAAAAAAAGAGAAAAGGAAAGTGAAGAAAGAAAATTTTTCACATATAAATACATTATCGAGCGCTAATCTAATCCACGCGCTGGGATACGATTGCTTTACTGTTGCAACTGTGAATTGGATACGATTGACTGCAACTATGGCACAAATCTGGATTGGATACGATTGACTGTGATAACTGGGAAATTAAAGTTTGTTTTCGGATAACTTCTTAAAGTTTCATTTAATTTCAGATAAAAAAAACACTTAAACCACCCTCAGAGACCCTATATTCTTCATTTAGTTATAAAATAATTTTAAAACATTTTGTTTTTTTTATTTAATTTCATAATTTATATTGTAGAACTAATAAAAACAGAGAGAGCATGAAAAGGATCGTCTTCAATTTTAAAGTTGCAATCACAAATATATTTAAATAGTTATTAACACCCTACAATTAATCTAGTGTGATTATGACTTTAACAGTTAACTATCGTTTATCAGATTTAATCTAAATAGTATTAATGATATTAACATAATTACAGGTTACAAAATTTGTATATGGCTTAGAAAGTGAATATTCGTATTCTAAAAATTTGGGATTTTATTTTTAGAAATCATGGGAAGGAATGAATAAAATTAACGACAGTATTAATTCCTATCTTATTGTTATATGTAAGTATGATATAATGTGATTGGATTTCAAATTTTAAAATTATGCGAGAGATTTATTATGACGAATTAAATTTTTGTGAAATGAAAAAATTGGGCGTATTTTTTATGGATTAGATTTCCACATTTTAATTTAGTCTAACCATAATTCCCAATTTGGACGCAAAAACTCTATGTTGTTAGAAAAGGAAATCACTTACCATTTTTATTCGAAAATAAAAAAAAAATGAAGATCGTTTCCCATTTTATAATGAGATACAATCATCAAAAATTTCATTTGAAAAAAAGTAAGCAAATAGTTAATTCTGTTAATTCTGATGCTGAACAATATTAGATAAAGAAATCGTAAGTATGAATATATAGATTTAAAATAGTCTAAGATTTAAATAAGGGTTTTAAAGACATGTAGTATTATTTTTCATATGAATTAAATTATGTATAGAAAACATTCATGTTTCAGGTTTGATCACTTTTTATAAATTTTGATAGTGCAAACCTTAACTTCTTCCAATAATATACTGTACACGAAATTTTTTTTCGCTCTACAAGTTAATATACTGTATATAGATGTTCTTTTTAAAAGCAAATTAATATTTTTGAAAATGCGTAGGTAAACGCGAACCTGTAATAACAGGCGTTATCAAAAAATTTAATAAATTATTAAGAATTATAAAGTTTCCGTATGGACAATAAGTTTTTTAACTATTTCTCAACAATGTTCTAACCAAATTTAACAATAATACACTTTATATTAAAGCTTTTTTACAGGTAACAGAAAATATTAATTTAAGAGTCAAAAAGTTTTATAAAAGCCTTAAATATGATAGGATGTTTAAGGAAACAAAAGAATTTAATAAAATTAGTGTCCTTTGAAGTGCATTAAAAAAAAGTTAATTTATTTAACACAAATTCGAATCGATCCTAGGGATGCAACTTGGAGTTGGCTCTAGAGCCGAACGTCATCTCCAGTTTGAGCTGAACCGAGCAGCTTGAGCGGAGTGAGCAGAGACTGCAGAGTCGACTCTGCGAGTCTGTTAAACATCTTTAATTATTATGGTTTGATTCTATTCCCCCCAGCATCATCATAAATTTATGGTCACGTGATCATACGAAAAAAATAATTTATCCCGGACCTCGAATTTTGATTGGGCAAAAATTGTTATATTTTGTAACATTTTTTTTTTTTTGTTAGTAACACGCATTTCTTTATTATATTTATAATAAGAATTTACATATAAAATTTATACAGAAATACAGAGTTAAAAAATACATATTTCTAAATGCGTTAACAAGAGCAACACTATTATCTATCTAAACTATTATTTAAAGTTCGATCTATAAATTAAAATACTATTTTATCTGTTATTTTTTTCCTGTTTTTAATATTTTCGTTATGTTTTTGTTTTTTCTTTTGCTGATTATTTTGTAATAAATACCGTGCTGAATTTTACGTACAAAATACAATTAAATTTCCAACTAAAAAATGCATAATTTTTTATAATGTATTTATTTCATATTACACTGCTGTTAAAAAAATTTTTATTAACCAGATCATTTGCGCCAAAAATACTTAATCAATACAATTGCAGTTTCTGTATAGTGCATAAAACAAATTTCCGCGCGATCAGTTTCTAATATTTTGTCTAAAAACAAATATGTAATGATAAATTGAGAAAATTTTATAATAATGAAATAAATAATGATTAAATATTATTTTATACCTTTATTTTGTAATATTTCAAAAATCAAGCAACTTTTTTGGTAGAGGATTCTGATCAAGTACATCCAAATTACTTGAAGTAATTCATTTTGTATCTCCATCAACTCTTATCTCATACTCAAATCCATCAATTTCTCTTTTAAGTTGGTTTAAATTCTTCTGCTTCAAAAAAGTGTTGTTTTTGTTTACAATTAACTGATATATAAAATTATAAATATCATTATAAATCCATCATGTTTATATTCTTACTTAAAAATTGAACGAATTGTTGGTACATTACAACCTGCTTGATGATAAAATATGATTCGTACTTTAATTTCTTGGGGAATTATTCTTTCATTACTAAGAAATATTTTGTATTCAGGAGCAACCATTTCATGATTATGTTACCAATTTCATGGCTAAAGTCCACTATCATTATCAAGTGAAGCTCTGATAAAAATGGACAATTACATCTTTAGGATTTACGATCTCTTGAATTGACTTTATCCTCCTTACTTGCGCGTGAACATAAGCATAAGATTGTTCTTCTAATATATATTTTTCTTTGTCACGACCTACTTTGCTCAACCGCATCTAAAAATTGCAATATGACGCGTAATTTTGAACTCTTGCTACAAATTCTTCATGGATTTTAAGCGTTGGTTGAACTTCATGTATACCTATCTAAATATATCTGACGGAAATTTAATCAGGAGATTGTTGTGACGCAACATTTTTTTTTGATAATTTAATAAAAATGTTGTGAAACGTTTTTATTAATTAATTTATTTAAAAAAAAACGTTGCGCAATGTTTTCTTTTTGATAATTTACTCAGGTTCGGCAGTATTCATAGTTACTAAAAAAAATATATTAAAGAACGAGTTTTATACAATTAATTTTACTACTTATATTCATATTTTCTTATGTCTAAATAGTTGTAGTTATAATACTTACATTTTAATACGTAGTGGCTAAGTGAAAATTGGCCAATCAAATTTTGATGTGCTGAAGACAGTCATGTGATATTACGTTCTGCAATTGCGTGAGCGTTTTACTAAAAAAATTTACTAATTGAATGTGTTTCTTTAGGAGAATTGAATGTATCTTTAAATTGTATATTATTATAACACACCACTGGTACTCAACACCACACCATAGTATGTGATTTCACAAAACTATAGCATAAACAACTGAAGTTGTACTAATTAAAATTACTTGGCACCCTTGAAAATGGTCAGAAAAAATCAAAAAACTTATAAAATATAAGTTAAGTATATGCTGCAGCATTTAAGTACTTTGATGTGAAATATAATTATTAAATTAATAGCATCAGCTCAGCTAGACTATTAGTAATATAGAATATATCTTTACTGAGTCCGGTCCGATGATCTCCAAGTCATATCAATTTTTATTTAGCACAGTCATGTGAATTTGAGTCCGGATCATCGGACCATGCAGTCGCTTAGAATAATTACTTGGGTCCGATTGATTGCTGTATAAGCTTGATCTAACACGATTTTTTTTTATTGCTATTTGCTTTATAATGAGAGTTACTAAAAAAAAAATATTTTTTTTTATTAATTTAATGAGATAATGGTTGTAGTATACATATTTTTTTTTTTTTTGCGACACTACAATACTAAAATATTCTTAAAATCATACGACAAACACTAAATTTATTTGTTACAAAGAAAATTATAGACAATAAAACATGAAATATGAAAATGACTATTTATTTATATTCAATGTCTTTTCGGAGATACTGCATGGTAAAAAAAAGATCATCCGATAATGCAACAATCTCAGCCTCACTTCTTTTAACAAACAATCATTTTATTTTTTTTCCAAAGATCATACATACTCTTTCGGACAATAGTTTTTTTATCTATAAGTCGGCGTATCGCTACTTCTGAATCGAAATTTGAAATTTAATAACGCTGGTTAGTTTTGGTCAATATTAATATTTTTTTCCATAAATATGCACTCAAATTATTATTACGCTTGTTTTAAAGTTACAATAAATTAATATGCAAGCATTCCATTAACAATACTACTTACATGAGCTATTTTTAAATTTTTGTTATGAGTTTATTGTATAAAGAATATTTAAATTTACAACTAATTAAATATAAGAAATGTAGATCGGTCACGTCCGATGGTAGCGAAGTCCGATCAAAGTTTAATTCGGTCTGCATCAAAATTCACATGACTATGCTAAAAATTAACATTACCGGACTCAGAAAGATCATCGGACCGAAACCATAACCTCTGAAACATGAATATTTTCTATACATAATTTAATTCAGAGAAGACCCATATGAAAAAATAATAATACATGTCTTTAAAACCCTTATTTAAATCTCAGACTATTTTAAATCTATATACTTAACAATTTCTTTATCTAGTATTGTTCAGCATCAGAACTTACTACTTGCTTACTTTTTACTAAGCTCTTTTCAAATGAAATACGGATAAATTTTTTACAAAAAGAGAAAAAGATATGTCATGGAAAGTAATTTTTTTATTTGAATTTTTTTTTATAAAAATTGAGACGAACTTTTTTTCTTACAAAAAGAAAAAAGATAAATCAAAATAGGAAACGATTTTCATTTTTTTTTATTTTTGAATTTTTCGAGTATTTATTACGAAAGATAAATTAAAAATGGGTAAGTGATTTCCTCTTCTCTAACAAAAAAAATAATTAAAGATTAGTTTCACAATACATACGTCCAAATTAGGAATTATGGTTAGATTAAATTAAAATGTGGAAATCTAATCCATAAAAATACGCCCAATTTTCATTTAAAGATATGATTGTCAAAAAAATAATAAAAATCTGTGATAATTTACGTGTTTTTTAAATTTTTGAAATCCAATCACATGATGTCATACTTGCATCTATAACAATAAGATAGGAATTGATCAGGCAATAGTTCCAATTAACTGTCGTTAATTTTATTCCTTCATGATTTCTAAAAATAAAATCAAATCCCAAATTTTTAGAATACAAATGTTCAGATTTATTGCAATAAAAGCTTCCGCAAAGGGAAATATGACAAATAAATATGTGCCCTTGAACTGCATCAATTTTACTTTCTAAGTCATATACAGATTTTGTAACCTGTAATTATATTAATATCATTAATACAATTTAGTCTAAATCTGATAGACGATAGTTAACTGTTAAAGTCACAATAACGCTAGATTAATTGTAGGGTGTTAATAACTATTTAAATATATTTGTGATTGCAACTTTAAAATTGAAGACGATCCTTTTCATGCTCTCTCTGTTTTTATTAGTTTCGCATTCATTCTACAATATAAATTATGAATTTAGATAAAAAAAAAACAAAATGTTCTAGAATTATTTTCATAACTAAATGAGAAATAGAGTCCCTGAGGGTGGTTTAAGTTTTTTTTATCTGAAACTTTAAGAAGTTATCCAAAACTTAAAACTTTAATTTGTGTCACAGTTGCCACAGCTAATCGTATCCAATCCAAATTTGCAGTTAATCATATCCAATTCACAGTTGCCACAGTCAATCGTATTCCAGCGCGTGGATTAGATTAGTGCTTGACAACTGAATGTATTTATACGTTCTTTCTTCACCTTCCTTTTCCCATTTTTTTCGTAACAACATTGTTTCATTTCTTAAAAAAATGAATGGTCAACAAAGCCAAAGTCGGGATAACAGAGCAGGAGAAAAAGGAATTCACCCACCTAACAAAAATATAACCACTACACTAGCCCAAGGTCTTCTTGATTTGGATCCCAAATCTCTTCTTAATATTGATTTAGACTCCATTTTTAATCCCAATGTAACCACTCTACAAGCCCAAGGTAAAAACGACGATTTGGATTTCGAATCTTATCCTATTAACCCTCTTGGAGTTGAAGAAACGTATAACTCTCCTTCTGGTTCCAATGCTATTTTTGAAGCTCAATTAAACGGCTCCGAAGTTGGATACCGGATCCCAAGAGGTAAGTTTCGAAAAGAATATTTGAAACTTTCTTTAACGTTTTTTTCTTTTTTTTTTAAGGAAATTGGCTCCCAAGTTGGACACAAATCCAAAGTGGAAACACCCTTTATTCGAGTGAAACTGAATATGGCACGAATCTCGCCTTTCCTACTAAGTTCAATGCCCAATTAAACAATCAAAACCGGAATGGCATGAATTTTTCCTCGCCTTATGGTCTCATTGAAGCTCAGCAAAGTCTGTCTAATCAACCTTTTCAACAACAAAGTCAAAATGATGCTCAACCAATTGTAGAGTATTCTAGTACCTGGTTGGACGATAGTGTACAAAGTAATATTTCTTCCTGCAGATTCGCAAATAGAATATAGTAATATCTTTAGTTAGTAATTAATAATGAATATTACTTAACGCTTTGTGTATTTTAGAAGCTACTGATGGGACTCATGGGAGTGTTAGTCGGCCTGCCGAAATTAGAGGATCATCGACTTTTCGCGCAAACGACTATAAAAAAGGTGGGTATCTTTTTATTATGATCGGAGTTCCACTCACCCATATTAATGTATATATTAATTTACATTATAAAAGAAAAGTTTGAACCAGAAATTGCAAAATTGTTTTTATCCCTTTTGGAACAACGTAAAGTAAAGGTAAGGCGACTGACTTCAAATCGTGGAAATGTAAAAAAACCACTCTGGGAAGATATATCAAATACGTTATTACAACTTACCAATAAGAAATTTTCACCTTCACAATGTGCGTGTAAATGGAAAAACATAAAACAAAATTATAAGGTAATATTTTTTTTTTTTTAAAAAAAAAAATTAATTGCGATTTTTGATTAATTTATTATCTAATCTAGAATAATAGTGAATATCAATATAAATCAGAAGTCGATAGTATTCTCGGTAGTAATTGGCACAAATAAAAAAAAAATTCTTCGATAATTGAAAAGAATATTGTCAAAAAGAAGTGGGGTTTAGGTTTATATATACATATTTTTCCTCATTTTATTTATTTATTTATTTTTTTTGAAAGAACTTTCTTGGTTACGTTCTATTAAACCAAAATTGGGGATTTTTCATTCAAAAACATACCGAATTGGTAACATTCATTGATAAAAGGACGATCACCTGTTGTACACAAAGAATGTTTTACACCAATCAATCCAATCATTAATTATAACATCATAAATAAGCTTTATCTAAGTTTCTATGAATTTTATTTTATGCTATTTTTAAACCATTTTATAAGCTTTATTTAAATTTTAAAATTTTCCTATAAAATTTTGGAAATACCTATTTGTAACTATATAGTGATGTATATAGATTCTATAGTAAAATTTAGAGGGTTAGTATTAGGGTTAGGGTTAGGATTAGGGTTAGGTTAGGATTATGTTATAATGAATTAGGTTAGTTAAACAGTGATAAATAATTATTTACCACTATATAGTAGTGAATAGCTGAACTCTAAAATTTTTCGCTTATGCCATATTTTTTACTCCACTTTATTATGTCAATTATGAACAATCATGTATTATCATTGTTATGCTTTATAATAAGAATTTCGGTCTATGAAAATATGATCCTACGTAATTTAATAGTATTTTAGCTATAATAAATATTTTTTTTATTTCAAATTTATATATTACACATTCTCTTATATTTAATTATTGTTTGATTTTTGATTTAATATATTATACTATAGAGGAACTTTTAATTAAAAATACCTAAAATAATATCGGACTTTTTAGTCCTTTTATTACTTTGATCCTCCCAATTTCACAATCCTTAATTGGTACGTAGTTAGTATTCATTATTTGCTTATGTTTATAGAAGTTTGTTTTTTCTACTTTTCTTTCTGAGTAATGATGCATCAAAATTCTTAATATACTAACTCCTTTTTTGTGTAAAGTACTAAGTATCAAATTAAGGATACCAATTTAACGAAATGAAATATCAATTTGAAATATTTTATTTATAAACATTTTTATTTTGAAATGTCTCGGTTATTTTATTACGAATTTCATAATAGTTAAACACGTGATTAAGAATTTATTTCTTTTATTTTATTTCGCTAATTTCGTTATTCCTTTCTTTTTTTATTCCTCTCTATATGATAAATATTTTTGGTGTTGTTAACGGGCCAGTTTAGTCCGACTTGAGGCCAGTAGAACGGAACGATGGGACTACCAAACCGTTGGAGTTGATATGCTGATTGTTTATACTTTATAGTATATTTAGATATTACGTCTGTTAATTTATTTGTTATTATATGCAATACTATTATTTCAATATATATATATATATATTTTTTAACAAAAAAACCCGACTTCAAATTAGTCGTTTAACGGAATTAAAAAAAAAAGTTTTAAGAAAGTTTCACCTGTTTTTGATTCGATATTAATACATATTTATTTAAATAGTTATTAAAATATTGTAATTCGGTCATTAGGAATAATATCGTGCGTACAATATTTCACGCTCATAGGAGTATTTTTTTTTTTTTCAACCATACCTTTTTTTCTTTTTAATTTTTTTAATTCCACTTTTCATTTTTCTTCGTAATTAATCATTTAAATAATTCAGTTCTTCTCATATCTCATGCTTGACTTCGCGGCTCTGATGGTTCTAAAGTGGTTTTGTCAACACTAGGGAGTGTGTTTATATTATATTTTATGTTTAATCTATATTGACCTATATACAGTACTAGAGGTGCAAACTTTACCGTCATAACTGCCGTAACAAAGTTACGTCAATAACGTCACTGCAGATGTTCGCATAGAAATTTTATAATAATTTATATAATATCGAGCTACGTGACGCAGTCTACGTCACGAGTTACAACCTTTCACTGACTTCATGAGTGAAGTAGCTAAAAAAGGAAAAAGTCTGCACCCCTATATATTTATTGTAGATAATCAAATTTTCTAATGCGTCAAGGCGTGATAAAGGTGAGAAGATTCATGGCCAAGTAATAATTCTCGTTTGCTAACTTTGGAAACTTCTAATCAAATACTTTACTGTCATTACATTATGTAAGAGGAAATACACTTCCGGTTTGCAATTAATGAACATTTATATGATTTGATGTACGATAAGCTTAATCGAAATTGTTCAACGCCAAATTTATCAATTAACAACTGAAGCTCGCTTGTAAATTGTAATTCATATGGAAATATTCCAACGATTTTAAATTTTTTAAATTTATAGGTTCCAAGATCTTTGTTATTAGATTATTAATTTCAAGAAATCTGGATTGTTATCAAAATGTTTTTATTTTTTTTGATATGATATTTATTCACCAAATAAGTTTGTTGAAAAGATGGTCTATTCTTGGCCAAAAGTTCATATATTAATTAATTTAATATCCATATGATGATGTTTAACTGCAATTTCTTATTTTAATATTTCAAGTTAAAGGAAACTACAACGAATGAATTAAAATATTTAATAAATTTTTTGACATCAGGAGTTTTTGCCGCTTAATATTTGCCTTAATATTTAGTGGATTAAGCTCGTATCTTAATTTGCAAATGAATACGAAGTGATTTATCGATATTAACAACTCAAGTTATAGCGATAAATTGAAATTGATCGAACGATGATTTTTGCATGTGATTAAATAAAATATATTTTAATTCTTTTAATATTAAATAAGATAGTATATATTGCTGATTTTTTCAGAGTTTTGCGTATTTTGGAGATCACATTCATTCATTTATTTACGTGTCACAATTAAATGAATAGTTTACATATTAACAATATAAAAATGTTTGTTGACTTATGATGTGATCACATTAAGTCACAAAAATAAAAATAATAAAAATGAAAACAAATCATGTTTTAGTTATTTTCAGTCGCTTAAGTTTTTTATAAACATAAAAATTTCGTTCCGAAATAGTTGTAAGCAACCGACTCTAATATCTGCCACCCGTTACAGAGACAATTTGGATATTTCCGTCAAAATTCTGACATTCAGGTTCAAAGATACCATTTTGCATTAGATTTACGCTCTTTCAATAGAATATTCTTTTACGGGGGAAATTTTGTTTTATTGAATCGACGTAATTATAAATAGCTGCTTGAGACAGTGCTAAAATTAGTTTCTGACTTGGCATTTAACTTTAACTAAACGTAACTGTATGTGTTTATACAGTTAAATGAATGTGTAACTAGAGGTTGAAACCGGATTTAAAAAATAAATCCGGTTTAATTTTTACTTATAATATATCCGCTTTCCTTCGAATCCTTCGGATTATATCACGTTTTATTCGGTTTTCCTTCGGTTATCCAGATATGATAAATCCGGTTTCCTTCGTTCCATCCGGATTAATTATATACGGTATTCGGATTTAAATCCGAATATCGAATACCGGATCTAACCTCTAGCTTGAATTTTGTTAAAAAATAATTGTACATTTTCATTAAAAAAAAAAAATTTAAATTGCACATTTATCAAAATAAGAGATGTTTGGGAACGATACAATATTGGAACCAGGTTTTGTTTCAAACCGGTTATTGGAACCGGTTCTATCTCCATCCCTAATCTAACCATATAAAGCAACACGTCTAAAAGTATTCTTGACCATTAAGTATTGAACAAAAAATTTTTATGGCAATCAGTCATCAGTTAAGAATGCATTACTTACATATTCACTTTTACTTTACAGTTGCTTTTTTCTTTTTTCCATTTTTTTTTAAAAAAAAAATTCTCTGATATAAACAAATACTATAATCTGACAAGCAATCCTGTATGTATACTGAAAATAAAAGTTCTTTTATATTTATATTCAGTTACAAGTTAAGAAACACTAACACGTATACCGATATAGGACCGGAATCAACAGTGATAGGAACGATCGGTACTGTAAGACTTAATTTGTACCACTATACAGTTAGTTGTACCGCTAACTCTTTAAGGCGCCTCAAGAGGTAGACGAACGTCCAAATCTAAAAAAAAAATGCAAAAAAATATAAAAAAAACTTTTTATAGGACTGATATATAAATTATAGGACTCTGGTCTTATAGGATCGACCGGTCGTTCCAGTCCTGGACTGCAGGATGAACCAGACCAGACTATTAACATCCCTACCGTATAATTAATTTTACCGCATCATAAAACTTAAAAATACTATACTAAAAGACAATTATACTAAATCTTTTCATAATAATTCATTTGCTCAGTTAAATATAATATGTATTGACTTAAAATATTGCTTCAAGATAATCTTTTTGACCAACAGTAATGCCAATCTCTTGTTCCGTATTTTAACTTCAAGAAAATTTTTACTCAATTATTTGTTAACTAAAAGAGAGGAAACAATTTGACATAACACCTGATAAAATTGGCCATTAAATTCTTGTCGATAAAAGATATATTTGTCTTTTTTAGATTTCATGTTATTTTCTTTATTTCTTTAACGGTATCATAAAATATTTCATTTCATTTAATATGATAATGATAAAACCATTCGGTGGTCGATAAAAAAAAGAGAAAGAAGATTTACGGAATAAATTTTGGTAAAAGAGGGGTATGTTGAGACAAGGCGTACTACCACTACTACGCCACATCCGTTTAGGCTATTGGCAAAACTTGGCGAATTAATTGTAGAACTCATTTATATAATTTTCAGTTCAATTAGAACTAGTACTAAGGTTCCAAGAGAAAAGATAATAATAAACTATATATTAATGACGGAGAAAGTAGCGTGTGGAAGAATAAATGTACAATATGATAAAATATATATTTTAACAAAATAATAGATCCAATAAAGTGAAATACTATATTTTTATATTTTTTGAATAACAACTAAAAAGGTTTGATCAAAATCAAATATTTGTTTATTTTATTAAAATATTTTATTTTGGAGAAAAAAATATTAAAATTTGGACTTTTTCATAAGCGTATTTCGTTGACAAAACAAGAAACGGTGTTATTTAGTTTTTGAAATAAAATACGTACTTAACGTACTTAGCCGGTCGACTAAGTTTATATTATAAGTAAAATTTGTAAATTCTGCAAATCTTGGTATCACGAACTTTTAGTGACTATTTAATCGAAACCATGTCAGCAAATTATAAAGTTCTCCATTTTTTCGTGTTATATTAATTTTTTATTTTAATTAATTATTCATATATTAATTTATTTCAATAATTATTTTAGTGTAATTTTTTAGATTACTTTTCAAATAAATTCTCAAATAAAATGTTTGCTTTTTTTCACGCTCACTAATTATGAGTTGCAGCACGAATTATTGGCATGTATTGATTGTGTTCGAGCTTGTATTATGAAATAGTTCTTGCTAATTGACGGACCTTTACAAGTTTTTTTAGCATTTGATTTATCAAGTTGAGCGACTTGCTTCCGTAAATTTTTATGTTGAATCAATGTACTTGAGCTTTTTCTCGTTTTGTAAAGTCAATCACCAATTAAATCCATTGCTTTTTTTGTAAAAAAAGTGGAAGTATTTAACCTTGATTTGGTCCTTTAGGATACCTCATTGTTTAAAAAGAAGACTATTTAGCTGCTTTCAATTAGTCATCAGTTAATTCTCAAGAGAATTTATTAATGAATCACGACTTTTGGGCCTTTTGGATGCTTTATTTTTTATGAATTGATAATAATTTTATGTGTAACTTCTAAAGTCCTATTGTTTGGATCTAAAATTCGTAGATTTCATGTTTCAGATGCCTTTCTGCATTGTATTGTTCCCTTTAATAACCTTGACATTTTATCTATGAATAATATGCTGAAATATTAATTTTACGGTCAAATATTTGGATACTAAATAATGTCCTAACATGAAATCAGTCAATTTCACGTCATTTTACAATTTACTATTATATTTATTACTGACACCAATAAGTAATCTTTAAATTTACAACCGTAAAGATGCTTTTATAAGTTAGAAGAATCGTATTTAACCAAAGTGGGCGAAAAAGGAAGACAATTCAAGTGTAAAACATTTTTACAAAATTAATATTATTTATAGTAAAATTATATATAACTAAATAATCCATAGTTGATATAGTTTTGGTTAATTAGGTTAACGTCTATCATTTGATCAATATGTCACGTTTAAACACTGACATCACGTGACATTCTGTTACGTATTTGAAACACATTGCTTAAAAAACGTAGATGAAAATATTGGCATAATAGTAGATTCGCGTATTTATAAAATCTTTGTTATTTATAAGGGTGGTATTACTAATTTATTAACACTATATTAATCAGTAACATTGATTTCACGACGTCACTAATATAAATAAAACTAAAAATTTTATAGATTAAGTTTATATTAGCCTTTTCATTATTCGTTTAGTTTAATATATATTGACTTAAGTATTGTTAAATGATGTTCAAGAAAATCTTTTTGATCAACGGTAAATGCCAAATGTTCTTGTTTCATGTTTTGTTGAAGTTCAACTCCGAGAAAATTTATATTCAAACAATTATTAACCAAAAGAGAGTTTCACATGAAAATCGACCATCGTATTCTTGTCGATAAAAGAAGATATATATTCGCTTTCTTTAGATTGCACGTATCATTAAATATAATAACTTCTTTATTTAATAAACTTATAATGGCATCGTAAGATAATTCGTTACACTTAATAAGATAGTGGTAAAAATCGTTTGATGGCCGGTAGAAGAAGACAGAAGGATGAACATGTTGAGGATTTGTGGAAGAATCGATTGGCAAACGAGGGTTGTGTTGAGACGAGCGGTACTGCGCCACACTTTTTACCACTTGATTCTCCTCTGGGTTGTCGGAAGATAGTTGAACTCATTTAGATTTTTTTTCGATTTTATGGGAAATGAAACGATTTCTAAGGTTTTAGGAAAAATATAATGATAAATTATATATATATAAAGAGTAAATGAGATAAAAAAAAAAAGTTGTTGCGTGAAGGAATAAATATGTAAAATATATTTTATCTTTAACGTTAACAAATAGAGCTAATAAAGTGAAATGTTTTTATCAGCTGTTCGATTTAATACAAATATTTCGTTTATTTAAAAAAAAATTAAATTTTGAAATTTTTTTTCCCTATGGCCTATACATATTTCTGACAATATTTTTCTGAAAAATGGGACGTATGTTTATATATGAACTGAATTATAAGTCCCGAAAATAAGCAACATTATTTTGTATTAAAAGACAAAGTATCTTACATTCTCAATTAACTTAATTTTTAAAAAAGGAAATTTAATTCGGAAAAAAATTGACTCAGAGAAAGATTTCCCTTTGAATGATGTGTTCATCAGTGTTCCATCAACTAAGTAATCAAAATTATGTACGGTACCATATAAAAATTTACTATTAGGGATTTTTCTATAATAAACTATAATAAACTATAATTTACTTATAGTTTGAATTCGCTTTATAAAAGAAGTTTCCTATTAAAAAACGATTCATTTTTAAACTTTTATAACTCTGGATTCTTAACAATCTCATTTCAAATTTCGCGAAAGTACTCTCAAAATCTGTCTCTTTATAGATAGTAGTTTTTTTCAAAAAAAGAAATTAAACCTTCTAAGTCAAAGTCTAAATAATTTTCAGATAATTCTTCATCTCCATATTCCGTTACCATTGTTACGCGGATCTGCGCCACATGGAAAGTTCAAGAAATTAGCAGCGATCCGCAGTGTAACGGTGTAACTTATACTTTGTATAGTTTATACTAAGTGTAATTTATACTTGGTATAATTTATACGAAGTTTAACTTATACATAGTATAATTTATACCGAATTTCGAATAATATATATAGAGCGGGCGAACAGTGGGGGATAGGGGATAATTAAGGTTTATTTAGTGTTAAATTTTAGTATAGTTTATTCGGTAATATTGCAGATCGCCGGCAGAGGCAGCAATATTTTATTCTGATATTATTTATGAAATTTATTATGTATTAGCATTTATTTATTGTATTGCTTGATTATTTTAAGTTATTATTTACATTGAATAAATATACACTTTAAAATCATACATATAACTCTTAATTTTACATATATACTTTATTTCATTTTATTTTACGATAAACGTAACACGAATTTCTGTTACTATCACGTGACCCCGACGCAAATCGATAGTAACACCATCTTCACTTGAACTGTTCATCAGTTAAACGATTTCGTTTCTTTTCATGTATGTAGGAAAAATTTGACCAACTACGTTCTGCGACCAATTACCTGTTTACTCGGGTATTTATGAGTATCCGTACCCGTTTTGTGTTGATACACATATACCCCGGAGTAATTCAACTGAAAATTAAATTAAGGGTTATATGGATTTTTGCTTGGCTGAATTAAATCTGGCCAAAATTATAATATTCGGCCAGAATTAAGTGGCGTGTTGACGGTCACTAGGTGACCTTTAAGGCTTTAACACTTAATTTGAATTATACAAAAATTAAATTGATAGTCTAATATTAAATACAAATCTACATAATATCAAAGTGTTTGAAGTCATATCTGATAAAAAAGTAAACGGGTATAAATGGGTAATACCCGTTATGGAGTCGGGTAACACCTTTTGATTTGGATATGATCCGGATCCAGAAATTCTGACGGGTCACAGCTCTACGTTCTGAAGCTGCTGTCATTGATGGATCCTAGCAGTTACTTTGCACAACTCAGGCGCTGAAGTTCAAAGTTTCCTTCCACCACCAGTTTTGGTTTTATATAATGTCTGCATTATGTGAATAATATTTTTGAATAAATTATGAGATTATTGTCATGCCATTTGCTAGAAGTTTTCGTCCATAATATTGTGGATCTAAAAGATGTGCGATTGATATAACCAGATGATATATTTTATATTTCATCGACCTATTAATATTTCTTTAATTTTGTTACCTACTTCTAGAAAAATATATTCTTTAGTATCAATAGGTAAATAGAGGCTTATAAATACTGTACATATGAATCTTACCATTTGATTCATGATACCAAAGGTAAAACAATGCAAATCATAGTGTAGATTCAAATAATGAAATACCAGTAATTAATTTATCCAATACTGAAAGTAAGTTTCCAGATCCTTCCATAATGTATCATTGAAGTGAATCAAGGCATCTTATTTACGGCATTACGGATAATTTACGAACTGCACCGAATTAATTACGGATAGCCTAAATGTCAAAATTGCTGAAATTCACGAATCTCGACGACAAGTATACCCCAAGTTAGAAACTTGAATTTGAATTTAATTCAGTCCATGTCAGACTCAAGCTTTAGTATGCGATAGACGAAGAGATTTTTGGCTATTAAATAATGATATACCAATAGCAATAATTTTTTTAAATAATATGTTTTTTGCCCTTGAGCACTACTTTTTTGATCGATGCGTCGCGGTGCGCTTTGATATTTATGGAATCTAAATAGTCTATACAAATTTTGGGAATCAAAATTTCAAATTTTAAAATTCAATTTCTCTTTACTTGGTTGGATATGATACCGGAAATGCAACGATTGTTGATAAAATTTTGATGTGTAAAAAGACGAGTTGGTCTTTTTCTATTTTAAGTTAGGCTTGATTGCTATATTGATTCGAACTCATGAGTGACTTCTAGTTAAAATATTAAATAAAATTTGTATCACGTTAAACATCGTAAAAATTATAATTTTATTATGAAGTCGTTCCTTTTTTTTTCCTACTGCCCTCTTCACAATTTAGTACGCGTTTGTGCAAGACCGACATGATAAAATTAAAATGTAAAATGAGGTGGATTTTGTTAGATGTTTTAAATTTATTTTATCGCTGTTTTAAATTACTTAATAAAATAAAATTACCAGATTATCGACGAAACCGGACAATTTGTCCGGTAATCGTCCTGTAATTATAATCTTATTTATACGTGTGTATATACACGTCAAATAAATTAAAATTTTTTTCTATTAAAGGTTTTAAATTTTGCATTTCACAAACAAGGAAATAATAAATATTATGAAGATTTATTAACTATACTTATGATAATTATTTATATACATCCAGAAATAACTCATAATAGTTTTTTAATAAATATAATAAATAAGAACCAAAAATTATAAACTTTAAACAATTTTTAAGATTTTCTTTTTGATTAAGAGTAAACGCAAAGTGTTCTTGTTCCGGAAAAATCTTTATTATTTATTAAAAGAGGAGAAAACGATTTCGCATGTTATTTTGATAAAATCAGGTACCACATTGTTGTTGGTAGTAGAAAATACATAAATTTTCGTTGAATTAAGCGTCAAAAGTCATTTAGAGGTCGGCGTTGGGGCGCTAATTTATTGACCCTGAGGCGTAGTAGTTATATAAAATGCTTACTCCCTATATAAAACTATATAAAATGCTTTTGCGTACCCCCTAGCCTATACTCTCTATATAAAACACCTTAATTATTTATAAATGGAAAATTTATTTAAAATTTGCATAAAGTTTAATAATAAAGTAAATAAACAACTGAATGATGATAAAATATGTAACGATATCGACATTTTACAATCGAAACTGGTAAAAAAATTCACATTAATCTTAGTGTCATTCACGTTAATTTATCGATTATGATACTAAAACAGGACCTAGACATATATATATAGGGGTCAGGTGATGAAAAAATTTTTTACTATGAGCTGTACGCATTTTTTCAGGGCCGGAATTATGATAATGTCAGTCAGATACTATAATAGGAAATAAGATTCTGACCGGCATTATCAGAAATTATCTAAAAAAGGATAGATTTTCATGATTTTTTTAGTTCAAAATACGCAAACTCAAACCTGACCCTTTTATATATATTTCTGGGTCCTACTAAAACATGGATCGCTTGTATTTGCAGGTATTATATCATGTTTTATATGTTTATACGAATTGTAGCAACAGTGAATTATTAAAAAAATCAATCGGTTATTATGTTTTAAAGTAAATACAACTAATTTTCAGGAAATAAAATTTCTTTTTCAAGATGAGCACTACAGTGTCATATTATTATAGATATAAAATCACAAATTTGAAATAAAAGCGTAAAAATCATACTATAGCAAAAATGCATAAAGTCTGGAGAATATTTCCCGTGCTACTCTTCATCTGATGAAAAAAATATTTAAGAATTTCAATTATGTCATAAGTTCGTCGAAGTACTATGACATTATTACGTATATTTATAATTTATTCCTTTGTACAGTATGTCCATTTCCATATGAACATTTGTAATCCATGCAAATAATAAAATACGCTATAAATTTTCTATATAAAAACAGTTTAGGGTAAAAATTTTCATTTAATGTATTGAAGAAATAGTTAGAACATTAAAAAGGTAAACAATAAATATTAAAATAAACGAATGCCATTTTACAGCTGATTTCATAATGTACGGGACACTTAGCAAATTTTAAAGAACTCGGAAATATTCTGTAAAGCTCAAATTAAGATAAAATTATACCACCAATCTCGTAATAGTACTCCAAAATTAGTGTATAATTTTTATTTTATATCAAGCTTTACCGAATATTTCCGAGTTCTTTAGATTTTGCTAAGCGTCCCGTACATTATGAAATCAGCTGTAATTGAATGATAAATGAAAATATACCGTATAGTATCGTACTGACTATAATATCCTGGGTCTAAATCAATTTACTCAATTTAAAACATTGATTTATAATCGGGTACAGCTTCCATCCTTTCAGTATTGAAAGAAAATACCGTTTACTTGACTCAATGAACATGAAATAAATAATTCATAAGTAAATTTTCTAGCTGTAATAGTATCCCGGATATCTTGCAAAATTTGAACCTGTACCTATATTGGCGCCATCGGATATTTACTACTATACATAAGGGTACTATGAGCCGTGATATGCGGTTTAAAAATAGTATAAAGAGCACAGCATATTTTTGTGTATAATTGGTACGCGCAATAAATAAAATTTAACCTGTTGATCAGCATGATCAGCAATCAATGCGAGATATATCAGAGATATATCTTGCATTATTGTTTGAAAAAAAAAAAAAATTTTTTTTTCATCTCTTTATTTTCCGCTTATCCTAAAATATTGCCAAGTTGGAGATATAGCTTTGAAAGATTCTCAAATATGAACACGTTGCTTGTGTTATACATCCTAAAAAGTAGTATGTAAAAAATAGAATTATCTTAACCGTCACGTTCAACGTGCTGACTTTATAATTGGTTTAAACCAATAGAAAAGGTGATTCTGATGTGTATGATGATATGGATGATGATGATTTAATCCGAACTTGATGGAATTTTGAATACTAAATTTACATTTCTGATTAAAAGATTCCGTTACCCAAATTTCTGCTTTTATCTATGTTCTGATGGTGCCATTACTGAATTTCAAGCGCCAAAAATGCAATAATTCTGAAGTTTGGCTTTTAACTTTTGAAGCATCTGTCTTTTCTTACTCTGCTATTTTTACTTCTCTCTGTGAATCAATAGTATTGCTTGTAAAAGCCTCATTGAGATTACTAAGGCCTTACGAAATAAGAAGTTAAGTTTTGATAAAGAAAGATCAGTACGTGAAGGTATGTATGTCACTAGCAAAAATATTAATTTATAATAATTAAAAAATATTATTATTTAATTGTCTAGGGTATCTTTTGACTATATCTTTGATGAATTAGATAACTGTCCATAGAATAACTACGCTTATGGTCTGATTATGAGCAAATACTGAAGACTATTCAACATTCACGTTGTCTTCACGCGATTTTGCAGAATATGTCGGTATAATTCAACCATCCAATATTTCTATTGATATAATTGTTCTACAAATCTTTGTTAAATCATATGAAATTTGATGTTTCAAGCTCTAGAACTGAAATCTAACACACCCAACGATAATGAAGAGTATTATCATCTGCTATTGGCGAAGCTTCTTTAGAAATAAGACGAATTAATGTTGAAACCGGTAATGAAGAACAAGATTCTAATAATGATTTTATTGAAGGTCGCTCTCAGTTAAATGAAATTGGTCAACCTCCTGATAATTTGTATGTATATATTAAATAATGGGATGGGTATATTTTGATAATTGGATACTTTGTTTTTGTAATATCTTTATACAAAAATAAACGTGACAATCATTTAAAATAGCAATTTCTAATATATTACTAACGCTAATATTTACTATTACAGTTGATTTATCAATTATCATATCGGTACTTATTCGATGAACTAAATTTTGAATTTTTATATAATCAACGAAAACTTCATGAGACATAATGTTCAAAACATCTTGAGTGAAAATAGGATATTGTTAGAGCAAATTCAAGAATAACGGAAGAGGCAAATTTAATTCAGCCAAATAAAGCCAGTCATATTGTTGCTTATTTCACCAAAAATGAAAATCCAGAACAAAGATTTTTAACCAAAGAGAGAAGCGATGAAAAGACAAATAAAAGAAACGCTAAACGCTCAAGAAGTTTGATTGAAAGTAAGTTTTATAATAGTTGATTCTAAAAAAAAAAAAAAATTTTAATCTTTATTTTTTGTTTTTTGTTTTTTTTTAAAATAGTTCCAAATACTGAAACTGCTGATATATGTACAGTACAAATCTTCCACTGGAAGTAGGAGATTATATATTTGTTCGATGTGCCGGTTTTACAAATGTGCATTGGACGAGTTGAAGCTTTAATATTTGAGGCATAAAATCACCATTGTTATACTCATAAAGCCATTAAAGGTCTTAATGATATTTCATATGTATTTATGCCTTTACATTTGGAATTATTTCCTAAGATTAAGGAGGGTTGTTATATACTTACACATCAAATTCCTTCAAAAATTGCATATCATATTAAACGGATGAATTAGTAGTTGGGAAATTTTCTAAGATTAGTTGGCGGCAACAATACTATTTTAATTATTTTGAACGAGAAGATATTGTTGAAAAAAAGTAGACTAGTTTAAAATAATTTTGATTTTCATTATGTATGCAGATTTTCGTTAATCTTGCCCAGTAACTTATTTTTATTTTTTATTACTTATTTCAACGCGAACGAAGCCACTAAAACTAGGGCCAAAAGCATTTCTTAAAACCGCGAGCCAACCGCCACAACGGACGATGTCACCTTGGTTGATCGAACATAACTAATTCATGGCGGACCTTTCTTTCTGTGAAGATGTTTAATTGATTGATGGATTGCACGTTTGTTATTTTACTCCCCCAGTTTTGCGACCTAATGGTCTACCAATTGGTCGAGGGCGGTGAATTAATGCGGGACGAAATCACGTGATAATGGAATTTGATGGTTGTTTACTGTAGTTATTTTCGTTATAATAAGTGACTTTTTTCATCGATCATAACGACCAAAAATTTTGCAGAGAAAATAACCAAATACATCATATATATCTCAACATTTTATAGATTAAAACTCATTATCTTCTGTTTTCTTTATTAAATACTTATTTTATACATCAAATACATCAAAGGAGTTTAAACATACAGTATAACATAGAAAAATAAAAATGGACACTAAAAAACCAGCCAAACGAAATACCATAAACTCCAACAAAATTATAGACACATGATAAAAGCACTAAAAACCCACACGCGTCAACTATAGAAATAGACGAAGGAGTAATAGACAAAATTAGTTAAAAAGGCGATAACCTCTTTACACACAGAAGACGACTGCGACACTAATATTATTGCGCCAACTAATAAGCAATAAATCGAAAAAAAATAAAAAAAAATGATTCCATCCATAACCCGGAATGCAGCAGATTGATCAATCATCTGAGGAATTCCAACAAATGAAAAATTTTCACCCACTATTACATCCCTGAATTTAACACGAAAAATTACAAACAACCCCATATAGTAAAAAGCCGCGATATCACTGTTTCACTTTAAGGAAATATTTCCCAAACGAGTCAAGCTTAATTTATCGAAGATTCAGATTAACCTAAACGGGCTAGTGGGATATGCTGGCCCCGAAAAATTTGTTACAATTTCGCATACACAACTTCTAATTATAGGATTCTACAACGAAACATCTTGTAACTCAATTATCAACACATATAACTGGTTGCTCAACATTTCAACATTAATGTATACGATGTGCAACAACTCAACCTTTTTAGTCCTATCGACCGCATCAAAGAGAAAAGACCATACTTCGACAAAAACACTAACCGAAGAACGACACCTAAGCAGTCAAAACTGAATAATTTCGTAATAGAATTTACAGAAGAAAAAATCCGTAAAAATTTTCTGGGAACAAGACATATGGTCCATAAAGCGCGAAAGCCACTTAGAATTTTACCAACCAAATCATCTAATGAAGGATTTAAACGCAGTAACCAATGTACCTACAAACCAATAAGTTTATACATAGATACTACTGTTCAAGATTTAGATAATGTCTTACAGAGTATCAACGCAAAATCGTGCAAAAAGAAGGACTAAACACTCATACATTCACAGGAAATTTCACCAACACAACCAGAGAGATAAAATTAATCAAGATACACGGTATGTGGTAAACCAAAAATGCCAAAATTGTAATACCAAGAAACTGATACTTGAACAACATAAACTCAACGTCAATAACCAACTAAATAAAACAGTCCCACATTTTCCCTTACGGAAAAACATCTTTTTTAAACAAACAAGGAAATTCTCATAATCAAACACCCAAACAACACAACAATATCCAACATGGAAGATTACTTACTATTTCCTAAGACATATAATACAAAGAAATATATGAACGAAGTTCATATTTTAAAAAATGAAATTAGGAGAAGTTATGATTCAATTTTAACAACAAACCCATATTAACGAGAAAACCGAAAGAGAACACGAACGAATAAAAAACGAAGTAAATAAATTAAAAACCAAATAATGAAATGAAAGCAAACACGATTTCATTCCCGACTTACTCCAAGGTCGAGAACAAACACAAGCTAATTTAATCAGCCTTAAACATGATTAAAAAATAAAGAACAAAAACACCACCGAAAAAACATCGAATAATTCATGCTCCTCCAATAATCCGAACAACGAAGAATATTTCTTGGATACAACCCAACCAAAAGTATAGACCGCAATTAAACAACTCTCAACAACAAATTAAAGACACACCTTTACCATCTCATGCCAGCCATCACGTTGCACATCAAGACAAAACTCAACTTTTATTGAAAGTTTGATGTTATTGAGCGTTTTGGATATAGTATCTTCTCGTAAAAATATAACTTTAGTTTTTAATCCATTTTTTTGCATTAGAGATTATCTGCCTCATTCACCAATTTTAGTAATTACTGACAACTTTTCGGAAGACAATATGACTGAGACGAATATAATCATAATGCCCAAATGGAGAAATCAAAAACGCTAAGCGTACTACGTCATGATAACATTATAACACAGGCATTTTATATTCTCTGGTTTAACTCCTTTTTGTTTCTTTAACCCAACTTAGGTCTATCTACACGCACAAACTTTTTTAATATAAATTTTACGATTGAAAACAACACAAGATTACCCCGATAGAACGTATTCCTATAGATATAGATGATATAGCTACCCTTAATAAATTAACAACCATAACATAAACGACAAACGTGCGTCGGGTGATTGCGCCGGCTTAATAGGTTGAGAAACCGGTGTCTTATCCGGTGAAGCCTGTCCTGTTAATGATTGGTGTCCTTTTTTGCCATTATCATTTTTCGGGGGTAAACTGATTTCGTTTTTTTACGTTGCTGCAGACTTCTTGAGACGTTGTAAGGTTGATAATTATGAACCAACCTAAACGGTGCATCTTGGGATTGTTGTTGCATCTCTTGAACACACTAATTTCTACTTCAATTACTACACCCTGAACATACGAGGTTATATTAACAAAATTACAATATACATTCCTTTTACATTTTAGAAAAATTCTTGGTATTACAAAACACACGAACGATCATCAACTACCGAAGAATTTCTATCTGACATAAAACAAAACAACAATAATAACAAAATACATATTTTCTTTGGTACCAGTGGTGATAACAAAGTCACAAGCATAGCACTCCTCGTTACTCAACAACTTGCTAAACACATAATTAAAACTTATCATTTCAAAGACGACTTTTAACAGTTGATCTATGTTCAAAGGAAAACGATATTACGTATAATCAACACATATTTACCCGCTGACCAAACAAAAGATAAACAATATGATATACCAAGAAATTAATAGATTATTATCAGAGCAAACCTTTACAACCGTAACCTCAAAGGTGTTATCAAACATTACCATCAAACTCCCTCCTCTACATCAGATAATACAAAATCCGGCAGAATAGACTATATTTTGGCCATTTTAGAATTCAATTATCACGGATACACTATTAATATAGAAGAATCAACTCTGTCGACAGACCATAACGCCGTATGTATATTATTACAAACCTAATAAACAAAAATTTCTTCTTGCCAACCACCAAAATAAAATTTTTAATTATTCAAAAATGAACGAGAGTCATATGGCGGTCTTATAAAGAAAAATCAGACGTCATTTTCACATTACAACAACAAAAGAAGAATTGGCAAATCAACATAAAAGAAATTAAAGGTTTAAATGATATCATAGAAAGCATAAATCGTATCAGGAAGGAACGTATACCACAAGAAAAAGCTACACGTATTAAATACGACGCCAAATCAGGTTAGAGAATTTCAGTTACAAAAAATTATCTGCCCATACAAACCTAGAGAAACAATCACCAGATAGAAAAAATATTGGGAACATTGGAATTTAGAATTGGAGATCCATGCAAAGTGTTGTGTTGTTGTCTATTAGAACCATCAGTATAAAAATGAAGAGTATTTAAAGTAGAAAAATTACGGGCTGAAGATAATAGTAAAGAAACACTATTAGAGTTTGCCTAAAAATAAATTAGGGATAAAAAAAAGGATGAGACGAAGCTAAATTAATATTGTTTGGGCTCGACGACGAGGTGAAAACATCGTTGACGATATCAGAATTGGGACATATGTGATAAGGAATAATAGTCTGATTTTTTAAATGTGTTATACGCTAAAGTACGTGTAGTGATTAAGGGTTTCACTGGGTAAATGTTGTAGTTAGAATGTGATACGTGGGTAGGTTTGAATTTATAAAAAATTTGATCAAATCTTGCGTTCGGCGTTCGGGAGAACAGAACACATATTGGGTGTAAATCGCGATAATATGAAGTGTGTTTGTGGCATCCGTGAGAACGGGTGTTCGTTTCGTGGTGTAATATTCTGTCTTGTGTCCGCCGTTAGGGAAGGAACGTAATGGGCACGGTAGGTGAGACTAATGAACGGGTCGTTGTGTTGTTCGATAGTTTTGCCGTAAATACCATCGTTGTCAACTGGATCCCAGGTAATGGTCCATTCGTCCGCAGGGCGGTGCAAAATTTTGTTAGAAATAATTTTGGGAACATCATATGATGTTAGAATATTGAAGAGGTGTGATGAGTCTACGATTATTAGTTGATAATGTGCCTTTTTTTTCTAAGGTAGTGAACCAGGAGGGAGTTTTTCCTTTATAGTTTTTATTTTGAGATAATTTGACGTCTTTCCATGTATCGAGGAAGTTACCATCAAATGGAGCAGAGTTGGTCCATAAAAAGAATTTGTTTATTCCGTAGGGAGGTGAGATCCGCTGCGGAGAGGTCGTCTTTCAGGTAAGTAACGGAAAGTGATGTTGAACTTGTTATAAAGCTGGAGTTCTCGCGTGAGAAGAGAAGGTTTGGTCGTTTTAGGTTGTGATTTAAGTTAGGGAAATGTGGTAACCAATATTCTGTTTGTGTGCTGATGATTTTTTGAATTCCAATGACTCTCATAGATGGCGTATTAAACACCACATTAGTTATGGAGCAGTGGGAATAAAATTGGTTAAAAAAGAAACTGTTTGTGGATTATAGTGAGTTGAGATGGGTAATTTTAAATGATGTTTGAAAAGTTTTTTGATAGGTGACAGAAGAGCGTTACATTGCGCTTCTGTGAGGATTGTAAATTGGTTAACGTACTCGAGTTTAGGTAATAATACCTTAGATTAGGTGATCATGTGTGATTTTTTATATTTCATTGTGTAAGCGAAGTTTGAAATGATTTGTTTTAGTTTTCGCAAATTAGGGGTATGGGTACAAAATAATAATAATTCTTAAATAAAAATAAAAATAATAAAGTTGTTAATTAATAGTAAAATTTTGATCGTCCTAGTCACCCCCAAGTAAAACGAATAAATTTTTTAATTTTGTTAGGAGTTACGAGTAATTATTCATTTTTTTTGGTATTTTAGTAATAAATAGAGGTTTATAAATAATTGTTTTTTTAAAACTTAGTTTTTAGCATGATGAATAAATATAGTGATAAGTTACAATGGTAATAATTATTAATAATCAGAATTTTTACTTTCTATTAGGATTACAAATCTATTTGCCGTTGTAGGAGTAGTCAATTTTGTGCTTTTCCTTAAATATTAGTAATATTTTATTTCAATTATTTCAATGGAGTAATATTTATCCTTTTTTGGTTAACTTGATTTTGATAATTATCTCTTTGTCATACGTCATATAAGTCCTTTTTACAATTGCATTTCAAAAAAAAGATTAGTACGCCGACAAACATAATAACAAATAAAAAAAAAATTTTTTTTTTAAATAACATACCTAAAAAAGTATATTTATAAATGAAAATCACATTCTTAAAATAATCGGCGTTACCTATTTTTTCATTAAATGTAATACGCATAAAATTCACAAAGTATTATTTAAAAATTGACTATTCTTTATCCCACTCTCAATATAATATGGCTAATTATTCTAATAGAAATTAAAATGCACGTTTGGTTATCGTTTTTATTGTAAAATTTGTATTGACTAATCAGACCACAATTATAATTGACTGGATATTGTCTTTTTTTGGGCTGAGCGACATGCAATATGGCGAACAGTTTTTTCCATTTTCAATTTAACGTAATTGTACTATTTTTTTTTCATTATGTTGTGTCGTCCTAAAAATAGTTGCAGGCTGAATTAATAAATGTTTATTTTCTATCTTAGGAATAGCTTTTTGAAAATTATGGTAATACTAAATTAACGAATAACGAGTTACAAATAGTCACGTATGATATAAACTTTAAACATGTGATCTCCTTGATGCTGCGGTCGATCTAGCCGACGCATCGGACTTATTGTTTAAAAATAATATATTTATTAACAAGTTAAAACATTTATTTTTTAGCTAAATTAAAATAAATATAGACTTTACACAGGGAGCAGGGCATTCTTTTTTTTTAATGATTTTACGACAAACAGTTATATTAAATCTAAATAAGAAACAAAGTCTAGATCATTTTATTAATTTTTTCCTTTAAGAATTTAAAAAATGACGTTGTGTTTGTTAAACTCTTCAATTACACGCAGGCCACACCTCGCTACACGCGTAAGAGTTGTTTCAACTTATACAACTACTTCGTTTAGTCATTACATATAAAGTGTTGAACATGCCGCCAATGTTTTGAAGGTAAAGTAACAGTTCACGTTTACATTAATAAAAATTTTGTTTGATTTATGATTTTTTAATTAATTAATCAATTATATTTTTAGAAAAAAAAAAATTTATTTATTTCGCTTTTTTTTGCAAATAATATGCTGACCCTATTTTAAAAAATTGTCAGAAATTAGTTGCGTTGGAGGTGGAACTAACGCTATTTTCATATCATTTAGACAGGCTGGAAAATTCGTTGTATCGACGATTTTCTTAGTGGGTGATAATACCATTTCAGCAAGTTATTTATATTACGGAACTTACATTCAATTTATGGTATTTTTTTTTATTGTAAACTAAAATCTAATAAAGCGAACGTCATGTGTGTGAAATTATTTTTTAAACGCATAGGCTACACTTCCAAAATTGAGGATCAATGGGATCAATGATCCAGAAAAATAATTGACGATAAAACGAAAGCTATACATCTTGGATCTATGGAAAATCCGAAATTTAATATTCCAGATTTTATAAGTTTGCACGTGATGCAAGAGCTGGCAAGAAAGAGATAATGGAAGATTCCAACTTTTACTGATCCAAGTCTTGATTACCATGGGTTAATTTATCAGTATAAATTTGAGTATGATGCTTTACTATTCAGAAATTATGAGTAATATAGGACCACGTCAAGATCCTTTTGGATCATTTTTATTAATACAAGGTCTTGAAACCTTATCATTGAGAGTTTGTAGGCAAGCTGAAAGTGCTTTAGTGGTTAGAATTGAGAGGTGATGTCCTATGGATTTCACTTGAATCACATCCTTGTCATGAAAATATACGCGAAATGGTTTTGGATATTTTGACTTTTTGCGTTAAAGCGACGCAAATGTTAAAGCTGCATTTATTGAAGCTTTACAACTTGCAAGTAAGGTTAAACAAATTTTAATAATTGTTTTTTTGTTTATTTTATGAAAATTTTATTATTATTTTATTTTCTTTAGCCATTTGACAAATGTGGTGACGCTGGTACATCTTGCTTCAAGAATAATGGATGAAGAACGGTTATCGATAGGAGTAAATAAGGAGATGATACGTGTCTCTGTTGGAAGAAGGCTTTGCAATTACGTTTGAAAAAATTAAAAATATCCTTGACTTTTTTATTCACGTAATTTTATTTTCACGTACAAACAACAATAGCATAATTTATTTTATATCTAGATTAAAAAAAGCATTATTATAATTTTTTTTTTAATGGAGAATGTGAATCAAAATATTTATAATAGACTTAAAACAATTTTAATGTTTTACGATGTAGTACTTATAAAGTCTTTAACAAATAGCATCAGAGAATATTAAAACACGCAAATATTTTTTGCTGGGGGTCTTATTATTGAATATAGGCACGAGTTTCCCTGATAATAGCATCTATAAGTTCGCTAAATTACTTTATTCAAGAGAAATGATTGCTCTCGCACGTAAGAATACTTTTTCTTCTTTATCATTCAAAATCTCATTAACTTCTTTGTCATTTTTTGGGTGTTGTCAACCGAACTTGGATTGGTTCTATATTTATGTTCTTCAAAGAATCTCCCTTTTTATCCAACCCTTTACAAAAGAGATATTAAACTACATAGTCTAAGTAATTACCCAACCCTCGAAAGAATCGTCCTTCCTGTTCTTAAAAAAGAAAACTAGGCATAACCAGTACTAGAATTTGGCTTAGAATTAAATTTTTTTTCAAATTTGTAATAATAATATTATTTTCACGAAGAAAATTTCACGTGACCCTTTCGCCGATCGTAAATTAATGATCCGCGAATTTTGTTGTAATGCCCAGGATCATCCAAGGAATTTATTAATTATAAACCGCTGCAATATATTTATAGTAGGTATATAACCTACGAATTTTGAAGTGTTTTAAAGTGAAATACGTATAAAAACCTCCTGGAATGAAGTTAAACTGATTCATATACAATATTTAGTATTGTATAGTTCTTTGTACTATTTTGAGAAAATAGTTTTATGATTTTATTACTTCGGGAAATAATTAATTTTATTAGTTAACAAATGAGGATGATGATATAATGTTTACGATCATCAGCCTTTTAATGAAGATTATAATTTTAGAAATAATTAATTTTATTGGTTATTTAATGGAGATCACAAATTGAGAAATAATCACGCAGAAAAATGATGATCATAAGTTAGGATGAGGACATAACAACATATATAATAACATTCGATCGACCTTCTTAGAGATAACCTTTAACCTTTAATCTTTAACCTTTAACCTTCAAAAAGACAAACTTTGGATCTCAAATTATTATATTTTACACATTCCTTTTAATATTCGATTCTTTTGTACTATTTTCTTATGATGAAAAAGTACCTTTCTTAATAATTTATGAATTTTATTGATGATTTAATCTAAGTTACCCTTGTAGTTTCACCGGGACAAACAAGTTATTTTATTAATTTTATTCGTGAATTTCATTTTATTATTATATTTTTGGGAGGTGAATTCATGAATTTTATTAATTTTTATTAGAGAAATAATTTTTGAAAGTGGGTTTTTGGTGAAATTTCATGAGAAATAATTTATTTTTGATATTACGGAAGGGGAAATTATTGTAGTTTATTAGTAAAAATTTATTTTAGATTTGGAATATTTAATGAATTTATAATTTTTATTAGATGAATTTTATTTTATTTTATTATTTTGTTATTTTTGATTTGATATTATTATATACCTGCTCACTAGTGAGCAGGAAATTTATTAATGAAAACCAAGGATTTAATGTAAGGTCACAAGACCCCGGCCTTACAAGTGGAGGACCTGAGTATTGTAATGATCATCCTCATATGATTCCAACGATAGGATGAAGGATTTGAGGATTAATGAAAAGGGTATTTTATAATTTATCTTTAGAAAAATTCGAGGATTAATGAAGAAGGAAAAAGAATTATAGTTTAGCTTTCTTTATTGGTTGTAATTTGGTCACCGTATTGCCTTAATGCCCTAAATTCTATACATAATATGAAATACCTTGTTTTTATACCGGTATTGATGACCTTGTATAGGTGCTACGAGAGCTGTTAAATCAAGCCGTAGTAAAATAACGCATGCATGTAATAACGGCCATCTAAGTTACAAATGGGAATTTTAGAAATAGATTTTATGAGGGTAGATTTGGAAGAAATGGTGAAAGAAAAATATTTTTAAAAATACGAAAAAGAATTTTAATTTATTAATGAAAGAAAAGAAAAATTTGAGGGTATGATATAATTTTGAGAAATTTTGAGAGATTAAAAGGATGGAATTATTATATTTTACACATTCCTTTTGCTATTTCCCCACAGCACTTCAATAGCAACTCTATTTTCCTGCGTCCAAACTTGTTTGATAACTTATACTTTCGAATGAAAAATCGCTATTTCGTGAGCTCACCCAAGTGTTTTTTGAGAAAAAACTTGTATCTTCGTTAAAAACTCGTTTCACTATTAAAAAGACTCCATTTTAATCTTTGTAAACCTAAATTTTGACCGAGTGATCGACAAGTAAGGCCGGGCAAAAAAAATTTTTAGATTCTCGGGACATAAAATTTTAAAAATGACCCGGCCGGCCGGCATTTTTTTTTATATTTGTAAAATTTTTTTATATGTAAAATTTTTTTACGCCACATTGGCCAATAACTTATAATCACGTTATAAAATTTTTTACTATAAAAAAAAATTTCCCATTTTTCGAAAAACTGACCCGGCCGGGTCACGAGAATCTAAAATTTTTTTTTGCCCGGCCTAAGTTTCATTATGGAAAGCCACCCTTGACAAGATGTGATATTTGGGCATCATGCCTGTTGATGTCTCGGATCATATCGGATATACAGTCAAGTCTCTCTAAGCACACCCTCTATAAGTACACTCCATCTATAAGTACACTCCCAAGCTCAGCAGTCCTGAGCTTGGGACTTAGTAGTTAAGACTTAAGTGCATCCTTTTTATTAACACCGTGCAGTAAATTTTCCGAACCATATATATTAAAGTATATTCCCTAAATGCACTCACGTGATTTCAACTCTTGATCCACCAATAATTTTGTGTAAAATAAGAGGTAAAATGGTGGAACATTATTTTTTTAAATAAACGTCACGCAATTTTTGCTGTGCAAGTGCGCGTCGCTGCGGTTTTATCCCAATATCTCATTGCAGTTTGTGACGTTAAATATGTACAATACGGCATGTAATATAATAAACAATAATAAAATATAATTTTTTATATCACATGAAATTTTATAAAATTATATAAGTGCACACCCTCTATAAGTGCACGTTCATGCACTTAGAGAGAGTTGATATGATGTTTGTACAAATTTATATAACCGGTAAATTTACCATAAACAAAATTTACTATTTTCATATATCTGCATGATATAACTGACATACATGAAATGCATGACGTCTGAACATCAACCATTGCAATATTATGGTGCAATATTTTATGACCCTATTTTATATGCAAAAAAAAAAATTCTATTTTTGTACAAACTTTCTTCTCGTTTCCTTTCTTGTTAATTTGTACTTCCCATTATTATCTTCTATGCTGAAATGTTTATTTATTACGCCCAATGTTTATACATATTTCCACTAGTTGATCACATGTGCATCCCAACTAAATAAGTAATAATAACAAACTAAAAAATAATTGTATGCATTTTACTCCGATAAAAGTACTGGAATTCTTAGAAACTCTTGATGACACATAATTCAGATATAAATAAAGTACTAAGTGCGTTCAAAGTTTCAAATTCATTATCTTATTGATACTTGTTTATAATATGGAACCTTTAAATACAATTGATGAAAATTCTTTTGACCCGACTCCAAGATTAAAATCAAGTCCTATACCGATTAAATTTATTTCTTTTGATATAGGAGATAAAAATTGTATTTATTGTGGAAATGAATATGTTAAGACGCTTTTTTGTTACCAACATTATTGCAAAAAATGTTTATCAAGTTATATTAATGACATAACTGATAATAATATTTACTTAGACGTATATATTTACACAATGGACTTAGAATGTATTGAACATGAAATAAGTAGGACAAAAGTACCGCAAATTATTCAAGAATGCTGCATAAACTGTTTGAGAATTTTATGTTTTAAACAAATAGATGGATACATTAGTGATTATGGACTTGATAGAAACAATCTCACCATATACTATAATGTGATTGAAAGTGAAAAATACTGCAAGTTATGTGGAAAGTCACTATATCAAGGAACAGATAGAAAGATTATGATGCAATCTAAATTATGCTCAGATTGTTATCTAATTTCTTCTGGACTGATAGAATCAACCTTGTTTAAAAAGCAAATTTCAATTCTTTGCTTACCTTGGTGGTATAATAGTTCTTTTTGTGACATATGTCGTGCAAAGTTAAAATTTATATCAGACAGTCAGAAGTACTGTGTAGATTGTTATTTATTTTATATTGGATGCAGATATTGTTTAACAACAAATATTATATTTGGAATTACAGGCCAATCTCAATGTAGAAAATGTAAAAGAATATCACTTATCATAAACAGCAGTGATTACAGTGGACTTGATGATTTTCTTCTTAATAATATTATATATGATTATTTAGAGAGAGTTGAGTTTGCAAATAGTGTAAAAATAATTGATAAATATTTTGTACTACAGAATATATTAAGTTCTATCTTTAAAATAAATGGTAGTATAAGAACAATTAGATGGATACCGTTTTCTCAATTTATGAATGTAAAAGAAATAGCAAAAGGGGGATATGGTATTATATATAAAGCAACTTGGTTAAGTAAAAATGAAACTGTCATTTTAAAAAGATTTGAAAATTCTAAAAATATTGCCAAATATTTTTTAAATGAGGTAAATAAATACCTTTAAATAATTTTTTGAATAATTCCTTAATAAATGAATTTAATCTTTAAATCTTTAAATTTAATAGTTAAAAGCATTACTACATTGTATTAAAAATTATAACGGTCATCTCATTAAAACTTATGGATTTACAAAAGATCCTGAATTAGAGGATTATATAATAGTTATGAGATATGCGTCAGAAGGAGATTTGCATAAGTATTTACAGAAAAATTTTACAAAAGTTAAATGGAATAAACAAAAACCACATATTTTATGGCAAATTTCAAAGGGGTATTTATATTATATATTATTTTATTCTATATATCAGGTAATTAATTTTTTATTATTTTAGACTTGAAGCCATTCATAATGAAAATTTTATACATCGAGACTTTCATAGTGGAAATATATTATTTGATTCCAATGATACTTATAAAAATGGTAAATGGAAAACCGGAGACCTAGGATTATCACAAGCTGTAAATAATAATAGATTATCAAATAATGAAATATATGGAGTAATACCCTATATTGCACCAGAAATCTTCAAAGGATCTAAATTTACTAAAGAAGCTGATATTTATAGTTTTGGTATGATTATGTGGGAACTTACAACAGGTTGTAAACCTTTTAATAATATTAAACATGATCATAGTCTTATTTATAAAATTCTTGATGGTGAACGCCCTAAAATTACGGAAGATACTCCAGAATGTTATGCTAATTTAATGAAAAGTTGTTGGGACCCTGATCCAAAGAAAAGGCCTTCTATAAAAGAAATTCGTTTAGCTTTTGGTAGATGGTATTTTAAAGGTGAAAATAAAACAGAATTCAATCAAGCCGAAACAATAAGAAAGAAACTGATAGAATCGAAGAAGATTGGACCTGAATTTGCTGAAAAACGGCATTCTGAAGCCATTTATACAAGTAGACCATTAAGTGCTTTAATTTCTAAATGTTCATCCACTTATTCATCATCAATAATTTCATTTGGCAATAAACAAGGTATTATTACTACATTGTAATTTTAAAATATTTTATCTATTATTTATAAGGAATATGCAATACAATTTAGATTCTAATTATATTTCAGCGGAATTAGAGCTTGATATAGACATTGAAAGGTATTTAAATAACAAAAGAAAAATGTTTTTAACGAAACAACTATTTTTTATTAACTAATCATTACAAAATTTAAGTTCAATTCAAAATTTTTCTCTCCTTAAAAAAGAGAAGGAATGAAATATTTTTTAAATGTTGAAACTCATGATAATGGTAAATATTTATCTGGCTTTGATTTATTTTTGTTTTAATATTTACATTAATGTTTATTTGAGTCAAATTTAAAGCATATTATTATAGAAAACATGTACATAGAACTATGAAAGTTAAAATATTTCGTTATTAGAGCATTTAGCAGAGGATTTAGCAACTTTCAATGGTTTGTATTAGACTTTTTCATTATTAAAGCAAAAAATAAGAATCTATAAGAAGAATTTGCAATTTTTCATTTGATAGAGATTACAATTAGTTTAGAAAAAAATTGTAAAATCAAATAATTTATTTCCTAACTTGTTTTTTGACGTTATTTATCCGATTATCTGATTTCTGGAAGAAATTTTAGTGATTTCTCAATTTTAGGATTTTTAGGGTAGTTTCATTGGCGATAGTATGATTTTGAAGTGGTGATCATCCTGCATGACCTTCCTTATTCATTCACTTTTTCGCTTAATTTGTAGTTTGTCCTCTGATCTTCATGCAGATTTTCATCTTTTTGGGAATGCACCATGTGAACTTCGTAGTTGAATCTTATACTATAGCTATATAGCTATATAGCTATAGCTATAGCTATTGCTATTGCTATTGCTATTGCTATTGCTATTGCTATTGCTATAGCTATAGCTATAGCTATAGACGTTGTTATTGCAATATTGCAATATTGCAATATTGCTTCTTTGATATCATTAGAATAAAATTACAAAATATTCATTTTTGTGCCACTTTTACTACATATTAACTTGCGGCATCAAGCAATAAGTTTTATATTTGTATTTAATTTTGTTGATCGTTATTGATTTACAAAGAAATAAAATATTCAAATATATTTCTTTTTTTCGTTAAAAAAATTAAAACGTGTAGATGATCATGCAGATCTTGTGATAATCAATTAAAAAGTGTTAGACGAAATTTTTTTTCAAAAATTTAAAATTTTTTCTTTTTTTATAAAACATCATAAATTTTTTTTACATTTTTTTTCTATTTGTAAGATTAAATATTTGGATATTACATAATTACAAATTAAATTTATAAGACTTTCTTTTAGAAAATAATGTGATATTTCATAAAAAATATTTTTTCTTACTATTTTTATTTTAAACTACTTGAATTTATAATTAATGAAAGAATTAATTTAAAATTCATGTTATTTCAAATTTTTGTCAACTCAGTTCTTAATTTTCATATTACATTTTTTTTATATAAAATTTTTTTAAATTAAACTTCTTTTCCAAATACATTATAATCTTCACTTTGGACAAATGAAATTAACTTTATTTATTAATTAAAAGTTGTTCAGGCAGGTTAAAACCACTTGAATATTAATTTTCATGAATGTAGGTGTAGTGCTTAGAGAAGATTGCATTTTTGTTGATGATATTAACTCTCTTTTCTATTTTTTAATTTAGAACATAATATCTCCACTTTGGACAAATGAAATCAACTTCATTTATTAATTGAAAGTTGTTCAGGCAGGTTGAAACCACTTGAATATTAATTTTCATGAATGTAGATGTAGTGCTTAAAGAAGATTGCATTTTTCTTGATAATATTAACTCTTTTTTCTATTTTTTTTTAATTTAGAGTGTAATATCTCCACTTTGGACAAATGAAATCAACTTCATTTATTAATTGAAAGTTGTTCAGGCAGGTTGAAACCACTTGAATATTAATTTTCATGAATGTAGGTGTAGTTCTTAGAGAAAATTGCATTTTTGTTGATGATATTAACTCTCTTTTCTATTTTTTAATTTAGAGCGTAATATCTCCACTTTGGACAAATGAAATCAACTTTATTTATTAATTGAAAGTTGTTCAGGCAGGTTGAAACCACTTGAATATTAATTTTCATGAATGTAGGTGTAGTGCTTAGAGAAGATTGCATTTTTGTTGATGATATTAACTCTCTTTTCTATTTTTTTAATTTAGAGCGTAATATCTCCACTTTGGACAAATGAAATCAACTTCATTTATTAATTGAAAGTTGTTCAGGCAGGTTGAAACCACTTGAATATTAATTTTCATGAATGTAGGTGTAGTGCTTAGAGAAGATTGCATTTTTGTTAATGATATTAACTCTCTTTTCTATTTTTTTAATTTAGAGCGTAATATCTCCACTTTGAACAAATGAAATCAACTTCATTTATTAATTGAAAGTTGTTCAGGCAGATTAAAAGCACTTGAATATTAATTTTCATGAATGTAGGTGTAGTGCTTAAAGAAGATTGCATTTTTCTTGATGATATTAACTCTCTTTTCTATTTTTTTTTAATTTAGAGCGTAATATCTCCACTTTGGACAAATGAAATCAACTTCATTTATTAATTGAAAGTTGTTCAGGCAGATTAAAAGCACTTGAATATTAATTTTCATGAATGTAGGTGTAGTGCTTAAAGAAGATTGCATTTTTCTTGATGATATTAACTCTCTTTTCTATTTTTCTTTAATTTAGAGCGTAATATCTCCACTTTGGACAAATGAAATCAACTTTATTTATTAATTGAAAGTTGTTCAGGCAGGTTAAAAGCACTTGAATATTAATTTTCATAAAATTTTATTTTTTTGTAGCTGTATTAACTTTAAAACACTTATTACAACTTACGTCATTATTTTAAATAATAAGAATTAATTTATATTATTGGCTAATTATAATCACATGATACTAAGGATTTTATATTTGATTTAATAATTTAGTAAAATATTATTAAAATCAAATTCATATAAATGCAACTAATATTAATAATTGTAATTTAAGCAGTAAATTCATTAACCAAATCGTGTAAATTCTATGCTTAAATTATGTAATTTCTGTGATCAAATCAATATAAATTCGGCATAAATTATGGTCAAATCATGCAAAATGATACATTTTTGTGATATGGAATTGTGCATTTTTCCGTATCCCTATATAGATTAGAAACATTATTTTTAAGAAAAAATTGTATAAAACCTTATTAAAAACATGATTTTTTATAGGTTTAATTATAATAAAATTTTATTATTTGGTAATATTTTACATACAATTCAATTTATTTATATCAAAAAATTTTTTTAATTATAAATGTTATGTTTGGGGGACGAAGTCCCCTGGCAAATCGCATATTCTAGTTATAAATAAATTTCAAAACTTTGTGTAACACTACCATATTTTCAAGAGAAACTACTTAAATAACTGAAAATTTCTCAAGATTTCCTCTGGTAATCTCTAATAATTGACCCTTCTCTACATAGTCATTCAGGAAAATTCTGGATTTTCCAGATTTGTGAAAACCTATTTCGGGAGTCGCACTAATTTGAAAATAGTGATAAAGTCACTTCCAAATCTTAGTTAATTTCAGGGATTGTTTATTGTTGCTAATAAATTTATGAAATCCACTTAGTTTATTACAGTATAAGAGAAAAAAGTCTCTTAATTTACATCATATTAGAATTTAGTAGTGAATAAATTATTTGACAAATAATTACATAAAAACAAATGACAAAATATCTTAAATTATAATAAGGGGTGGCAAAGTCAGTATCATACTAGAGTTTGGAATCAGTTGCATTTTTTGAAAACCAAGGATTCAACCAGTTTGACCTCTTTCAATTGTTTTTACAAAACTGGCTAAACCCGATTTAGCGCTTAATAGTTATTATGCAGCTAAGTAGGATCATGTCATTTTTAACATACAATTATTATTGCGTAAAATATTTTTGATATTTTTTGATGCATTACGTCATTTAGACTAAATATCACAAATATTAATTTTTATAGGTAAAATAACTATCATTTACTATGCATTTTATATGGAACACGTCTGCAATAACACAGTTATTGGGTATGGTAGTTAAACTATTATTTATCAAATTTACATAATAAATAAATATAATGAAGTTAGCCTCAAATGAAGTTATGTTCCTAACTTTCTGGTTATATTTTATTGTAATTTTCAAAATTATTGAAATTGATATAGTGTGATTTTTTCCATGCATTATTTATACACAAAACACAGATTTCATCCAGATATTATCCAGGTAACAAATGGAAAATGTCCATAAAATGTATGTAAAATAACCTGAAAAATAAAATTCACACTGAAAATTTTATAATTTTGAATACCACAATAATTACCAACTCTACAATGAACTACATGAACAGATTAGAGATTAGGATTGAAACAGTTCTCTCATGAATTCATTATTAGGGATGGGGACGGTTCCATCGGTTCAGTTCTGGTTCTATAGAACAGCGGAACCAGTTCCGAGCAGAACCGTTCTGAAAAATCAGTTCCAATCAGTTCAGTTCTATGGAACGGTCCGTTTCTGAGTAGAACCGTTCGAAAAGTTGGTTCCAAGCAGTTCAACTCTATAGAACGGTCCAAGAAGTTAACTAAATGCTACCCGGAAAAAAGGTTATCCGGTAAGATACATATGAACTGAATGGAACCAAACTGCTCGAATCAAACGGTTCCGTTCTAGGAACTGAACTGGGTTCTCAGTTCTGACTCTGTTCTCAGTTCCAAACTGCTCAGCAGTGGAACTTTTCCATCCCTATTCATTATTCATAAAATAATTCACATACATGATGGTTTAACCACATTATACAAATTCTGCTTTACTTGACAAAAACTGCAACCATACATTTCGTGTAAAGGAGATTATGCATTTATACCTATTGCAAAAACTGTAAAGTGACTTACACATAAATAAAAAAGTTTATGATATAGTTAGAAGGTGCAAATATAACCAATCTTGTATCTCATTTAAGGGAAAATTATCTGGAATGTTTAGATGAACAGTATGAATTTGAATATTAAACTTAAATTTCCTAAAACAAATTGAATTGCAAATAAAAAATTACTTTAATAAATATCATATTTGCATTCAATGATGGAAATTCAATATTCTAAGTGTATGCATGCACAAAATTTAAAAACCCTGCACATGGCCAAAATTTTTGTGTGTACAAAATGCAAAATGTACACACAAAAATTTGCACATTTGCACACATTTTTAAATATTTCTACAATTTCTATACATTGCATATAATGTAAAATCTCAAATAATGTGCATATTCTGCACATGATACAAACCTGAATTTCCAGAACTGCTTGTATTTACAGTCATCCCTCTCTATAGTCATCCCCTATATAAGCACACCCTCTCTTAAGTCATACCACTTTCAAGTCCTGATTTTTTATATAGTGAAATGCCCCCTATATAGTCACAAATTGATTATAGTCACTATCACAGCAATCGTTGACCTGATGTAATAGTTAACATATGGAAAATTCCCACTTATAGTCATTTCACGTGATTGAATTTATATTTGAAAAATGTATATCGCATTCTGAAGATAATTATTTCATCAGTTTCATAGTATAATTTCATAATAACAATAAGATTTGCTTAAAATACAGTTAAAATGGATATAAAAGGAGTGGTAACTTTATGCATTTTTTCATGTATGCATTTGTCAGTTTATGCTGTAGGCTAAAAAATTGTATAAGCTCAAATTCGGTAAGGTGGAAGGTAGGAAAAATTAAAATTATTATTTTTTTTTTTTATAATATGATTTCTATATCTGATAATCAAGTTAGCATTCATTTTACTTACAATAAAAAATTATATATAATCACGCCAAATCAAAACTTTGCATAGATGTGACTGTACATGTAAAGCCTCACTATAAGCATACCTCTCCATAGTCATACCATTTGGTGGTCCCGAAGGATGTGACTGTAGAGGGGGACAACTGTAATAATATTTAATTCCTTTTACTTTACAGGCCTGGTCATAAGTATCTGTACCTAATATTTCTGAAGTTATATGATAACCTATCCTAAAAATTTCCAGGATTGAAGATCAATACTAATCTTGATCACCTACAAAATTAGAACAAATAAATCAGGAGTTAGATGATCGATGAATTTTAGCTGCAAAATATCGATCTTTCCTAATAAATTATAAAATAGTTTTTGTGCGTAAATATTCAATCAAAATTTTGAAAAAATAGTTACTTACATTCATTATAAGTAAAATTATGGCCACTTATTGGGCCAAAAATACCATTAAAATAAAAACTTAAATAATTTTTATGGTGACTTTTTTACTCTATCTGGAATTTAGCAAACCAATTTGCTTTCAGGCTTCAGCAGAACCTTAATACCCATTTTATGCATAGTAGATCTCCTGGCTTATTCCTATGAGATTTTGACAAAAAAAACTTAGAATATAAATACTGCATAAAATTAATGATACTCACCATATTCAAAAATTGCGAAAAAAAGAAAGGAAGATTATGGTATAATTGAAATTCCCTGGCTATGCATCTAATCTGATAAAATTCTAAAGAAATGTGTAATGACACTTAAAAATTAATATATGTCAAAAATATATGTACTTACTAAAAGGTTAGGGCATGAAATAATGAAGGAATGAAAATATTCATGTAAAAAATGATAATTTTTATAAGACACAAAATTTGCCTGATCATCTAACTTTTGATTTATATATTGTACAACCCTCTAATTTGTATGTGATCAAGATTAGTACTTCAATCCTAGGGTAGTTTATCACATGACTTTGGAAAAATATTGGGTACGGATACTTGTGACATACAATAAAATATTTCCATATAACTGATAAATATAAAGAATAAAAGATTTATTAAATATCTTTTATTATACAATCAAAACACTCAGAATATCCATGAACTAAAATTTTAGAATATTCATGAACTAAAATTTCAGTAAGTTTGCGACTTGTATAATATGCTTGTGGATGATATTGTATAATAAAATCATTTGCTTGTTCTTGTACTAAAGCTTTGTCTGCTTCTACAAATTCCAACACATTATTTTTTAATTGATTGTCAATATTAGGTACTAAATATTTATAATTTCCATCCCTGTTTACTTTATAATATTCATTAATCCATCTAATCCATTCAGATATAATATTTTCAAGCATTATTGTAGTTGGTCTATTGGAAGAATTTGAATCCCAACATTTTTTCATTAAATCTATATAACATTTTGGAGTATTTTTCATAATTTTAGGACGTTTCCCTTCACAAATACTCAAGCAAAGTTCAAGATCATGCGCTTCATAATTAAATGGAGGAATACCTGATGTAATTTCCCACATTATCATTGAAAAACTATAAATATCACTTGCTGGGGTATAGGGTTTATTTCTTAATATTTCAGGTGCCATATAAGGTAAAACTCCATAAATTTCATTATTATTAGAATCTTGTATTTCACTTATAGGTTTACATAATCCTAAATCAATAATAAATATTTCATTGTAATTATCTGATACTAAAATGTTACCATCATGGAAATCACCATGAGTTAAATTTGATTCATGAATTACTTTAAGTCCTAATATAATTTTTTTCAATAATTGTAACTTTTCTTGCCACTTTAATTTAATTATATTAGATAAACATTTTCTTAAACTTCCTTTTTTTGCATAACTCATAACTATTATATAATTTAAATTATTTGGATTTTGGGTAATTCCAAGAAATTGAATAAATTTTGAAAATGATTTTTTCTGACAATTATAATGATATTTCCACTATAAAAATGATAAAAAATTATTAAATTTTTGCAAAAAAATAAAATTTGCTATTAAATATAAGTACCATACCTCATTCAGAAATTTATTATTTAAAGTTGATGAATTATTAAGCGTTTTAAGAATGACCTCATAACCTGTTTGAAAATTACATCTATTCCATTGTTGTTTACTAAAATTCCAACTATAAATAGGTCCATCTGACCAAATAGCTTTATAAATTTCACTAAATCCTCCTTTATCATAATAATTAATGCTTGACAATTTATTATAAGGTATCCATTCTAATATTTCATAATTATTTTTAGCATTTAGTTGTGCTTCTTGAATAAATTTATCAATAAATTCATTTTTACTAGTCCACTTTGAAAAATCTTGTTGAAATCGTTTAGCATTACATTGTAGACACCACTGATAATCAGTATATGGTTGTTTGCATTCATTACATAATTCAACCTCATTTCCGGAATTTACTTTGTTACTTTCTGCTGCTTTTTGATGCCAATAAAAAGCTTTTTCTAAATTCTTTTCTGTACCTTCTCCATTTGAATAACACATAGCTAAATTAGACATTGCTTTTTCATCACCATTTTCTGCTGCTTTTTGATACCAATAAAAGGCTTCTTTTAAATTCTTTTCTGTTCCTTCTCCGTTTCTATAACATATGGCTAAACCGAACATTGCATTAATATGATCTTTTTCTGCTGCTTTTTGATACCAATAAAAAGCTTTTTCTAAATTCTTTTCTGTTCCTTCTCCATTTAAATAACAAACAGCCAAACTAAACATTGCTTTTTCATCATCTTTTTCTGCTGATTTTTGATACCAATAAAAGGCTGCTTCTAAATTTTTTTCTGTACCTTCTCCATTTAAATAACATATGGCAAGATTAAACATTGCTTTTTCATCTCCATTTTTTGCTGCTTTTTGATACCAATGAAAGGCTTTTTCCAAATTCTTCTTTATTCCTTCTCCATTTCCATAACTATTGGCCAAATTAAACATTGCATTAGTATAACCTTTTTCTGCTGCTTTTTGATACCAATAAAAAGCTTTCTCTAAATTCTTTTCTGTTCCTTCTCCATTCCTATAACATATAGCTAAACCAAACATTGCATTAATATAATCTTTTTCTGCTGCTTTTTGATACCAATAAAAAGAGTTTTCTAAATTTTTTTCTGTTCCTTCTCCATTTTTATAACATATAGCTAAACCAAACATTGCATTAATATGATCTTTTTCTGCTGCTCTTTGACACCAATAAAAGGCTTTTTCTAAATTTTTTTCTGTTCCTTCTCCATTTTCATAACATATAGCTAAATTAAACATTGCATTAATATAATTTTTTTCTGCTGCCTTTTGATACCAATAAAAAGCTTTTTTGAAATCCTTTTCTGTTCCTTCTCCATTTCTATAACATGTAGCTAAACCAAACATTGCATTAATATGATCTTTTTCCACTGCTTTTTGATACCAATGAAAAGCTTTTTCTAGATTCTTTTCTGTTCCTTCTCCATTTCTATAGCATATAGCTAAATTAAACATTGCATCTTTAACATTATTTTCTGCTGCTTTCTGATACCAATAAAAGGCTTCTTCTAAATTCTTTTTTATTCCTTCTCCATTTCTATAACATATAGCTAAATTAAACATTGCTTCTTTAACTCCACTTTCTGCTGCCTTTTGATACCAATAAAAGGTCTTTTCTAAATTCTTTTCTACTTCTTCTCCATTTGTATAACATATGGCTAATTTAAACATTGCTTCTTTAACTCCATTTTTTGCAGCTTTTTGATACCAATAAAAGGTTTTTTCTAAATTTTTTTCTGTTCCTTCTCCATTTCTATAACATATAGCTAAATTAAACATTGCTTTAATATGGTCTTTTTCTGCTGCTTTTTGATACCAATAAAAAGTTTTTTCTAAATTCTTTTCTATTCCTTCTCCATTTTTATAACATATAGCTAAACTAAACATTGCTTTTTCATCGCCATTTTCTGCTGCCTTTTGATACCAATAAAAGGCTTTTTCTAAACTTTTTTCTGTTCCATCTCCATTTCTATAACATATGGCTAAACCAAACATTGCTTCTTTAATACCATTTTCTGCTGCTTTTTGATACCAATAGAAGGCTTTTTCTAAATTCTTTTCTGTTCCTTTTCCATTTAAATAACATATAGCTAAACTAAACATTGCTTTTTCATCTCCATTTTCTGCTGATTTCTGATACCAATAAAAGGCTTCTTCTAAATTCCTTTCCGTTCCTTCTCCATTTAAATAACATGTAGCTAAATTATTCATTGCTTTTTCATTATCATTTTCTGCTGCTTTTTGATACCAATAAAAAGCTTTTTCAAAATCCTTTTCTGTTCCTTCTCCATTTCTATAACATGTGGCTAAACCAAACATTGCGTTAATATGATCTTTTTCTGCTGCTTTTTGATACCAATAAAAAGCTTCTCCTAAATTCTTCTCTGTTCCTTGTCCATTTATATAACATACGGCTAATTTAAACATTGCATTAATATAATCTTTTTCTGCCGCTTTTTGATACCAATAAAAAGCCTTTTCTAAATTTTTTTCTGTTCCTTGTCCATTTATATAACATACAGCTAAATTAAACATTGCATTAATGTGGTTTTTTTCTGCTGCTTTTTGATACCAATAAAAAGTTTTTTCTAAATTCCTTTCTGTTCCTTCTCCATTTATATAGCATATAGCTAAATTGAACATTGCATCAGTATACCCATTTTCTGCTGCTTTTTGATACCAATAAAAGGCTTTTTCTAAATTCTTTTCGGTTCCTTTTCCATTTTCATAGCATATAGCTAAATTAAACATTGCTTCTTTAACATCATCTTTGGCTGCTTTTTTATACCAATAAAAGGCCATGCTTAAATTCTTTCCTGTTCCTTCTCCACTTCTATAACTATTGGCTAAATTAAACATTGCATTGGTATAACCATTTTTTGCTGCTTTTTGACACCAATAAAAGGCTTTCTCTAAATTCCTTTCTGTTCCTTCTCCATTTAAATAACATGTGGCTAAATTATACATTGCTTTTTCATTATCATTTTCCGCTGCTTTTTGATACCAATAAAAAGCTTTTTTGATATTCTTTGCTGTTCCTTCTCCATTTTTATAACTATTGGCTAAACTATTCATTGCAACTTCATTACCATTTTCTGCTGCTTTTTGATGCCAATAAAAAGCTTTTTTGAAATTCTTTTCTGTTCCCTCTCCATTTAAATAACATATAGCTAAATTAGACATTGCTTTTTCATTACCATTTTCTGCTGCTTTTTGATACCAATAGAAAGCTTTTTCTAAATTCTTTTCTGTTCCTTTTCCATTATAATAATTATTGGCTAAACTATTCATTGCAACTTCATTACCATTTTCTGCTGCTTTTTGATACCAATAGAAGGCTTTTTCTAAGTTCTTTTCTGTTCCTTCTCCATTATAATAACTATTGGCTAAACTATTCATTGCAACTTCATTACCATTTTCTGCTGCTTTTTGATACCAATAGAAAGCTTTTTCTAAATTCTTTTCTGTTCCTTTTCTATTATAATAATTATTGGCTAAACTATTCATTGCAACTTCATTACCATTTTCTGCTGCTTTTTGATACCAATAGAAGGCTTTTTCTAAGTTCTTTTCTGTTCCTTCTCCATTATAATAACTATTGGCTAAACTATTCATTGCAACTTCATTACCATTTTCTGCTGCTTTTTGATACCAATAGAAAGCTTTTTCTAAATTCTTTTCTGTTAATACTCCATTGTTATAACTATTGGCTAAATTAAACATTGCTTCTTTATCACCATTTTTTGCTGCTTTTTTATACCAGCAAAAGACTTTCTTAACTTCTCTATTACTATTTTTTACTACTGTTTTATACCGATTAAAGACTTTTTTACAATTCATTTCTGTCTCTATATTAAGCATTGCTTTTTTATCCCTAAATTTTGTTTTTATTTTGGCTATTCAGATAGTTTACTAAAAATTTTTATTTTTAGACGAATTTTTTGACAGAATTTTTTTTTTTATTCAATACGTCTTTCTATTTGTTCTTGTCCAACATTACAATTAAATAAACAATCATAACGCAGATCAGTGCATCGGATAAAATATAGCCCGAAAGAGTGACAATCGACGAATTTCTATCACATGATTTTAAATTCAGCGATCAATTGCCAAATTAAAACAGTTAACCCAAACAAAGCGGCACTTATTGTTCTTCCTTCAAAAAAAACTAAACAGCCCCTATAAAAAAGGAATGTTTAGAAAACATAAAAACATACATAAAATAAACATAAAATGTACATTATACATAAAATGTCTAAATGTCCATAGAATACATAGGATATATGCAAAAGGGACTCATATACTTTTTTGTACATTTTATATACAGTGAGCCCATTTTGTGTATTTTTTATATATTTTATGGACATTCTATAGACATTTTATGTATATTGTATATTTTACGTATATATTCTAAACATTCCTTTTTATAGGGCAGGCTACTTCATACACTGACACCCAGTTAGCCAAAGATACTTACAATAATAATACATTTAATATAAGTGATAGTGAGAACTCTAAAAACAACGGAACAATAAAACTTCTATACAACAATTCACAGTATTTAAAACAATGGTAATTAACCTTCTGAAAAATTACAAGGTCTCAACGACTCAATGCATAACGCCCACATTAACGATCGATCTATTGGATCACGTGATTCGGCTATTAACGTTCACGGCTTCAAATAGTACTACAGCTCATATTTTCCCAAATCAGAAACACATTTAAGGGGTTTCATTCTTTTGTGGAATCGTAGGAATACAAACCTAATGTTTTATTCCAATAACAGTCATTGTATAACTCAATCGGTTAACCACTCATAGGCTCTGTTCAAGCTAAATTAATTTATTACGAAAACACGTTGAACAAATTATTGCAGATAGCCCTAATAATTATCCAATAAAAGATTCGACAACATTGTAAACTATACTGATATTATAAAATATAATAAATATATTGACATCAATAACCGTAGACTTAACACCTATCTAAGATATCGAACTGCATCAGCAGTAGTTTCAGTCCGTCTAATGAGTTGGAGTATATAATTAAAGATAGCTATCATCAACATCATGAAGTTATAATGTGTCAACATATGCCATGTTTTACTCATCACCAAAAATGTAAAACGGCGAACTGTTTGTCAATAAACGCCCACTTAGAAACGATGCAAACCGACGACTAGCAGCTGAAAACGCATATATTTGGTTGAAAACCGCTTGGAAAACGCCCAAAACAACATAAAAAACGCATATATTATAGTGTAAAATAGTGTTAATTAAAACTTTTATTAATAGTATAACAACGTAATGTCAACGTATTGTTTATTATGTTACAATCTTATTATATTGAATCAAGTAAAAAAATTCTAGTTGCACCATCATCATTCTTCAATCGAGAAAAAAAAATCGATCCCATAATTTCTCTGTCCGTTCACGTGAACGTCATCCAATTATTTATTTTTTGATGATCGTCAGCATAGGGAAGGTTCTAAATTTAGAAACCGAGTTTTATCAATGTTACACATGATTTTACTATAAAATTCAATCCGCCATAGGATAAATGTATTATAGTACATAGTAAACAACTTAACATCTGACAAAAGCACTTTGTTTTATTGAAAACTACCAACATATTCAAAGACATCAGATGACATCCAGTGTTCCACCAAGTTTTCTGAACTATACCTACATGTTACAGTTGCTACACATATGCGTCAATTTCTGGAATTTGGCATTTGCATCAAAAAAACCAACTTCACCACATAAGCACAAATCATCAGGTGCACAAAAATAATAGATCAATATCAGATGATGTGAATAAAATTGATCGTCATATGATTTTTTTAATATATCAATAAAAAATTGGAATAAAATTATTGTGATAAAATTTTAAATAACTTGATGTATATAGCTAAATGGATGAATTTATATTTATTTAAAAGAGAAAACAATATCCAATGAATCTAAAAGCACATGAATTGAATCAATGGTTGCTAAGTAAATGCATTCGGTATATTTATTTTTAATTTTTAACTTTGATCGTTGATATCTCTACATCTAGTGATTCAATCTAGATGATCTTTAATTAATACTAAGATGGAGTATGTTCCCATCTTTCAAATGAATATAAAATTATTTGATAAGCATGCATGAATGCTGAAATATTAAGAATACTTGTTACCTTATTTAAAGGTAATTATTTGTTATTTAAGGTTTAATTGAATAAACACATTAAAATAAATATCAAAAAGTAGAAGACAATTAGTATAAAATTAATTTAATAAAAAATAAAAAACTTTCAAAAATCCTATATCATAGTTTATATTTTATATTTTTATTTAATACATATTTTACAAAAAAAGGCTAGGGTGTTGCCACGGTGTAAAATAAGGGAAAAGGAATGAGGGAGAGCCAAGCTTTCTGGTGGACCATCACACTATCAAACCAAGATAAAAGAATAAGAGTGAAGAAAAAATAAAATTGACAATTGTATGTGTTTTTTTTTACTATTAATATTAATCATGTGAAATTTCGTTAGGCACTTTTCTTAAACCCCTTTTCCTTAATTATGATTGGTTTAAAATTGAAATTATCAGCCACAAAATTTATTGGATGTTTTTTTTGTGCAACATTTGTCTTAGAAATATTTTTCGTTCACACAAAAAAAATGCAAAACTTCAAAAAATATATTTTAATTTCATATTTAACAAAAAAAAAAAAAGAAAAATTTCAATATCTTTAATATCTTTAATATTTTTAATATTACATTACATTTCAAATTAAAATAAAATGTTTAATATGTATTTTATTAAAGTTTTTTACTTCAAATCACCGGGGGTGATCATCACCGTTGGCCAGAATTATCAATTTTTACCGGCACTTTATATTTTTAATGCTGGTCGATCATCATAATTTCAGTCACCGGTGATCATCACCCCCGGTGATAGTTAGGAATATTCTTTATTAAATTTAATAAAAATGAAATACAAAAAATTTTTATAGAAACCAAGAAATACTTTTATTCATTCAGAAACATTCATGTTAATTTAACAAAAGCCAGTTTAGTTTAACTAAAGTACTGAAATTATGTTATAAAATAAAAAAATACATACGCGCACAGTAAATTCCATTGCAAAAAATAAGTATAACTTCACGAATGTTAGCATAGCAGGCTTTCTTATTAATTTATCACATTAATTTGCCAATCATTTTCCGATTTTATCACATGATATAAAATGCCGTTACAAGACATTGCAAATTTTAATCGTACAAATTTTTAATCAAATTGAGTTATTATTGACCGATTTTTACAAGTAGTAACTTTTAATTTAATGCATTTTACATATAAATGACTGGTGGATTTAAAAACTAACATAATAATCATACTTTAAATCTTGCAAACTAATAAATATTAATAAAATATATTTGTAAAGAAAATTTTATTAGAATCTGAAATAAATTCAAGAATTTTAATATGTACCTTCCATATAAATTAATAATTAAATTATAATTCCTATTGCAAAATCATAAATAACCCAATATATATGTATGCTAGAAAAATGAATTTATATTTATTTAAAAAGAGAGGATGTGATCTATCCAAAAAGCTAAAAATTGCATTAATTGAATCATTGGTTCTTTAATAAATACGCTCAACACATTTACAATCAATTTGAAATAAACTATTACATTTGAACGTAAATATCTCCTCATCTAATGATTCAATTTACATGATTTTTGATTCTAAAATTAGAGCCCATTTACACATTTCAAATGAATATAAAATTATTTATTTAGCATATATGTATGTTAATAAATTAATGATAATGTCATTACAATCAAAACCTGACACAAAATTTAAATTATATTACTTACTGATCATTGTAGTCATAAAACTCCTTTCACTTCATTTAAAGGATGTTGTTTAAGCTTTTCAATAGAATATACTGATGAAATTTATAAGTTAACTCCTAAAAAAAGAAATAATTAGTTTATTAATAAAAGAAAAAAATTTTCTAAAAATCCTATTTAATCCTTTAATTGGTAATAAGTTCTATTAATTAAAAAATTTTTTTGATACAAAACTTATTTAAAACTTTTAAAACTTACACTTAAGAAGAACCTGGAGTGTCAAAATATATCTTTATTTGATTCCAACTATTTTTTGTCAAAAATTCTTTGTAAAGCCAAATAATATAAATGTAATATGCTTATTTTTGTTTTATAATAAAGTTCAAGTGTTTATAACTTCTGGATTCCATCTCCAATAGCCAGATTCTTTTGTAATATATTTATACAAAATCTGAAAAATCAATTTTTTTTATCGTCCTTCGCTATTAAATTTTTTGTGACACAATTAAAATAAATTAGTACAGTTATCATATGCCTATTTGTTGCGATATATATAATATCCAACCAATAAAAATACATATCTATACACAATCAATTATGTCAGTATTACGTCATTTAAAAATTACTAGAAAATTTGAATTTTAGTTATTTATTATGGCACCATAACAAAAAATAAATACATATGCTGGTCATTATATGATTATTTAAAAATTGGAAAGCCTGCTATGTTACAAATATCCAAGCTAGCTTGGTGAAAATTCATATCTAAGTAGTTCCATACCCATTAAATAACTTTACTTATTTAATAAAGGCCAGTTTTATTTAGCCAAATTGCTTAAATTTAAAGCTCTGTATGAGCTAAGCTGGTTTACGAGCTGGCTTGAGTTTTTCAATCTGAGCTGAGCTGAGCCACGATTAAATTGGCTTAGTGGCTCACGAGCCAGCTTGAAAAGAGCTTGAGCCAGTAATAGGCTTGGCTCAAAAAGCTCAAGCCAGTAATAAACTCAGCTCAAAAAGCTTGAGCTGGCTTAAATTATTATACAAAAAATGTTACAAAAACGTTTTTTATATAATATTACATTAGAAAAAAATGGTTTGCAACGTTTTTTTCAATTCTTTAATAAAAAAATGTTGTGAAAATATTTTTTTCACTATATTACATTAGAAAAAAACATTTTGCAACATTTTTTTTCAATTCTTTAATAAAAAAACATTGCGAAAACATTTTTTTCACTATATCATATTAGAAAAAATGTTTTGCAACATTTTTTTCAATTCTTTAATAAAAAAATGTTGCAAAAATGTTTTTTTCACTATATTATATTAGAAAAAAATGTTTTGCAACATTTTTTTTAATTCTTTAATAAAAAACGTTGCGAAAACGTTTTTTTCATAATATTATATTAGAAAAAAACATTTTACAACGTTTATTTCAATGCTTTAATAAAAAAACATTGCAAAATGTTTTTCTGAAGATAAAGCTCAAGCCTGACTTGGCTCAAGCCATGATTTTCATGGCTCAGCTCGGCTCACTTTAGCTTGAGCTGAAATTTTTATGGCTCAGCTTATTCTGGCTCAGGCCAGAATTTTTTTTTTAAAGCTGAGCTGAGCCAGACTGTGGCTTGGCTCAAGCTGGCTCATGTGGAGCTTTACTTAAATTACACCATGAAGTATCTGCACAAAAATATCACAAAAAATAAGTATAACTTCATAAATATCAAAGCTAGCTTGGTGAAAATTAATATCTAAGTAGTTTTATACCTGTTAAACAGCTTTGCTTATTTGATAAAAGTCAGATTATTTGTAAAATTATATGGTATAAATTTTAGATAAAAACACATCTGTTATCAAAAATAAAGTGTTAAATGTGAAAAATATTCACAACTTTATAAATAATACTTCATATCTAAGTCAATATTAAATATTATCTAGTTTTTTAAAGCTTTTAAAATATTTAAAAAATAAAAAAAAGAAAGGGAAAAGAAAGTGAAAAAGGAAAAGAAAGAGAGTGCGTATGTATTACATATAATGATAACTGGTAAACAACAAATAAATTCATGTGACTGGCACTGGTCAAAATCATTTCTTTCGGCATTAATACCTTTCGTCAAAAGTTTGTCATCATTGTCACATGATTTTTCACACATTCGGCTAATTACAAAATTTGGAAAAATTTCGGCATAAATCAACTGGTCGATTTTTGGTCAATTTTTGGTTGAGCTGTAACATAAAAAAAACCATAAATCGACCAATACTTCTTTTTTATCAATTTTTATTAATAACAACGATCAACTTAAAACTTTTTTGATGATTTTTAACCGATTTTTTAATTAATTTTAATTAATATCAATAAATAATAATGACATATAAGTAAAATAAGAAAACACTGAAGTTAAAGATTCATCAAATTTTATTGTAAATCAATTTATTCGTATTATTTATTATTAAATATATAACCAATTCCATAAAATTCATTAAACAATTATTATAAAGAAAAATTCTGTAGCTTTTAGTAAATTACCGAATGTGAAACTTGCGATTTAATGGATTTATCGCTAAATATTCAGTTGCGTTGCGGTTAGAAGAAATTTTATATTTAGCGGGTACAAATCGGCAAAGAATGTTGTGTACTGGAATAATACAATTCCTACTTTCAGGAAAAAAATCTGTTTTCCATAATTCAACATTGCATGTTTCCGTTTCTTCAGTATCATCAATACTAAAATGATACCGAATATTTGCTGTGTCTGCTGGTCGGTACCACCTAATAAAAGCCAAATAATGCTCAGTAGGTCTATTTGGCAAGTCAATTTCATGCTTGAAATAATACTGGACTTGTTCAGGATAACGATCGACTTCTCCATCAGTCGTTATGAATTTAGCTAATACATATGAACTTTTTATGTGTCGAAATGACAATGCGGAGCCAAACACCTCAGATCCAATACGACATCTTCCAAATTTATCCATTTTTACACGAATAGTTATCACATCTTGCTCTATAGCATCAGATAGTTTTTGGAAATTATACATTTCATATGTAGCTAGTGTTTCGATCCGGGCAGAAACCGTCATCCGGATAAATTAAAAAAAATATCCGGTTTCTATCCGGATTATCCGACTCGGATAAAAATCCGGATATATCCGGGTAGAAACCGAAATCCGGATAAAATTATTTAAATTTTTTTTATTGTAGATCATTTTTAATAAATAAAATTCGCGGCATTCATTTAATTTAATGTGGCATTTAATTAATTAAATTCGTGGCATTTATTTAATTAAATATATGGCATTTAATTAACTACTAAATTCATGGCATTTATTAAATTTATGACAATTAAATTTCGTGGGATTGATATAAAAATTTATTTATAGCATTTATTTTTTTATTTATAAATTTAAGTACAGTTAGTTAATGTAGTCCTAAGCCCTAACCAAAATAAATAAATACTGTAATCATTTTCTTGGATTTTTTTGTAATTTCACTTGAAACATATTTTTGAATAGTGGAAAATAATTCATAAAATTATGGAAACAGTAACGTTCAAGATTATATTACTCTAAGTGAAAATGAAGAGTCCAGTGATGAAGTTACAGAAATTGCTCTAATACTAAAAAGAGGATGACCTAAAAAATTATCTAGGACACTTGGAAAATAAAGGATGATAAGTGCTAGTAAAATAAGTTAACTGTACTTGAATTAACAAGTCAAATATCAAATAATCCAAATCCCTTTAAACTAACTACTACAATGACTAAACCACAAACAAAAGTGAGTTGGGTATGGGAATATTTTGTTAGAAAACAAAGTGAAAATGGAGAAATACGTGCATATTGTCAGTTTATATCAGATAATGGAGAAAATGTACAAAAAGTTATAAATATGATGGATCTGTTGTTAAGCATGGAATAACACCACCCACAGAACACATTATATCTGAAAACAAATCAATAATAAATGCCGCGAATTTAATATATTAAATTCAAATTATGTGACAAATCTTGTGACATAACTTAAAATTTTTCCTTGTGGTTAACAAATAATTAAAACAATAAAAAAAAATATTTAAAGTAATCAAATTAAATCATATATAATATTTTAACTCATCTGAAAATATATGAAATGTTATGATTTAAATTTTTTTAAAATTTTTTTTTATTTTTTATCCGGATTCCGGGTCAATCCGACCATTTTTTATCCGGATATTTATCCGGGTAAAAACCGTAATTATCCGGATACCTAAAAAAAAAAATTATCCGGGTTTATCCGGTTGAACCCGGCAACGGATCGAAACACTATATGTAGCAATATAATAATCGATCATTAAATCGAGCATCGATTGTAATAATACTACATTTTTGGAAGTAGGTCACCAGGAACGCTTCGCATCCAGTAACAGTAGATTCCTGGATATTTTTTGAATTTAGCCAAAACCTTTCCATTTCATCTGAAGCGAATTGGTCATTTTCTGATAGTGATCCAACGGTAGGATGATTTTCGAGTAATTCAAGACCTTTCATCTGAGCGCTAGAAGTAATGATATCTTTGATTCAGCTATCATTCATTAATCGACGCATTAGTTCTGGTTCAATTTTTCTGTTACTATTCGGTAATGATCCTAAGGGTTGTATTTAAAAGAAAATATAAACCAATAATAATAATAATAATAATAATAATAATAATAATAATAAAGGCTAGTGTATCTTACCGAGTATTCCATTCATGCGTTCGAATGAAAAACACCAGAATGCATACAATAGGCTGAAATCATGACAACATTCAGACAAATGAAGCGAGAGATGTAGATTCAGCGTAATTTTATTCCTGCCATATTATACCTCAATGAGCTTTATTATTTTAACAAGTCGTCTATGGCCTTCCTGCAACATGTCGGATTTTATAATCTGACTTACCAATATTGAACAAATTCTGACAAAATGTGTCAGAATTTTTCTATCTTTAGCTGAGAGATGTTCCTAAAGCGATACTGTGACATAAATTGTGAAAAAATTTCACCACTGGTCAGCTGTGAAGTTAGAAAAGCCTTCCCTGCAGTCGATTTTGCCAGGAATTCAATCCAAATCGACCAGAACTTGAAATCGATTCATTTGTTTTTAAACTTCATTGAGCATACTTGAAGTTAAGATTCCCTGATTAACTCAAATTCGCTTCACAATCTATTTTGCAATGCCTAAAAATAGACAATGCATTGGATCAATGATAGTAAAACGAATTGGGTCAAAATAAGGTAAGCGAAGTAGTTCTGACCATCTTACTCCAGTCTGTATAACGAATCTCTTTCTTGATGCATCTGAATTATACCGTCACCAGCCAAGTGCATTTTGGAGATGTTCGTTCGAATCCCTGGCAACAAACCAATTCTCCATATCTTCCATTCCAGCAAAATTATGCTGATGATTTTCATAATTTGCCTTTTTCTGGCATCAGTGGCAAGAAACCAATGCAGAAACGTGCCCACAAATTTTTCTCGCAGTGGTATATCACACGATACCATTAACAACGCTGCACGAATTTTTTTTCCTAACTGATGCTCGTATGTTCGATTTAGAATAATCCCTTCCCAGAGTGATGTTAGCTCATTAACGATTGGTGCAAGGTAATGATTAATTTTATGTAGACTCACTTCATTCGGACCCAGTAACATTCCAAGGAGCAGCAAGTTTTCTCGCTTAAATCGTATGTTATGTGGCAAATTACAGATAACTGCATAAATAGCTTTGGTACTATGATTAGTTTCATCAAATGGCTGAAACCAGTCAACATTCAACATGAAGCCAAGATGTGAGTTGGCAACATCATTTCGGAAAAAATTTAATGAATCATCATCTTTGAATTCTTTCCATATTCGTCCATCATAAATATCAGATAAAATATTATCCGAATTTGATCAATTTGCCCAATGTCAGAGGGATTTCTTGAATTCAGGTCGACAAAACTTATCAGAAAGTTGTTGTCGAAATCCAGCAAATGGGTATATTGATTTGGCTTGAACTCTTGAAACATCGATTTGTCATGATAAAGGTGTATCGCAAGTGCATTTACCTCAGCGAGACGAGTTTGGAAACTCAATATAGTGGCATTTCATAACCGATAAACTCTCGTTTTGACGAAAGTTTTCTACATCCTGTTTATTATAGAGTTTGTGGCATTTTGTACATGGAACAAATCTCTGAAATCGGTCTTTTAGGCCAAGTACTTTTTTCGCTAGGTAAAGAGAATCTGGAAAAGGTCTAAAATTTTCACCACCGATTTCGTTTAGAACTATTTTCATGAACTTTATTAAAGATTTGGTTGCCATTTCTGGGATATTGTATGTTATACGGTAGTTCATTATTCACAATAAAATCCATGAAAAATTATCATCGATCAGATTTTCTTTGGCATCCATGTTGGCTTGATACGGAGGAGGTGAATAATCTTCAAAAATTTTGTTGTAAGATTCATTATTTGATTCGCTACCCAGTGTTTTGTTCGCTAGTATTATATACGTCTGATTCGATATTCAAACTTGTTGATTGAGGCATAGGATGGCTTGTATATCTTACGCGTCTCTGAGGTAAAAAAGAATAATTAACATCTATGTCTCTAGGTATTTGTAACCTTTGACTTTTGGTGTATTTCCCGAAATCCGACCCTGATGTCAAAGTCTGATGAACGTCAACATTTACTTGAAATAATTCAATATTTTCGGTAATGTCTTGTTCACTAGTTTCTTGAATTATCGAAAGAGCTTCATCCTCACTTGATTCATCTTCATTCGAATCATTCGTTTCACCTCCTGTCTCATGTAGAAGCTTTGTTTGTTCCAATACCAATTTTCCATTACAATTATTGCAATAACAAGGAACTTTCTTCTTTTTGCGAGGTTTTTGGAACGAACGTCTACGTTCATTTTTTTTTTGATTGCCAAGAATGCTTGAAACCGATCTCCTTCTTATCATTTTTAATTGACGAGTTTTGAAGTTAATTGCTTCAATAAATCAAATAATCGTTTAAAACTTTACTACAATTTGTAAAAATTTAACATCAATTCAATTAATTAATTAATTTAACTGCGGTCGTACTAAATCGAATATTTTGATATCAATTTGATAAATTAAATCGGTTAAAATTTGCAAAAGTATATTGTACTTGATAAATTATTTTTAATTAATTAATTGATTTAACTGCGATCGTACTAAATCGAATATTTTGATATCAATTCGATAAATTAAATCGGCTAAAATTTGCAAAAGTATTACAGGTCAAAAAGTGAAAAATCAGGCACCAATCAGTCACCAATCAGGTAGCTGATTGGTAACTGATTGGTGACCGATTGGTGTCTGATTGGCATTTTCGCTAAATACCATCACCAATCAGGCAGTTTGCTAACTTTTGAACCAGTGATCAGAAAAGGATGAAATATAGCTTATTGGAATCGTCTCAATATGACGAATCTAATGGTAGTAAAATCGCATTTCTAGGATTAATACATGATGAGAAATTAAGTAAAATATAAAAATAAAAATGTATCATTTATATTTTATTTGATTTTTTATTAACTATTGATTCTAGAGATGCGATTTTACTACCATTAGATTCTTCTTGTTGAGACGATTCCAATGAGCTATATTTCATTCTTTTCTGATCACTGGATCAAAGTTAGAAAACTGCCTGATTGGTGACGGTATTTGGTGAAAATGTCAATCAGTCACCAATCAGTCACCAATCAGGTACCTTATTGGTGACCGATTGGTGACTGATTGATGCCTGATTTTTCACTTTTCGACTTGTGTATATTGTACTTGATAAATCATTTTTGTTGAAAAATTAAAATCGATGATAATTTCGGTTCAGAAGACACGATAAATAAACTTTTATTTATCAAATCAGCTGTGAAAGTTTGTCAAAAGCTTAATAATAAACTTATAAATTCTATAAAAACTCATCTGATCATTAACTCGTACGTTCTCTTTCTCTTTTCTTCTCATCTCATTGAAATTTAAGATAATTTTATTTCATTTTTATAATAACTGGTAATTTGTAACTTTTGACCATATGATATATAATTACTTTTGATTTGCAATTTCCTATTTTAACCGTAAAAAAATTTATTGATATATAGAAATGAGCCGAAACAAGAAAAAATCGTCAAATAAAAGAAAACTTCACAAAGCATCTAAGAAAGTGAACTGGGACTGAACTTCAATTACTCCTAATACCGGACAAACTTCAACTACTCCTAGTACTAGACAAACTTCAATTACTTCTAATACTGGACAAACTTCAACTACTCCTAATACCAGACAAACTTCTACCCCCAAAAAAAGTCGATATATTGATTGTTTTGCGTTATTCTGTTCCGTTATTCAAAGGTGTATCATTTATACTTACTATACCAAAAAAATTAATTAATACAGAAACGAATCAATACGAAAAATCCACAGCAAAAAATAAAACACCTGATGAAGAAATCGTCGAAGTGGATCGTGGACAAGCTTCAACTACTCCTAATACCGGACAAACTTCTACCCCCAAAAAAGTCGATATATTGATTGTTTTGCGTTATTTCGTTTTGTTATTCAAACACTAGTCGAACGATGTCAAATCGGGGACTGAATTCCACCTGATTGGTCCCTATTTTTTAAAAAATTTTCATCAATCGGTAAACCCGATTGCTGCCAAAAGATGGCGCAAAAGGAGGATACTTGGGTACCAATCGGGATATTCAGAACCCCGAAAAATACATATGGAGGTCATAAATGATCGGCAAGATTTTGGCCTAAAATAAGCAACTTTTCAGGGCCGGAATTATGATAATGCTGGCCAGTATCAAAACGGACAATAAAATTTAGGCCGGCACTATCTAAAAAAGGCAAGATTTTCATGAAAATTTTGGTTCTTTTTAAGCAAACTCAAATGTGACCTTTTTATGTATTTTTCGGGGTCCTGGATATTCAATAGAGTATAATCGGGTATTAATAGTTACCAATAGAATATTTACTGGATATTTACTATTTGACATATCAGTATACCGATTGATAACTTTTTGATAAATTTATAACAATAAGAAATCTGCTGATTGCATACATTTTTATTTAAATTTATTTGATATTTTACAATAATTACATTTAATAATTTAAATTTATTAATTATTAAAAATACAAAATCAGAAATACTACTAATACTGAAATTTTATCTGGAATCCGGTATTCAGGTTGGAGCAAATTCCCTACAAAAGAAATAAAAAAACATTAAAGAAAGTTTTTAAAAAAAGTTTCAAAAGTTAAAACTTACTTATGGGATTCTGGTATATACATCTATCAGAGCCGATTTCCTATAATAGAATAATAAAAAAACGTTTATTACCGTTTTTTTAATAGTTTTGAAAAAAAATTTCCGAAACTTATTACTTATGGGATTCTATGGGATTCGTTATACCAATTCCCTATAATAGAACATTTAAAAAAAAATGTTAAAACCATTTTTTTAATAGTTTTGAAAATATATTTTTTGAAACTTACCTATGGGATTCGTTATACCGATTTCCTATAAAAGAATTAAAAAAAAACGTTAACATTTTTTTAATTGTTTCAAAAAATTATTTTTCGAAACTTACCTATGGGATTCGTCTCTATAATTGAATATTAAAAAAAACGTTTTAAAAAAATGTTAAAACAGTTTTTAATAGTTTTGAAAAATTATTTTTCAAAACTAACCTATGGGATTCGTTGTAACCGATTCCCTATATTTGAATAATAAAAAAAAACGTTAAAAACGTTTTTTAATAGTTTCAAAAAATTATTTTTCGAAACTAATCTATGGGATTCATTATAACCGATTCCCTATAATTGTATATTAAAAAAAAGAGTTTCAAAAAAATTTTTTGAAACTCACCTATGGGATTCATTGTAACCGATTCATATAATAGTATATTAGAAAAAAAATGTTAAAAACGTTTTTTAATAGTTTCGAAAAAGAATTTTTCGAAACTCACCTATGGGATTCGTTATAACTGATTCCCTACAATTGAATAATAAAAAAAAATGAGTTTCAAAAAATTATTTTTCAGAACTCACCTATGGGATTCGTTATAACCGATTCCCCATATCCGCCGATTCCCAGAATTTAACCCTAAAATTAAAAAAAAAAAAATTTAAAAACGTAAATTCAAGTTTTACAAACGCAGATTGCATGTGTTACATGATCAAATGATGCATAATTAACAAAAAAAAAGTCACGATAATAAAAAAAAACTTTTCCCTTCAAGCTTGGCAAACTAAAGAATTTTTGCAAGCAAGTGCAGTAATATTTTTACATTAAATGCTTCCGTAGCTGTCTTTATTACTTGAAAAATTGCTTCTTACAATAACATTGAAAAAGCTGATATTAAAAAAGCAATACTTAAAGTTGGGTAATTAATGGGAAAGGAATTAATTTGATTGTTCGTGTATAACTGATAAGGTCTATTTATTTTAAAGATGGTGTTCTACAAGAATTATATATTATGTATATTGAATTATGTAGGATTGATTAAATTAGGATATTTTGGCGGCATCTTTTGGATTGAGTCAAATCCCAATCCAGTTTTATTTAATCTATTGATATGATCGTTTTTTTAGAAAAAAACTTTGGCGGGCTGCTTTGGGCAAGTTCTACGGGTGATTTAAGTAAATTATTTTATTTTATTTATTTGATTTAGTCTAGTTTTATTAACTTACTTTTTTTTTTCTAGACTATGGTTTTGCAGATTGTTTTCAGAGTGACAAGTTCAGCTGCTTTAGAAATATATAAAAAGTTAGTTTTTTTATTTAATTTTAATTAAAAAAATTTTTTTTAATTTATCTTTCTTTTTTTTATCAAGTCATCAAGTTTGGTAGGATCTTAGAGATTTTTAAATGGGCGCTTGAAGGTAATGGAATATAGAAGAATTTTTTTATTATTTTTTAATTTTAATTATTTTTTTAATTTATCTTTTAGACTTCCGATATGATAAAAAATAAATTTTTGATCACGTTGATGCTGGCGTTGACGATACTGCTACAACTGCTGCTGAGAAATACTTAACGCCATTATTTAATATAAATGATTTTAGTTACGACTGTTGAAAGGTCATCAGCAAATACTAAGTTTCGGGTGGGCTTTCAAAGAATGAAAAAGAACCAAGATTCGTAAGTATTACGAATCTTAGTTTTTTTTAATATTATAGAACAATTTATTAACCGTTCTAACCGTTCTTGTTTTTTTATAGGGGTTTAATGGACTTTTAAAGAACGGAAAAGAACTCTAAGTCAGCAAGTTCAGTAAGATTCTAGATATTTTGGAATGGTCTTCTGAAGATAATATATAGGAGACTTGGCTTTTTTTAAATAGAATATTTTTTTTTAGGAATGTGGACTTTCTGGAATATCGGAAAGTAAATTGGAGAGAGGAGGATTTTTTAACGTTATTTTAAAGAAACGAACTAATGATTCTTTCCTTTTTTTTTAGGAAAAAAGAATCAGTTTGTCAAAGGGATAATTTGGATCTGATCAGGGTCTCGTGATCATACAGTTTATGTAATCCAACCGCTAGCTATAATTAATGTATTTATTGTATGTTTAAAATTACCGTAGTAGCTGTTTCACCTTTAATAAAATTTAATTATATACATATAAATGTTTTAAACTTGAAGTTTTATCATTTTTGGAGTAACTTGAGAATCATTAATATTGTAGTGAAGCTTTCTATTTTCAAATTCAAGGATTTGAACAATTGCTGATTTTCGATTTGCACCATTACCTTCATCTCTTAGAGTTTTCCGAAAAAATTGAGATACTTGTTGATGATTTTTGTTTTCAACTGCCGCACATGAGAAAGATTTTAATCCCCATTTTTTATGCTTCTCCATAAACTCATGAATATGAAAAACAAGAACGTGTATGTATGGTGTAATATCGTTTGGTCTATATAAACCCTGAACAAAATCATCACTATTTGGTACTCCAGTAGATGGTGTAAGAAAAATTTTTAACCACATCTTTGCATTTCTTTTAAATGTTTTGGGATTAGTAGCTGGATTACGTATATCCATATATAAATCATAAAATCCATCCCATAACATTCTAATTGCTCTTGCACGTGTTGGTGGTAAAATTGTGCTAAGATCAAAAAATTGTAATACTTTTAATTTGTCTTGTCCCATGAGCGAAGTAAAACTCCAAGTTTGGCATCCTTTTTCTTGCCAGAAATGAAAATTTACTTTAATTCTATTCATTTCTTTAACAATAATCTCTCTAGCAACATCATTAAAATAACCAGTTTCTTGAATTTCATGTAATACCAGATTCCAAAGTCTATCTGTTATACGTAACATTATATGTAGTTCATCAGGAATCCAATGATCTAATGGTATCATATTAAATAATGGTACTGAATGATGACCATTATATATATTTATACAATCCATTTGTTTTGATATTGACCACTCTTTATTAACATTTGACATTTCTTTTTTTGAGATAAGGCACCATGGGCAAAAAAATAAGCTATTTGCGGAGTTAAACCCTAAGCAAATTGTGAGAAACTTCCAATCAGAGCTAAAATAAAGATTAAATATCCAATTAATTCCTCCAATAATTAATCCTATTTCTGTTAATTCATGTAACTCATTTCGGAATGGGATCATTAACATATCTAACGATTCATAATTTTCTGATCCAGGATATAATACAACAGTATGATGATAGTTTGGATTATGTATATTATCAATATCATCTAAAATCGCAAAAGTAATCATGTCATGTTTAACTTTCTTTCCAACATTTCTACCATCTCCTGAGATTCTTATATTAACAATTGGCTGTTGGGGATTAAGAATATTTCTTTTTACTAAATTTGGTACTATAAATTTCAATATATCTTTTATACTTCTTTGAGCACCTTTACTAATTGAAGTAGTTACTTCATCAATTACTTCTGGATTAAAGATATCAGGAGTTTCGTTAGAATCTGAATCTATATATTGTGGCATTTCAACTATATTAATTTTGATTTTATTGTTCATTTTATTATTAATTTCTTTTCATTTCTCAGCAATAATCCATTCACGTGGTAGTTCCTCTTCAATTGTTGTTAAATCTCTATACGCATCACGCGAAATCTGGCCATTATCAATTGCCATCATCATTGCTTCACTTTTATATTTTTTTACTGCCACATCTTCATCTCCAATTCTTATTTTAAATTTAAAATCATTTACAGAAAATTAAACTTCTTTCAAAAGAGGTTTATCTTCAGGATTATAATATTGTTTGGAAATATTTGTAAAGTCATTAAATACTTGCTTGGTCATAGATTTAGCTCTTTTAGTAAGAATTGAATGAGAAGCTTCATTCACTATTTTTAAAGTACATTTTTTAGGTAGCTTAATACAATACTGATGTACAGATTCCAATGTAATCCAAAAAAAATTACTCCTGAAGTTCGTATATTACTTTCTGGATTGACTTGCTTTAAAATTATATAAAAGTTTTATTTACTAGATCGAAAAATGGTAATATGTAATATTACAATATATACTTACTTTGTGAAATAATGTTGTGACGTCTGAAGAAGATTTACTTGAGACAACTTGATTAGAAAAATTATTTCCAAATGCTATTATATATATAGGTTTATCATTAACATAATTTATTGAACATTGAACTGTACATGCATTTCAATTTCAAGTTGTTTGAATTACATAATTATGTGGAATTAAATATGAATGTGGTTTTTTGGTTTTACATAATATATGTTCTTTAGGATATGTACCTGCTTTCATTATTTTATAATGAAAAGTACGCTTATTATCTTTCCATGTAATATTTAAATCATTAGGATAATTGGAAAATTCTTTTCCATTCATTTTTTTTTTATTTATCAAGTTAAACGTATTGTGTAGTGACAAATAATAAGAGGTGACAAATATGATTTCACTTAAAGATAAAATATAAAAAACGCGTTTTTTCTGTTATGTGATCATGTGACAATTAAACGTCACGTATACAATGTATCTAAATTTGGAAAGTATACATGATAAATTCTATTTATATATTTTTTTTTACTATTTTTTTTTTAATGATGAAATTCAGTCGTCAACGTCGTCAACGGTCAACCTTATTATTCTTTAAAAATTAATTGCCTAATATAAAATAAATTATAACACATACAATTATTAATTAACTTGAATTATTTGGATAACAATGGGTAAATATTAAAAACAATTTTTTTTTGATACTGAACAATACTGAACAATAATTTTTTACTTTGCTCTTTATTATTTCTTATTATTACTTACATTTTTTTAAATAAAAGTATAATTAAGAAAAGAAATGTTCAGGATTTAAAAACAAGCTCTTTCAATACTCTATTTATAGGTATAGTAAATTCTTTTAATGTGAAAATAAAGATTGGAGAAATTTTGTTTTTATTTTAAAAAAATCTCCTTTTTAATTAGATAATGGGCAATTTTAACGAAATACTGGTTATAACCTCTTTAGAAAAAGGTGATTTTTTAAAAATTTATAAAACGTTTAAAAACTTTCTTAGATTTAAGAATAATATTTTTTTAAATTTCACCTTAAAAATATTATTTCATGAATCGGGTATTATGGTCAGTTGGCTAAGCTCTTACATTTTAAGTTTCAATATTTCTATTTGTTTCTTTATCATATTTCTTTATTATCATTAATAAATTTTATAAAATATTGTAAATACCCACATAATACTCTAATGATAACATAATTATTTTATCATTTCAAAACAATTAAAAGATCTATTTTATTCTTTATTAATTGAAACTAAACAATATACACTTGTTTTGTATAAAAATGGATATAAATGAACCCAGCACTACATATATTACCCATCGCATCCTTATCATGCCTGCACTTCCATTCAACTAACATCTCTCCGTATTTGTATTTATTAAGTGACTTTTTGGGTTTTATTATAGAATTGGCCTTTTTTGCAGTAGCTAATGCTAAGGGATTAGTTTCAGTTTTTTGATGTGATACATTATTGTCCGTCAAAACAATGAAAGTTCTCTGATTTTGATTATAATATTTTATTTCCCAATCTGTACTTCCAAATATCTGATTTAACTTCTCCTCTCCCTCTTTTCCACGAAACCAACATTTATAAACACCAGATTTTTTAGAATAAAAATGTATATGATTAGCGAAGATTGCATGAAATTGACTTTCACTACATGGTATAGAAACCAATTTCTTTCCAGCATTTTTGAAACCACTTGGCAATCAATGATGAATAAAGTAAATCAAATCATTCTTGAATAATTTTGTAAGATCCGTTGGCACTACTGGTAACCCCTCTCGAAGAGTATTATATTTACGAATAATGGTATTATGGCGTGTTAGGCCTGCTTTATTTTTGAATATTTTCTGACATTCACTACACTTATACTCATTTGTATTTGTGGTTTGAGTTATGGTTGGAGTTGTAGTTGAAGTTGTAGTTGGAGGTGTGGTTGGAGGTGAAAGATTTTGCATCTTGAGGTCTAAAGTTATTATTCTAAAGGAAAAAATGTTTTTGATGCGAAACTCACTACCAATAAATGTTTGCACATGTGCTACCAACCAGACTGCATGGTCTTGTGTGACTATATATTTCACGTGTTATCTTATTACAACCAAAGTAAATTCTAGTGATATCCATATTTCTTTGTATTGTACAACTGAAATGAAACTTGGAAGAATTAGCAATAAATTTCTAACAAAATGATGGAAAGAAGTAAAAAAAGAAAGAAACTTACCAAAGTTACTTCTTACTACCAAATGAAAGTGAATTAGTCAATTTGAAATAGAACGTCTAACAAAGTGATGAAAACGTTCGCTATACAACTGTCAAAAACTCAGTTTATTGATTAATTAACAAACACTATGTATCTATGTTATTATAGAAATTTGGTTATAATGCAAAATTTGAAATACAGTATTAATAATTTAAGTAAAAAAGGTTTTACAAACTTGGGAATCAGCTTTAAGTGGTAATACATTTTAAATCCACTGAAAATGAATTATATCTCTTACATTTTAACGTAGTAAGATTTTTGACTCTAAAATCTATAGTAATATAGTTAATATAGTGATATAGCAATTTATAAATAAGTTAATTGATGCGTCCTTGGCTATTAAATCCATTTTTCCTTTTTTCTTGACGGCTTGCGCATTCCACTGATTAAAGAAAACAACCTATAAAGCTGTAGTCTAGAAGAAAAGAAAGTAAATTATTAAAAAATCCAAGTAAATTAAATCAAATAAATCAAAAAAAACATTGAGTACCAACCCGATGAAGTCACTCCCTTATTCCATATATGTGGCGCTACCCTAAGACGTCCTATTAACAAACTGGATGACAAAGTTGCGAAACTTTATTGATGATTTAGGCCTGCAATAACCGTTTCAACAGGAATTCTTCTGGTAATATCTGTTAGTCAACAGGATTATGTTCACGTTCTCGTTCAAAATCACAGTGATCTCAACTCCTATAGACATCCCAACACTTCCTATATATCTGTTACTGGTCAACATCCTATTCAAGAAAATGAAATTACTAATTCCAACCAATCTGAAGTTCCCTTCCCAACAAGTGGTCTTGTTCTTTTAATCGAAGATATTCAGATTGCCGAACTCATTGCTATTTTGGTTTCGCGTTTAGATAATCATGAAGTCAGGCTTAAACAAATTGAGAAAAAATTAGATCCTGATGCTTCATCTCGCGACCTCACTCATGCCGAAATTGAATGAGGATGTGATGAAGACTTTATAGATAACATCTCTGAATCAGACTGCCTCCAGTCCTTCCCTTCCATCACCCCTCAAATATTCTTTCCTCCCGCTTCCCAGTTTCTTCCTGTGGTAAAATTAACAATACTCCTACCATATAATACTGGGACAAACCTGACTCTTTCCAAACAGATATGAACAGAATTCTTGATAACTAGGAACGACATTTTCTTAAAAAAAAAGACTTTGGATTTGGATCATATCAATAGATTAAATAAGCTGGATTAAAATTTGACTCAATCTGAATGAAAGATGCCACCAAATAACCTTTGATTCTTTAATTTACCACGTCATAATCAATCCTACATAATTAGATCATTTTCAAAGCTTTAAGAGTCCGTTTCCTACAAAATATAAAAAATAAATGTTTAATAAAGTTTCTAAAAGCAAATTTAAAACTTTTTGAAACTTAACTTTCAAGACGAGTCTTAAATAAGATTCCATGTTCCTGATTTCTAACAAATAAAAAAAAATCCAAAAACCTTTTTTTAAAAAATTGAAATTTAAAAAACCGAAAAAAAAATAAAAAATAATTAAAAACTGAAAAAAATATTATTATTAAAAAATTTGGTTTAATAAAACTGAAAAAAGTATATTTTAAAAATTAAAAAAATAAAAAAATTCGGTTTAAAAAAACCAAAAAATTGATCGCTGAGAAGTCAAGTTAATGATTTATTTTTTATCAAAAAAAAATTTTGTTAAAAAAAGAGATTGATAAAAAAAAAATCAGTAGGACAAAATTACTAGCAGGTTAAACATAAAAGGTAATATTAAATAGCATGCTTACCATTTATGATAAGCTTAAATCTGCTATTTTTAGAGACCCGACCACTTGGATGACCTGATTATAATTAATTTATTTGATTTGGATTAACCTGTTTATAGTTAACTGTTAAAACCCAAAATTTTTTCTTTTTTAATTTTAATTTTTTTCTTTTTTAAAAATTTTTCATTTTTTTTCCTCTTTCTTTTTCGGTTTGGTTTTTTTTTCCAAACTGAAAATTATTATTATTTTTTTTTTATTAATAATCCTATTGTTACAGACTTACAGTCTTTTAAGACCCATTTTTTTATATTATTTTTTTTTGGTCTTTTTTTTCTAGACTGAATTATTGATTTTTTTTTTGAATGTTTTTTTTCGGTCTTTTTGGACTGAATTATTGTCCTTTTTTTTCAGAATTTTTTTCGGTACATATTTTTTTTTTGATTCCTTTTTTTTCATATCTGCGGATCTGCAGTATTTGTACCACAAAACCACCTGATCATGATGTAAATAATCCTCTCAAAACCACCAACAAAGCAAAAGGTAAAACCCATTATTCATGTCAAAAACCCATTATACCGTTCAAGTAAAAAATAATTATCGCTGGACATAAAGTTTAATTACAGACTATTTCTATTGCATATTCAGTTTTCACTTGTTTTTAAAAACATAAAAAACTTATAAACTACATAAATAGCAACCATGCCATCAGCAACGCTTTCTTGCACTCAATTACCAAATAATTTTTTCTGTTCTACTTGTAGAAAAGGGTTCAAAAATTCAAAAGGTTTGACGAGACATAAGATAATTGTATGAAAATATAATCAAAATCAAGAACTTGACTAGTTACCATTTAATATTGTAGCAGAATTCAAACAGGTCTTAGTCTCGGAAATACATAAAAAATTATCTTTGAACTTTAGAAGTACGGGGAAGAAAACAATTTCTATACCATGCCCAGAGAGCCTTTTTTTTCTATCTTCACCGGTAATATTCACTATTATTTATTTTTTTTTGTTTTAATTTGTTTTATTTCAATTAACTCTTTTGCTTTTTAGACGGCTAATTTCTAAGAAGTAGATTTCGATTTAGACAGCCTGAACTCGTGGAAATTTTCTTTTCGGCAAGTAGAAAATTCTTTCTCATTTTTTTTTACATTAACGACCATTACTAACTGTTCATCTTACTTTTAGGCCGGACATTACAAGGCATTACATTAAAGCATGGCAGTTACATATAGAATACAGAAAAAAATTTTTGATTTTAATTTGACAAACGTTACTATCTGTTCATTGTTTTTTAGGTGGTTTTTCAAGTTTCTGGATATGGAAGCCGTCAAGTAAAAAAAAAAATATTTTTTTTTTCAACTTTCTTTTATTTAGTTTTAACGATTATTTATACTAATTGTTCATTTCTCTTTTTCTTTAGACGCGGGAAATCTCGGTGAGAAATTGTCGAGCTTGGATACGCGAATTTCAAGAGGCAATTCACGCATTAAAGTGTAGTGATACTCCAAATGATCCTAACAGGTCACCCACATACTTGCAATTTTTTTTTCTTTCTTATTTTTCTATTCTCTTTATTGATGTAATTGATTTTTATTCTAAAGATCTATGTATTTTTTTTTCATTAATTTGAAAACTAGACAACGTATACTTGTTTGTGCCCAGCACCAAATATATTACCCATCGCATCTTTATCACGTTTCCATTCAATTACCATCTCTCCTTATTTGTATTTGCTAAATGACTTCTTTGGTTTTACTGTAGAATTAGCCTTTTGGATGGTAGATAATGCTAAAGGATTAGTTTCAACATGTGATTGTCTGTTAAGAAACAAAGGTTATCTGGTTCTGATTGTAATATTTTACCTTTGCAAATTTTTAGCATCTTGTACTTTCTTATAATAATAATAAAAAACGTGCAATAATCCCAAATAATTATTTTAAAGGAAAGCCAGTTTTCTTTAAATTGTCTATTTGTCAATATCTTTGAGGTTAAGGCATTTTTGGAGAATGGTTGTACAATATGGAAAAGGGTTTTTATGTTTCTACTATTAAAAATTGTGGAAAGATTATGGGTAAGACAAGCTTATCCCTATAGGCAAAAATAATCATATTGGTTAAAATGCCAAAAGACCCACCACATTATTTACCAATATGTTGTCATTAATAAAAAAGACATAAGACAATCTTAATGTAATTCAAATAGAAAAAAAAATTCAAAAGGTCCCACATTTGTTTTCAAGTCGTCTTTTTAATTTTTATGAGGAAGGAAGTAACCCTTTTAAAAAAAAATATTATTTTCATTCAAAACAGTAAAAGAGAACAAAAAGAAATGATAATTTAAGAAATAAAATAACGTTAATGTCGTCTATATAGCAAAAAAATGCTAGGCCGGGAAAAACTAGGAGAGATCTGGTACAAGACGATATTTTATAATGTGCAGCATATCCGCCGATTTTGCCAATCATCAATTATGTGGCGCAGTACTGATTAAAATTGATCAAAATCTGTTTCTACGTAAGAAAAAATGTCAAAAATATATAAAAAAAACTTTAAGAACTCTCCCAAAATATTTACCTCTTTAACCCGAAGCCAGTAAAAGGAGTTTCTAGAAAAAAAGGGAAAAAAATATTATAAAGTTAGTTTATAGAAAACTTTACAAAAATCCAGAATATTTAATGATTTAACAAAAAAAAATTAACTGAAAAATAATTAATAATAAATATCAAATAGATTACACAGTAATTAAACAGCTAATCAATACATAATTTAATTTCACTAAATCATCATTATTAATATTTAGAGTTATTTATTTATTGAAAGATTTTTTGAATAATTTTGCTTTCTAAATAAATTTTTTTTATAAACTATAAAAAAAAAAATAAAAAAAACAGTTCCAAGTTGTGTCTAATGTAAAATAATTACTAATATACTTGCAAAATTTCTCAACTTACTTGATGTAAAAACTGGTTGAAAAGTTGATGGGGGAGTTGATGGGGAGTTTAATAGGGAGTTTACGAAAGAAAAAAATTTTTTTAACGCAACTTTTTGTTGAAGTAATTTCTTAATATCTGTCATATGATCATGTAGCACAAGTGTGATTATTTTTGTGAAACTTAATTACCTAATTTTTATTAAATTATTGTCAAATTCCTTAATTTAGACAAATTTTGTTAATTCTGCAGATCGGCGGATATGCTATAATTGTATATTAAAAAAAAAGAGTTTCGAAAAATTTTTTCAAAACTCACCTATGGGATTCGTTGTAACCGATTCCCTATAATAGTGTATTAGAAAAAAAACGTTAAAAACATTTTTTAATAGTTTCGAAAAAGAATTTTTCGAAACTAACCTATGGGATTCGTTATAACCGATTCCCTACAATTGAATAATAAAAAAAAATGAGTTTCGAAAAATTATTTTTCAAAACTCACCTATGGGATTCATTATAACCGATTCCCTATAATTGAATATTAAAAAAAAGTGAGTTTCGAAAAATTATTTTTCGAAACTCACCTATGGGATTCGTTGTAACCGATTCCTTATAATTAAATATTAAAAAAAAGTGAGTTTCAAAAAATTATTTTTCGAAACTCACCTATGGGATTCGTTATAACCGATTCCCTACAATTGAATATTAAAAAAAAAGTGAGTTTCAAAAAATTATTTTTCGAAACTCACCTATGGGATTCGTTATAACCGATTCCCTACAATAAAATGTTAAAAAAAAATGTTAAAAATCATTTATTAATATCTTCAAATAAATGGTTTTTTCAGTTTAATAAAGTTTCGAAAGTAAAATGTTTGAAACTTTTGTGGGATTCCGGTATCCAAATCGGAACCAATTTCCTAAAAAAAAAATTTTTTTAAAAGTTTCAAAAGTAAATGTTTGAAAAAAAATGTTAAAGATAGTATGAAATAGTTTAAACTTTTTTTTAAGTTTCAAAAGTAAATGTTCGAAAAAAATGTTAGTGTAAATTTCAATAGTATAAAATAGTTTAATTTTAGTTAAAGAAAAATAGTTTATCAATAGTCTAATTGAAACAATAGAAATCAATCGGTAAATTTAAACTGAACGATAATTATTAATCGGGTATTAACCTGATTGATACCCGATTGAAGTGTACACCAATTTCTAACTATTGAATAAATCAGATGACCGATCAAAAAAAAAGTTACCAATCGGGTAGGTACTTAATTGGTCAGCGTTTTACCTGTGTTGTATATGAGAGAATTCCAACCAGCAAATAGAAGGTGATGTATATGACCTAAAAGGAAGAAAAATTTTTAAGCATAATGAAACAGTGGTCAGTTGCTTTAGAAAAAACAAGACAATATATAAATCAATTGTTAAAGAAGGAAATAGGGTAATTTGGAAGGTATATAATAATATCAAATTGTATAAATATAAATATAATACTTCCTTTTGTTTAGAGGGTAGTGAAAGCATTTACTAAAACCATGTGATTATGATGATCCTATATAATCTGATAGCTATTATGGGAGGATATAGATGAATTTCATAGGGTGATGGTAGGACATGGGAGTAATCTTATGGATGGGGGACCGGTTTGGAGTTTTAAACTAATTAATTATACATGTAACAGAACTTTCTGTATTTTATATAATTAATAAACTCACAAATTGCACTACTTTACAAAAAAAAAAATAATAAATATAATAAATAATACCTAAATAAATATAAAATGCGCTCTCCTATATCTCCTGATAGATATAATAAAGCAAATACAACTAAATAAATATAAAAATGCATTTTATAACTCTCCTAATAGATATAATAAACAAGCATATGGGCTGATTTGTCTTTTTTTTGTTTTTTTTTTGTTTTTTTTATTAGCGATAAATGTTAAAGATCAATACATATGGGAAGTCTAATGACTTATACATAGGAAGGCAGGCAATATGGTGAACTAAAACGAATACTATCCAACTAGTTTCTATATAAGTTCTAATTAATACCTACACTCACAGGTCGAAAAGTGAAAAATCAGGCATCAATCAGTCACCAATCGGTTACCAATCAGGTACCTGATTGGTGACCGATTGGTGCCTGATTGGCATTTTCGCCAAATACCGTCACCAATCAGGCAGTTTGCTAACATTTGATTCAGTGATTAGAAAAAGATGAAATATAGCTCATTGGAATTGTCTCAACAAGACGAATCTAATGGTAGTAAAATCGCATCTCTAGAATTAATAGTTAATAAAAAATTAAGTAAAATATAAAAATAAAACATTACTTGATGAGAAATTAAGTAAAATATAAAAATAAAAATGTTTTATTTTTATATTTTACTTAATTTTTTATTAACTATTAATTCTAGAGATGCGATTTTACTACCATTAGATTCGTCTTGTTGAGATGATTCCAATAAGCTATATTTCATCTTTTTCTAATCACTGGATTAAAAGTTAGCAAACTGCCTGATTGGTGACGGTATTTGGCGAAAATGCCAATCAGGCACCGATTGGTGCCTGATTTTTCACTTTTCGACCTGTGACTATAGTGTTATAATCCTCAATTTGGGAAAATGACCTATTTCTTTCGCCCTAAAAACCTGACTAGGATAAAATTAGTTTTTTATTTATCGCACCAAGTAAAATGAAATAATAAATTTGTGAAATCTAAATTAATCTAAACTAAATTAATTTACGCAAAACATCTATAATTTCTGCTAAGATCTTTGATCTCGATGCTTTACGGGACTTGTCTTTTTTATCCTTTTTGGATTTTTTATCAGACTTTGTCTCTTGTAGTTTCTTCTTGGAATTCTTCAAAGAATTCTGCTATTTTTTCTGGATCTGTTGACTTCTTGAAGTTCTTTAGTTCTTGTTGGTATTATTACCTTATGACCTTGTTAGTTGCTTTGGAGGTACGTGTCGATTCCAAGACAGGTGCACTTGTTTCCAAGTATATTGATTATCTAATGCTGTTTGCATATCAACCCACTTTTCAAAATAACCAATAAACTTACGATTCCCTTAGCTGTTTGTATAATTTTAAAACTTTTCAAACCTTTTACGGCAGAAAGGAATGAATGTGGGCAGCTATCTTTCCATAAAGCTGCTAACGTCATAGAATTTGGAATGTTTCTAATCATAGCTTAGAACTTCTCGCGTTGTTTTCTTTCTTTGAGAGTCCACTTAGCTGGAAACCACCGTACAGGTATCCCCTAAATCTGTAGTCCACATAGGGTTTTCATTAACTTCGAATTGGGCTAGACGAAAGGTACTCAATTCTATTGACAAACGAACTGTCTGATATTTTCTTTGTCGTTTTGTTTGCATACTAATAGTTTTTCCCCATAGAGTTAATTGTTTTAGAATTTCCTCTGGCGTCCAGGATACCGAAATATCATATACTAAAATGTCTCTGACTCGCAATGTATCCTCATTGGTTGGTATATGACCTGTAATAGCTTGTTAAACTAAATGTTTATTCAACTTTTTCTTTTTATTCGAAGATTTTGTCAAATCCGCTATGATGTTCTGTAATTGAAGAATTGCCTGCAGCAAGGTCGTATTTTCAATCTGTTTTATAACTGGTATATCCATGACGATTTCCATTTTTGATGATTGATCAACATTTGGGCTGTTATCAAGATTAATTCCAGATTTGATCATCTTCATTGGATCTACAATTGGTTGGTCAATTGAGATCATCTCATCAGCGGCTTTCTCCATCAGTTCATTAATTGTTTGATCTAATAGATCATCAGAATCACTCCCATATTGGTAAGTAAAATCTGAATCAGAATCATGGCGTTGGGCTTTTTTCTTTTTTTTCTTATCTTTTTAGACCTGTGTTTTATTTCTGTCTTAGATTTTTCCTTTTCAGGAGATCGCTCTGAATAATGCTTTTTTGCTTTTTGGATCTCTTCTATTTTTTGTTATTTCAAATCCATAGAAGTCACATGTTCTGCTATTGATGTTGCCAACATATTTCTTCTATCAGCCGTTGAACACTCTGCTGCGACATAACCCTTTACGGCAAAATATATAGCAGTGTGTAAAAAAAAGCAAAACTTTCTGGAGTCATTTGATAACGAGAGGCCCTTAGTTCCCAACTATTTATGTCTTTGTCTGTTAAAACTGAAATTATTCTGTAGTACATTACGTTGAACTTCTATATCTCTTCCGGTAAAAAACTGAGCGGCAAGACCTTCACTAAAATTTAAGTAATTTATATATGTGGTTTGTAAAAAAATTTGTTGTTCTGTGCCTTCAATAAGGGGTGTGCCAGAAATCAGCTGATTTGATATGGGGTGGGGGAGTCAGTCTCAAAATCAGGTTGATATGGTCACGTGAAAATTATTTATAATTTTATTGGTTGATTTTTTTTTACTAATAAACGTGTTTTTATACAATACATATATCACCTGACAATATCGAAGTAAATTTGTGTAGCAGTTATTGATTTTATTTGTTAAAAATTCACATTTCTTTAAAATTTTTATTTAATTACTTTCAAAGAAAAATTTTAAAAAAGTCTTATTATTATTAGTTAAAGAAACCCAAGTTTATTAGATGTATTAACCCGTTCCTATTAAAAAAAAGAATAGAAAACGGTTAGTAACCGTTCAAATGAGAAAAAATAAGGAAAACCTGAATTCTACCTTAAAGAAAGTGTAAAAAAACTCATACCAATTGATCCTATTAAAAAAAAACAAAAAGGAATGATTAAATACTGTTTTTAAAAGAGAAAAACGTAAAAAATTCTAATGAAAGCGTAGAAAACATACCCGTTCCTATTTAAAAAGAAAAGAAAAAGGTATAGTTAAATACAATTCCTAAAGAAATAAAAAATAAAAAATAAAAAAAAATCTTCAAAACTTACCACAAAAAAGCCTTAAAAAAAGAAGAGAAGTACCTTTGTAATAGTAAACTTATCAAATGCCTTTATCCAAGAAAAATCTAATTCTACTTTTCCCAAAAAGTTACTTGCTTTGAATTAGCTGACGGTTTTATATTATGTTGGCTTTCGTTTGACAGAAAGTTTCTCAACTCCATGGAAAATCGTAGAAAATCATCGGCATATTAGTTTTAGTAATACTAATTTTGTATCACAAAGTTTTATGTAACGTATTATGTATCACTTAAATAGAGTTCAAAAACCACTACAAAAAAAGTAACGAAACATTTTTTTTTATTTATTAATTATTATAAAGAAATTTTCAAAGACAAGATAACGAAGTTAATATTCTACCACTCTTCATCAGAATGTATTTCGCGAAAATCTCTTGTAATTTCTTGTCTTTGAATAATTATGTCTTCTGCAACATTGAAATTTTGAATTAACAGAATAGTTACACATTCCAATTCTGTTTTGTTAATTCTTTTATAATTTTTTTTTAATGGCTTATAATTTTGAGGGTGGTATCTAGAGTGCATACTACACTTATGCTCACTTATAAATTTAAGAGTTGGAAAGTATTTGCCACATATATTACAACATAGCCGCTAGTGTAACTCTTGTGAAATTGAAGGGCAAGAACGATCGTATGGTAAGATCTTAAGTCTATCATGATATTGAAGGGCGTGAATTGGATTAATAAAATGACCATCTTTTTCTTTTGTAACTGGAGGGAGAAATCTATCATTTTCATTCAAGAGTATTGTTGCATTCGAAGCTCTGTATTCACTACAACACTCACGATTTTTACATTTTTTTATATCTAGTGAATAGCGGCAAATTTGTGTGTGATTTTCTATCCACTTTTACGATATTGAAGAATCAGATTCATCAAATGGACTTATCTCCTGGTCAATATATTCCAGGGCTTTCTATATATATCATTTCTTTTCTATATATCACACAGTTTTTTACCTGAAAATTCAAAGTTTTGTCATACTAATTCTTCATCCACTACGTTTTCTTGACTATTTAGATGTGATCTGAACTCGTCTACAGGTAAAGTAATACCTGCAAGTTTTCCAGACAAAGAAGCCATACTTCGTTCTACTGGATTATACGCACTTTGACCTGGAGCATGAGTACGAATAGTTAAGTAATCCAAGTTGAGATCACGAAAAAAATAAGCATATTGAATAATATTTTTCATATGCTTTGGATTTTCATCAGGTCCGCCATCAACAAGAAGAACCCAAATAGGTCTAACTTGATTATCTTTTTTTATTATAGAAGAAAACTTTTCATTGGATACAATACTTTTTAAATCTGCCATGTGGGTTTATGACGATATTCCAATAAAATATTCTGGCCTAATGAATATAGAAAGCTGTTCAGTTCGGAGTGTATTACTTGAATTAGTTGGATCAATGATTAGATAAACAGAAGGTATAAGCTTCATTTTTGAACCAACTGGAAAGTCATGATCTTCAACAGTTACTAGTTCATTAATAGTTTGAATTGTTTTAAATGTACGACCAACTGCAGGTGTTCCTAATCCAACTTTCGCCTTGTCATCTTGAGAAACAATAATTGCTTCATCTGCAAAGACTTCAGCAAACATTTTTGCAGCTTTAACAGAAGCTAGACAATAATGTTAATTAATGTGAGATTTCATTTCTGTTCTCGCTACGGAAGCAAGACCAACTTGTGCTGGATGATAATGACGACGTGTAGCAAAAGTATTTTGATGACGGGATTGGAGATAAGTTGATAAACATTGATGAGATAAGTATGTGTTGTATTTTTCTTCTAAAGTTTCACGTAGATGCTTTACCGTTCTTACTTTAATGATTACTTTTCTACGTTTTGCATGAGCAACTCCAAATTCAATACTATCATGAATTTTATCCCATAAATCTGGGTCTTTCATAGCTGCAGATGGTCTTCCCGCCCCTATAAAAAATATGTATACGGTTTTTATACTGTATATACGTATTTTTGATACAGTTCGCATTTTTACATACGGCATATCAGTATAATGTATACTGTTCGCAAAATGTGTTTAGTAAAAAATACAATAAAGTATACGGTAAACATACTGTGTGATACGGTATATTAAATTCATACGTCTATAACGTATATCATTTCTACTGTATATCAGTATTTTGTATACAGTTCACAAAAATATTGTAAATAAAGGATACGGTATATGTATTATTCTACAGTATATTAAAATTCATACGTTTATAACATATTTTCTACAGATATACACAGGTCAAATAAATAAAAATCAGATTTTTGCCCTTTTTAATATGGCTGTCTGATTTTTTGGCAATTTTAATATAATATTTCCGATTTTAATAAATATTTCTAATTTTAATATAATATTTCTGATTTTTAACATGAAATTGCCGATTTTGGTTATTTGTAATAGGATTTTTCGATTTTAATATAAAATTTCTGATTTTAATATATAACATGTGATTATGTATTACGGTTTAATATTTATTTATTAACTTAGATTTTTTTTTTATTTCAGTTATAATTATTTTTTTGCCTCAAAAACTTTACTAAAATACTTTTTAAATACTTTATAAAATAGAATTAAAATATTTTTTTTCTTAAATATAAATACATTTAAATTAAGTAACTCATAATTTAAAATATAAACAAATATTATACATATATTTCAAAGTATGGTTTGAGCATTTTGGCTGAAGTAAATCTTATTCTTTTAATTAAAAGTAGTTTAGTAAGTTTAAAACTGTTAAGAATATAAAAGTATAGTTTATATTTTTGGAATTATTTACATTTTTTATATAATACAGTAGTATTAAGTTACAAATTTTTTTACCTTCGAAGCGTATTTTGAGATCTTTAGCCAAAGTAAATCAACTTCTTATATTAATTGTAAGTTGTTCGGCAAGTTAAAATCTACTTGGATATTAATTTTCACGAAGGTACAGTTAATACTTGATGAGTTATTCACAATTTTCACAACAGTACTCATTCATGAATTTTATTTTTTTCATTTTGTCACTTCAGAGCGTATTATGAGCACTTTATCCAAAGTAAACCAACTTCTTATATTAATTGAATGTTGTTTAGCATGTCAAAATCTACTTGAATATTAATTTTCACGAAGGTACAGTTAATACTTGATGAGTTATTCACGATTTTCACAATGGTACTCATTTACGAATTTTATTTTTTTCTGTTTTGTCACTTCAGAGCGTATTTTGAGCACTTTAGTCAAAGTAAATCGACTTCTTTTATTAATTGAAAGTTGTTTAGCATGTCAAAATCTACTTGAATATTAATTTTCACGAAGGAACAGTTAATACTTGATGAGTTATTCACGATTTTCACAATGGTACTCATTTACGAATTTTATTTTTTTCCGTTTTGTCACTTCAGAGCGTCTTTTGAGCACTTTAGTCAAAGTAAATCGACTTCATTTATTAATTGAATGTTGTTTAGCATGTCAAAATCTACTTGAATATTAATTTTCACGAAGGTACAGTTAATACTTGATGAATTATTCACGATTTTCACAATGGTACTCATTTACGAATTTTATTTTTTTCCGTTTTGTCACATCAGAGCGTATTTTGAGCACTTTAGTCAAAGCAAATCGACTTCTTTTATTAATTAAAAGTTGTTCAGCAGGTCACAATCTACTTGGATATTAATTTTCACGAAGGAACAGTTAATACTTGATGAGTTATTCACGATTTTCACAATGGTACTCATTTACGAATTTTATTTTTTTCCGTTTTGTCACATCAGAGCATATTTTGAGCACTTTAGTCAAATTAAATCAACTTCTTTTATTAATTGAAAGTTGTTCAGCAGGTCGCAATTTACTTGGATATTAATTTTTATGAAGGTACAGTTATTACTTGATGAGTTATTCACGATTTTCACAATGATATTTATTTACGAATTTTATTTTTTCTATTTTGTTACTTCAGAGCGTATTTTGAGCACTTTAGCCAAAGTAAATTGACTTCTTTTATTAATTAAAAATAGTTCAGCAGCTTAGAATCTACTTGAATATTTATTTTAATGAAGGCACAGTTAATATTTGTGGAGTTATTAATTTTTTATAATTGTGCGTATTACATTGAATTACAAGTAAATTTATATTCTTAATGTATTTTGTTTAAAATTTAATTATTTAAGATTAGTTTTTTATTTAATATTGCTTAATAAAATATTTTTTAAAATTTAATTCAATATTACAATATAATTTTTTATAAAAATATATATTTCATAATGTATATACAATTTTTTTGTATAGTGAAAAAACTGAAAAATGTGGTTAAGAATTGGTAATACAGCTGTAAAAAGTCACAAATCGGACAAATATAGCTAAAATCAGCAGTCTGATTTGAATATGCAATTTAAAAATTGGCATATCCAATTTTTGTCAATTCATGCTAAAAATCGGCTACAAAATGCTACAAATCAGACAAATATAGCCAAAAATTGGCTATCTGATTTTTTTGCCAAATTTTATTTATTTGATGTGTGATAGGATAAGTTTTTCTACACTTTAAATCATCAAACAATACTAGTATCCGCTAATATGTACTACCCAAAAACTCACTGATGTAAAATCACTTATTTAAAAATTCGCAAGAATTTTTGTTAATACTGTTTAATTTTTAAGTTCAAAGTCCGATTGATAATACTAAATTCAAAAACTCAATTATAAATCATTTTTATAAATTATAATTTAAAAATTAAGCAGTATCAAGGAAAATTCTCATGAATTTTTCTTAATACTACTTAATTCTAATTTAACTAATTTAGTATTAAGGTTTTAATTTAAAAATTAAGCAGTATCAAAGAAAATTCTTGCGAATTTTTCTTAATACTGCTTAATTCTAATTTAACTAATTTAGTATTAAGGCTTTAATTTAAAAATTAAGCATTATCAAGGAAAATTCTTGCGAATTTTTCTTAATACTGCTTAATTCTAATTTAACTAATTTAGTAGTATTAAGGCTTTAATTTAAAAATTAAGCAGTATCAAGGAAAATTCTTGCGAATTTTTCTTAATACTGCTTATATCTTCCAATTCGTGAAATTAGCCAAACATAAAAATTTGCACATTTTAACAAGAATTATGTTTCACAAGCTTAAATTGTATGTGTTACATAATCAGATGATCTAAATCTATCAAAAAATAAAAAAAAATTTTTTAACGTTTATTCAAAAATAACAATGGCAACTACTTTCTTTTTCAATCACTTTTCAATCACTTTTCAATCAGATTTTTGTTAGGTGACTTAGAAAAGTTTATAGGCATATATAGCAGGTTTTTTTTAATCAGTAAGTAAGAAAACAAATATTAATAATTTTTATTAATAAGAAAAATCTTTTTTCATTTATTTTAACCTTAGTTCCTTCTTTTTTTTTAGTAAAAATATATACAAAATAAAAATGTGAGTTATGATTTAGAGTTTTTGAGATGTTTTTTTTGTTTTTTACTATACTAATTTTATTCTACTTGTTAATTACTTTTTAAAATTGATTTTATTAATTTATTCAATTTAAAACAGAAATGGCAAATAAAAACTTGTTAAGTAAAGTAAAAAGAGCCCAATAATACCTGTAAAGATCATCTTTTGGTAAGAATTATAATTTTAAGAATTTTTGTGTCAGATACTCAGAGTTTTATTCAATTAACAAAATCGTTAATATCTCGGCGTACATGTATGCTAAACACATATATTTATATTCATATGAAAGCCCAGAATCTACTCTACCTGAACGAAAAATGATTATTCAAATCGAATTACTAGATGTGAAGATATTAACGATCAAAGTCAAAGGTTAAAAATAAATATATTGAACGTAATTATTCGGCAACTTGTGATCCAATTCATGTGATATTTGGTTTATAGATAGCTCTTGATTACCTCTTTCTAATGAATATAAATTCATTCATCTAGCACACATACACGTTAAGTTATTCAATATTTTGTCATGACAATTATATTTAAATTTTTTAATTTTAATGATATTATTAAAAAAATCAAAAAATAATATAATCAAATCAATTTTATTTATATCAGCGGTGTGAATCTATCATTTTCATGTAACTTGTATTTGCATTTTCTTAATAAAGTTAGTTTTTTGAATATGAAAACTTAATTCCATAAATCAGCCCATATGTTAATTCTAATTTAACTAATTTAGTTGTATTAAGGCTTTAATTTAAAAATTAAGCAGTATCAAGGAAAATTCTTGCGAATTTTTCTTAATACTGCTTAATTCTAATTTAACTAATTTAATATTAAGGCTTTAATTTAAAAATTAAGCAGTATCAAAGAAAATTTTCACAAATTTTTCTTAATTCTAATTTAGCTAATTTAGTATTAAGGCTTTAATTTAAAAATTAAGCAGTATTAAGAAAAATTTTTACAAATTTTCTTATTAAAAAAAAAGAACTTTTAAATTACTAATTAAACTTTAAAAACAATCTGTATGATTTAAATTTTAAAAAAAATACTTCTGCTTTTTAATTTTCGCATTTCTATATTTAACCAATTAAAATTCAGCTGATCGCTGATCACATGCATTAATAACACGTTATTGTTTATTTTTTGTTTATTTTTTCAAAAATATTCTTTTCTCGTCTTTTTTTTTAGAAAAAAAAAGACAATAAAAATGAATACCAAAATTATTTTAACATATAATAATAAAAATTAAATAAAAAACTTATTTTGACAATATATAATATATATTTGTACCAAACTACTAATTATACAAAAAGTGATATGCACGTATATCAATTAACAATTACTTTCACTAATATCTCTCAGGAATTGTAATGGTGAATTTTAACAATATTAATTAAACAACTATATGTACACCATTTTATGTTTTTATTTTTATATTAATATTATATGTTAACATATATTAATTATAATTTTTTTTTACTTTTATGTATTTTATTTAATTTTTTTAATATATTACTAACATTATTACTACTATCGTTTTATTACTTTTTTATATCTAACTAATATATTAATAATATTACTAACTTTTTATTATTTCTTTTTTATATTTAAAATAATGATAATATTACTAATTAAATTTCTTTTTTTTACTAATCTTTTATTATTCCTTTTTTATATTTAAAATAATGATAATATTACTAATTAAATTTCTTTTTTTTTGTTTATATTTTGCTAATATTATTTTTTTTACAAATAGTATATTATTTTATACTAGTTTTTTATTTATATTATTTATAAAAAATATTTGTATATTTAATATTATTTAATAAAAATTTTATTGATTATAAATGCATTTTAAATTATGTTTGCAAATATAAAATATACAATTTAATTGAATAATATATACTATTTATCAGTACAAAATATGCAGTTTAAATTGGAAAAAAGTACTGTTTATCAGTATAAAATATACGGTTTATCCTGGAAAAGTATACTGTTCGCAATATAAAATATAAAACAATATACTGTTTATTAGTATAAAACATACAGTTTTTCTACTGTTTACAAGTATAAAACATACGGGTGAAACTGGAAAAATATACTGTATGCAAACCGTATATATGATACGGTATGCAGAATACCGAATATATACAGTATGTGAAAATACTGTAATTATACGGTAATAATACTATAAATATACTGTTCGCAAAATACGAAAATACAGTATACTAACCGTATATATATTTTTTATAGGGCCGGAGTATCATACTTTTCAACAACTTCTTCTTCTAGCAACTTAAACTTTTTTGCTACTAGTTTTGCTTATGCATCAGCATGATGTTTTAATTTATTTATCTGTATCTTTTGTTCTGATATAATCTTTGTTCTTCAGCTATTTTAGATAATAGTATAAGTTTCATTGAGTCATCTGTAGTAATTTCCATCATTTATTCAATTTCAAATAGTTTTTTCATAGCTGAATTAATTTTTTTAGCTGCATTATATTGTGATGTTGCATTTTTTGATATTTTTGTAATATCAATATAAGTTTATTTTGGGGTGGAAATGTGTTCTGAAGTGGAAGCAGCGGGAGTATGATGAAAACCAGTTGTCATATTACGTGACATAAAATTCTTTGATGAGAACGAACAGTAGAAAGTATAGTCTCGTAATATTCACAAATTTTATTATCAATAAAAGCAGTATCATTTTTTTTGATTTCTTTCCAAATAACTATACATTCTACTGATAGTTTTTGGCAGTTTAACTGGAAGTCACAAAGTGTTGCTTGTTTGTAATATGCATACGTGTTGCAAAACTCTTGATATTTATTTTGAAGTTGTTAATAAAAAAATTTTTATTAAAATTTGGTGCTTTTAAAAAACTTTGCATGATTTATTTTCTTAAAGAGATTGATTATAAAATCACGAATTTACAATTTACAACGAAGTTTGATTAATACATTTTTTTTTAACCAATGAAAATCAAAATTTTAATATATATTTTTTTCGGCCAATCAAAATGATTGATTAAGTGATCAGGTGGGGTGGGGGTCAAGCTTACTAATTGGACGAAATCAGCTGATTTCTGGTACGCCCCTAAGTGGAAACTTATTTTCAGCTATTTGTATATTTTGTTTATCTTCCATTTTTTTTTAAAAAAAAACTAAGCAAAATAAAATTTTACTGCAGAATTGTTATGTTTTTTAAAAATTTTTGGGAAAGTAAGCTCATATATGGGCTGATTTGTCTTCTCTGCATTAAAAAGAGTTATTGAATTGATTTTCACAATTTTCATTACTCAAAATTGTTTTGTAATACCTAGGGGGTTAGATAAATATACGGGGGGATAACTCATAGGTTACACAGGCTGATTAGTGATTGCTAGAACTGTCACCATATGTAAATTACTATGTGTTACTAGTAAAATGTAATGATACCCCATGTTTAAAGTGAAAGATCTGCCGATAATCAACCCATCCCAAAATAAAAACTATTTTTCGGAAATGACGAAATGCTCAAGTTTATCGTTACGTATTTTTTTTCATTAGTTTATTTTCTGTATTTTTCAAAAAATAGGATCGGCTATTTGAAATACCTTAAAACTATATGAAAAATTATTACACACTTGAAAATAATACATAATAAAAGAAGAAAGCACTATTTTTAAATGTTTTAAGCAAAAATATTTTATAACTTTTTATTGAAATCTCTAAAAAAAAAAAAGTATAATTCTAGCTTTCTAATATAAAAGTAACAAATACATATAAAATTAAAAACAAATCAACCAGTGGTTCAATTTTGATAAAAAAACTACACTTACATAGAGCTAACATATACAACCATAACTTTTGAGATTAGCTGCTTCTCTATCTATACGCATCGAAAAATCAAAAAAAAGTAAAATTTTTGCGCGATTTAATATGAAAATTTGTTTGTGTAACCAATTTATAGTGATTGATGATCACTTGACTAAATAATAAGTTGAACAAAAATTTACATTTGCGAAACTTAAATTATTAAATGTAAAAGAGTTGTGAAAAAACCCATTTTACTAATAAAAAACCCATTTCTCATATATATGGAATTTTTAACATATATTATTAAAAAGTAAGTATATTTTAATAAAATATAAAGTAAAATAAAAATTTATATAGTTTTAGTAGCTATAAATATTTATAAAAGTATAATAAAAATATCATATAAAAGACGGTATCATAATAGATATTTTCAAACAATAAAAATAATTATTTTATGTCGGAATTTGTATTACCATCTTTAGACGCAAACAAGATTCACTGATCCGTTTTCTATAATTTTAGGCTCGTTGGAAAGCCCTTGTTCTGGACTTTATAGGCGAAAAAAGAGCTCGCCGATTGAATCATTAGATCCAGAGATATTTACGTTTAAAGTTGAGGTACGAACTTTTTAACATGCTTAAATGCAAATATCTTGGGATCCACTGATCCTTATTTTATAAATTTAGGCTCTTCAGAAAGCCCTTGAACTGGTCTATATGAGCGAAAAAAGAGCTTGCCGATTGGATCATTAGATCTGGAGATATTTACGTTTAAAGTTGAGATACAAATTTTTAATATATATAGTAAGTGCTAAGAATTATATTAATTTAAAAGAAATATTTACCAATTTAAAGTATAATAACATTAAATAAAAGTTTTTTAATACTCACCTCCAATTTACTGTATATTATATAGTATTTTGTATAATAAAAATGTAACAAAATCAATATTTTAATTAAAGGTAGACAAATCAGCCTAGAGGTCTGCAAACGGGACCCGCAACCCGGAAACCCGGACCCAGCCCAAACCCGGATCTGGGTTTGAGCCAGCAAATTCTCCTTCAAAATTCACCCGGGCCGGGTTCGGGCCGGCATTTGATTTTCATAAATTTTCCGGGCTGGGTCTGGGTTTAGATTCTCAACCCGGATTTTTATTAATTCTGGCCAAAATTTTGTTAATTCTGGCCAAAATTTAAATATAAATTTAATATTAAATGTAATGGTTTTATTTTATTTTTACACATTTTTTGATTTAATTTTAGATAGTAATTTATTTCCTATTAGTGTATTGCAGTATATTATAGTTTATAAATTTTTCTGATATAACTTTTCGCTTGTATTGTTTTTTAAAAATTTTAATGTTGTGTTACAATTTCATTATTTTTTTAAAAAAAATAGAATAAATAAATAAATAAATAAGTATTTTATTTTGTTTTTATTATTATTGAATTATAATTGTGAATGGTTTGTTTCTTTAAATTTTTGTTGTGTTTATTTTTAGGGATTGGAACCGTCCAAAAAAACCTTAACCAGGACCCCGGATATCTCCAAAACAGGTCATAAGTACCACTTTCGGCAGATTGGCCCATTTTTCAGGGCTCAAAAAATCGTTTTTTGTAAATATCTCGGCATCCAGTGGTCCAATTTTGATGAACTTTTTTTTAAATTGTAGAGCTAAATGAGGGCTACAAAATAAAAAAAGTTCATTAAAATTGAATTACTGGATGCTGAGATATTTACAAAAAACGATTTTTTGAGTTTCAGTAAAAAGGGGTGTTTTTGACCAAAAGTCCATTATGACCTTTATATTAGATATCTGGGGTCCTCCTTAACTGGTTAAAAACCGGTTAACCAAGGGTCTTAACTGGTTAATAACTGGTTAATATCAAAAATATTTTAAAAACTTTTTTTACTGCAAATTGTACCAATTTTTGATTTTACTTGCATATTTAGTTATAGGAAGACTATGTATCACTAAAATTATTATAAATAAATAGAAAAAAATTCAGCATTAAAACTTCAAGTTTAGGAACACGTGGCCGCAATTTACATGTCTCTGGGCTGCATTATATAAATCTGACTAGAATTATGGTAAATATAGTTTAACCGGTTAACCGATTTTCAAAATCCTTTAACCGGTTAACCGTCTTAACCGGTTAATTAACCGGTTAACATTAACCGGTTCCAATCCCTATTTATTTTAATAAAATAAAAACGCGTATCATAGTATGAACCACGATCAGCAAAAATAATGGTTAGAAATAGTTGATTTGCTAAAAAAAAAGATAAATAAATTTTTTATTTATTAAATTATTATTAAAAAAAAAAATAATAAATAGATTTTTATTAATTATATTATTTAAGAATAAATTATTATTTTTTTTTTGTGTACCAATCCGATCTTCTATTATAATGATTAATTAGGCTCATCATTAACGAAAATCATTTCTTTTTATAAACTGCATATTGCGCCATAATGCATATATGTTTTAAAAATTAGAAAAAGTACCAATCAGATTACTTTTCATTATTATAATGATTAAATTCATTAACTAATTCAAAGTTTTATTGATTTAATAAATAAAGTAAAGATGGTGAAATATGTGTTTATTGAATGAAATTCATTAAACTATTGTGCGTATTGTAGATCATTTTAAAGAATTTTTTTAAATTTAGATTACGCACATGTGCTATAACATCTTGAAAAAATTCTATCATTATGGCAAATTTAAATTTAAATATTGAACAAGTTACATTGAAAATAAAGAGTGGAGAGTTGTTATGCCAGGAAAAAAGTGGAAAAAGTGACGTCTGGTTGAATTTTGAAGAAATAATTGATAAAGAAGAACAACCTGTTGGTTTTGCTATGTGTAAAAATTGCTCACAATTATTTAAATATGATTATAAAACAGGTACCTCAAGTTTAAAGCGTCATAAGTGTCCTTCTGATGAAAAACAACCAAAGATTACAACATTTTGGGGAAAAAAGAAATTCCTACTGCTGCCAAAGAAGTAACTTCAAAGAAGCTAATTAATTTAGTATGTAAAGATATAAGACCATTTGAAATAATTGTAGGCCAGGGTTTTAGAGAATTTGCACAGGAGATGATTAATATTGGTGCTACATATGGTAATTTACCAGTTGATAATTTATTTCCTCACCCAACAACCCTTTCAAGAAATGTAGTAAAAAAAGCAGAAATAGTTAAAAATGACTTTGCTTTAAAGTTAAAATATGTTTTTGAACTATTTGGTGGAGCATTTACTACAGACATGTGGACTGATGATTATAGGAAAATTAGTTACATTTCTCTTACTGTCCATTACATTGATGAGAATTGGCAAATATGTGAACAAACATTGGCAGTCTCAAAGTTTCCAGATGTTAGTCATACAGCAGAACAAATTAAAAAAGTAGTGTTAGGTATTTTAAATAGTTACAACCTTATACCAGATGTTACAATGAAGAAATTCACATTTGTTACTGATTCTGGTGCTAATTTTGTTGCAGCATTTAGAGCTTTAAATCACATACCCTGTTTTGCTCATAAGTAAGTCATTTTTTTTGTTAAATTATTTAAAATTTAAGAAAATATATTTTAATTTTTAATTATTTTATAGAATTAATACAGTTTTGTCAAACTCTTTTCAAGATAAAAACTTTGAAAAATATCCCTCTTTAATAAATACACTTAAAGAATGCAAATCTTTAGTTACATATTTCAAGCAGTCGTCTTTAAATTCAAAATTAGAAAAATCACTCAAGCAAGAGTCAGAAACTAGGTGGAACAGTAAATTAGTACTAATGTTAGAATCAATAAATGATCAGTTTGAAGCAATCAGAAATATTCTGATAGAAAAAGAAGAAGAAAGCAGAATAGAAAATATTGATCTCAATATATTACAAAATTTAATTACATTTTTAAGAAAATTTTGTGAAGCAAGTGAATTTTTGGAAGGATTTAAGTATCCAACATTGTGTATGATTATTCCATGGTATAAAGCTTTATTGAATCATTGTAAAACTGACCTATTAGATGATGAAATTTTAACTCATATCAAATATGTTGTTGAGCAAAAGATGAAAAGTAAAATTAAAATTGAAGATATTTATAAAATTGCTGTATTTTTTGACCCTAGAATGAAACAGCTCAAAATATTAGAAGAATCTGATGTTAAATTAGTCAAAAATAAAATTAGAAGTCAATGTGCTAGCATAACAAATAAAGATAATGAATCAGATGATTCAACAACTACTGTTCAAGAAAAGCCAATTAAAAAATGTAGAAAATCAAAAGAAACTAATGTAGACTTCAGCCAATATTATGACTCAAGTAGTGATAATAATAATGAAGATGAAGTTGATCAATATGTAAAATCTAAAGTGCCAAAGGATAAAAATCTGGATGTATTAAAGTGGTGGAAGGAACACAGACTTGAGTTCCCAAAACTTGCAATTCTTTGTGCTTATTACCTCTCAATTCCAGCTTCAAGTGCATCCAGTGAAAGAGAATTTAGTAAAGCAGGTCAAACAATTAATGAACGTCGTACAAGTTTAAAACCTGAAACAGTAGATAGTATTTTAGTATTACATAGTGCACTACAATAATTTTTTATTTTATATTTATTAAATGTATTTACTAATAGTAAATTACTATATAAAATTTTTATTTATAAATAAATACATTATTTCATATCGCTAAGTTTCGCGTTGGTTAAAATTATCAAATTGCCATGACACAAATTTATAATTGTGATCTACATTATATTTTCACGTTATAATTATAAAACTTCAAAATTTTTATTACATATTTTTAATATTCCCAATTTTTATTATATTAAATATCAACATTTTCAAATAATTAGTGAATTTTGTTTCAACTGTTTATATAAATGATTATTATTATTAAATTTCTTTGATTTGCCGAAAATTACTACACGAAAATGATCTACATAAAAATTTGCCAAAATCACTATACAAAAATAATCTACATTTATATACTAAATAATTATAAGAATTCCGGGTTGGGCCGGGTTTTGATATTATGAATCCAGGCTGGGCTGGGTTGGCATAAAATATATATTTAAGGCCCGGGCTGGGTCTGGACCGGCATATATATTCATATATTATTTCTGGGCTGGGCCGGGTTTTAGAATATAGGCAAATGCAGACCTCTAAATCAGCCCATATGGTATGATAAATAACCTAAATAAATATATAAACGCATGTTGCTTAAAGAGATTTAAAAAATGCATAATGCATTTAATATTATTACAAAGTATAATTATAAGTCTCTTACCAACAAAATCAAAACTATGGAAGATGAAATAACTAACACAGATTCCAAATTACTTACCATTCATCAAAATTATAATACTCTAGAGTAATCTTTTACAGACGTGAAGTTGAGACTAGATAAATACGATACAATCCTCCAACAACTTACAACCAATATCACTTTACTCAATGAAAATAAAATTTCATCTAGCAATCGCCTACAAAAACATCCAAAAGAAACATACCTTACAATAAAACTTTATACGAAGCTACTAAGGCCAAATATAACTTAAGATCCAATAAACAAGCCAAAGGTTCAGCGGAAGATAGTGAATATTTCCCCGCAACTAATGAAGAACTGACCTTCACGACGACGCAGGTTTATCAGATGGCGCCATATTCGAAGAAATTATCTAACCTAACAACGACCAATCACCGTCAGATAACCAATTTACAGTCAAATCATACAACTCTCTCAATCTCCTCCCCAGCTTTAATGCATCACATTAATAGATTTGTGATTCACTAAGCACTTTATATTGGATAACTGTTAACGATTAACCCCTTTTTGATTTTAATGTTTTCACAATTTTATACACATTTTCTTTTTTTAAAATATATAAATTTTATGGATTACAACAATTTAAACCCTCCAGTTGGCGTAAGATTGCTTGCAGAAATCAAGTAGTTTAGGCCAAGGCCGAAACTTTTTTAAAACCGAAAGTTTAGGCAATTAAAAGTAAATTTGCTGAAATTATACAATGCCAAAACTTTTACCGAAAGGCTGAAATTTGGCCGAAATTATTGGCTAACATTAATACTATAATTCTGGCCAGAATAATGATCAACACATAAATATCCTTTTATGGAAATTTGTGTAACATTTGTGCAACACATTTAGTGTTTGGAATTATGTAATAGTTATTCGAATAACTCGAGTATATTTGAGTATTCGAATAAGCATAATGGTTATTCGAGTATTCATTTAGCCAGATATAATATAGTTAAAATTCTAATTGGGCATTAAATCCTTAAATTTAACTGAGTTAAAATCATAATTCAGGCTAAAAATTATGTAAATCATTACTATAAAAGGAAACTTAACTTATTTGAATATTATTCGAATACACTTTATAAATTTAAATGAATACTCGAGTATATTTGAATATATTCGATTCCAAACACTAGACACATTTCTCCGATTTTACTGGAAACAAAATTTCCTTTTTTGGAAATTTGTGTAATGTCACGTGAAACAATGTCATAATTTCGGCCGAATTTTAATTTTGGCCAAAATTAAGACCAAATTTTGGCCTAATTTCAGCATTTTCAGCATTTGATTTGATTGGCTGAAACCTTTCAGAATTTCCTTTTTAGTTTCGGCAGGCAACCTTAGGTTGGCATTGAAAACCAACCTTTAGATAGCATGTTACAATATTCATATTCAATACATAACCAAAAAACTAAACCCCAAAAAAATCACATAAAAACACAAAACACTCAAAAAAAATATAATTATAACAAAGATATTAACAATAATACTAATACTTATTATTCATCTGACGATTTATCATCATCAGGAATACATGATCGTGTTCATAAATCCTGTAATGACAAAGATGAACAAATGTTAAATTATATACATAATAACATTTTTGAAGATCCTGACAAAATTGGAATAGCGTCTACATCACAAACTCACGCTATACCTATAACACTAAATCCACAAATATGATCACAATTTATAGATTACTACAAATTTGGTACTATCAACATCCAAGAAGGATTCAACAATAAATTGGAAGATATACTCCATTTTTATATTATACAAAATTATGATATACTTATCATTTCTGAAACAGGTTTACATCAAAATACCCATCCAAACTCGTATAAAGCCAAACATTCAACACACTCTTTACCTTCACTCGACCACAACAATTTCAACCATAAAGTCCACATTTATACAGACAATAAAGGACACACCAAAGGCAGTGGAATTTCCATGATCATATTGGAACAATTACAAAAACATGTTATAAAAACTACCACATTTCTGGGACGAATCTTAACCATTGATCTTTGCTTTAAAGGCAACCATTACATTAAATTCATTTGCTGTTACTTACTAGCAAATGCCTCAGATGACAAAAACCTCATCATCATGTGTTATAAAGAAATAGAAAAAATTTTAATTAACGCTACACTTAACCATTTCCAATGTATAATCATTGGAAATTTAAATATTAATTTAGATAAAATGAAACAATCCAATCATTACCCCGCTTGGAGATGTGAAATCAAAAATATTCTTAAGAATTTTGATTTGAAAAACACTTTGAAATTTTTTTACAACCAACCATCACATACACATACCTCTACTTGTCACGATGGTCCAGACATACAATCATGTATCGATTATATATTCACATCAATTAATATTCTACAGCATACTTTCTACACTTACACCCATAATGTGTCAGAAAACCTTTTCACGACTGATCACAAAGCAATTGGATGCTATTTAGAAATAAAACTAATAGCTCGAGAAAGAGCTTAGAAAAATCTAAGACTTTTTTACCTAATAATACACCTCACATTCATTACAAATATTATTCTATGAATGACGAATCATAGTCATATTACAAATTAACAAATGGTAATTTGTTTCATCAACAATCCCCTAACTGGCATTAAAATGATGAGACACCCTCACAACAAATTGAAAACTATTGGACTAACATTAAAGATCTAATTAATCAAATCAAAGAAAAATGTATTCCTCATTCAAAACACAAGTCCTATATTAAACAGGACCATCCCCTCAGTTTGAGACAATACAAAAACAAATTTTTAACAATTCGTAATATTTTACAAAAATTTTCCAATAATAAAATGGAAAAAATACAAGATGACAACAATAAATAGAAAGATTATTGGCAATCATGGAATTTATATCATCAACAAATTTTAACCATCGACGTTCATTTAATTCCAAACTAACTATTCAGATACCGGCCATGCTAACAAGAGATAATTTAATAGAAACTAAAACAAATATTCAAAGTCTATTATGAATTATTACTGTAATACACAAACAAGAAGATGATGCTTGGAAAATTAACAATATTAACAGATACATTAAGGAATGAAATAATAATTTGATCTATGATCAAAAAAGAATGATCAATAGTATCCTTGATCGTAAACCCAAAAAATTCATTTAGATCGTTTACATTATTTTAATCAAAATACTAATGAATTTCAATTTACTAACAACCTGAACATTATAGCTGAACAAACTAATTTACATTTCCAAAGACTAGGAAAAACTCTTAAAGAAATTAATAACATTCCAAACTACAAATGTATACAGGATCTCCCGTTTGATTGGAGGTCGATGTACAGTCGCGTCGGAAAGTAATGCCCGATTTGAAAATGAAGACAAAAACAAAAATATTTGTATTTTTTCACCAGTATATACATTAGTAAAAAATTTATATCTAGTTTGCTTCTCATACTACATCAAATTTTCACAATCCCAGGGTGGCAGCCTTCCCAAAAACAGAACTATTTAAATTTTCATTTTTTCTTCAGTACAGCTTTAAGTTCGCCTACAGCTTTTGGGAGGAGGTCAACACTTCTGGGTAATATATTGGTTCGTTTCTAATTGTTCTCTACTTTGTTTTAAACCAAGTAAATTTGTTGGTAAATCACTAGTTGCAATTTTATTTAATTTTAGCTGATTTTTGGCTTAAAGATGAAATCTATAATTATCTTGCCACTCGTGATTATCTTGGCATCCAGTAATCCAAATTTGGCAAATAAGGGCTCATTGGATTCGTCTCGTCAAGATGAATTGAATGGTGGTCGGTTCATATCTCTAGGATCAATATATGCTAAGATATACATTAAAATATATTTTGGACGTTTTTGCCATTATCTCGTGATATATCGATACTATACACATGGGCTGGCCACCATTCGATGCGTCTCGAAGAGACTAATCCAATGAGCCTTTGATTATCAAAATTGGATCACTGGATAGTGAGCTATTCCCGATTTTATGAAATTCAGAGTTTCGAAAAATTTTCAGGTAAAGTATGTTTGGAGGTATATCTCGGCATCTATTGGACCTAAAGATATAATTCAACTAACATTGGACTCGTCTTGGTGAGGTGAATCCAACAAGCCTTAATTTGTCAAACTCTGATCACTGGATGCTGGGATAACCATGGTGGCTAAATAATTATAACCTCCATCTGTAAGTAATCGGGCAATACTTTCTGACGTGACTGTACAAACCTATAAATAATCCTGATACTAGTCATATGACCACATTATGCGAAGATTTTGATACAGTGAGATTTTCTGTATCATATCATCACTCCCCAATAATAAAGCCACAGGGATTTCAGGAATTACCTACGAAGACATTAAACACACCTATCAAGTCTTCAAAGATTATATTAAAAAATTCTTTAATTTAATTCTTTAGGTTTAGATATATCCACAAGAATGGTCACGAGCATTACTATTTCCCATTCCCAAACCGAAAGATTGGGATTGCAAAATAGAAAATACAGTATACGCTTAATAGTTTTATTAGAAACATTCCGAAAATTATTTGTAAAAATTTTAACACAAAGAATCAACATCTTATTAACAAGCTATAATTTAATTAACAAAAATAATCATGCTGGCCTAATTGGTCAATCAACATTACAGCCCTTACAAGTTATCCAACACATTATAGAATCAGCCTACAAAGATAAAAAACAGCTTTGGATTGGATTACATGATCTCAGCAAGGCGTATGACAGAGTCAACCTTTCGCTATTGAAATTAGTGCTGGAAAGATTACATTTTCCATCAACAATCACCTTCCTTTTAATTTCCCTTTTTAGTAACAGAAAAAACAATGTTATTTTACCATCAGGCTTATCTACCGATTATGATGTCCTACAAAGCATAGATCAAGGAGAAGTAATCAGTCCTATTCTATGGATCATTTATTATGATCCCATGTTCACACACTTTTTGATTATGACTGAAAATTTACATATTACTTCTATCAACAAAATTAATAACATTTACCAACCGGATATAGACTTCAAAATTAACTACTTATCGTCAGTGGTGAGTTACCTTGACGATACTAGTTGGTTCGCTTCCTCAAAATCACAATTAGAATCTAACCTCCAAATTGCCAATTCTTTTTATGAAATGGCAAATATTACCATCAATCACGATAAATATACTATAATAACTAATAACCACAAATTCTGTAATAAAAAAATTCAACTACTAATCACTTCTACCAAGTCCATTCCTATTAAAATAGCCTCCCGTTTCTCTTCCAACCATATTCTTGGAATATATATCAACGCGTTCAACTCACATACACCAACGCTGAAAAAATCAAAAAAATTATTAATAATTTTGCTTATACGATGCATTTTAAGAAAATCACGCACGACCATCTTATTTATATTATTAACAAGGTGTTACTTCTGAAATTGGAATATATTAACCAATTTACTATTTTCATATGATCACAATGTGAATCCCTATTAGCACTGATTAAAAAATTATTCAAACAACATTTAAAATTACCAGTGTTCACACAGAATAATATTATTCATAACAAATTATTTTCTTCTATTAATAGTTTTTTTTATAACCAATTTTATTCACACGTTTCAATAGTAAACGTTCTTTTTAACACTCCTTTATTTTCCACTATCGGTTTACAAAAAATTCTGAATACACAATACAATTTTTGGATTCCTAATTTTTCAATATCCAAAGACCTATCTAACCCTATTTCTTCGACTTATCAATCACTTTTAATGCGTCAATTACGCTTATTTAATAAATTTTATATTAATTTTTTACCACATTGTAATACTTCAATTATGGGTGGTAGTAATCCTATCGTCTCATATTACAAATCATATTCACAATTACAGGATTTATTCTCTACAGATTTACAAAGTTTATGAAAAAAGCGTATCATGTTCATGGATCAACTTACGTCCATCGATGGTTATCATCTAAGTACCTGGAAAGAGGTCAAAAAACAAAACCCAAAAGCTAATTTTAAAGGCCCTACACCATGATGGTTTCTAGATCTGGAAAATAGTAACATTATTATGGCAAAAAACTCACGCCATTTACTAAAAACCTTGATTTATTGCCAGTAGTCAAATATGATTTTACTGCTCCATCCATCTTTAAAAAGAAAGCAACTCACCGTCCCAAAAATGAATGGATAATCTCTTGGAATTTTACTCACCAACAAGAATTTTATGGAAAAATGATAGAACAACAAAATGATATATATGGCACTAGCCTTACTTATAAAACACATTATATACCGGCCCTTGAGACCAACACTAGAACAAATTTAACCCAAAAAATTAACATCTACTTTACATCCTTACTCGGGAACCCTATAAAAATTAATTGTCCGTAAAATGTAATAGTAAATAATTGATAAATAACGGTCATATAGATGTCTAGTAATTTAACTATTTTATATATGTATTTTAAACGTTAAATATACGGAAAAATGAGCCCATCCGTTTTATGTTTGAAATTTAAATGTAAATTATTTGTTTATTAAATGTACTATTCTCACTAACCCATTCAATCAGTTATTCATCTGTATAATCTACATCCTTATCTATTACATAATAAGTAGTTTTAATCTGAAAAAACCCTACACAATGGTCTATAGCAAATGCATCAATGAATTCATGCGTTCCAAATTTTTGAAATGAAATAAGACTTGCACTATCTTCTCTAACATCTGCAGTCCAATGAATATATGCTAACATATAAGTTACTTTGTCAAATTCGTAAGCAAGATAATATTCAACCTGTCCATAAAATTTTTTCAATACAAATTCTGGTATTTTCCGAGGAAATGAAGACCATCTATCCACTTCCATAATTACCTATAAATTTATCATAGCAGATAAGATTAATGATAGCAATTTCATAACATAAATTAATATAATAATACATGTACCAAAACTGAGTAATTATTGCGAGCCCAATCTTGATTTTGTCTTGCCCATTTGGATCCAATCTGGTGGCCCTTTTTCGTCTGTAGGCGTCCATATTTCATGCCAAATGAAGAAAAGGACTATGAATTAAAAAAAAATAAATTATTTGATTAAAAAAAAGTCCTTTAAACAAATTTTCACATATAAAATTTGAAATTACCATTAACTTTCGGCCTCTAACATTGTGAGTCGTGGAAAAATGCTCTTTAATTTTTTTTAATTCTGACTGCCTAAGATTATGCCTTTTTGATGGAGATCGCAATACTTCTTCAGAATCAGGTTGAGAATATGCAAGATTATTTGAATTGTGCTTGACTTCTTGTAAAGGAAATATTGCTGTATGCATATTTTGATAAAATTGTAAATGATTGAACATTTCCTATACATGTATATTGTTAATTATATTCTTGTAAGGGTGTAACCGTGAACGAGCTAAAGGAAGTAACATTCCACAGACTCTTTCAATCGGAAATTGCCATGTAGCCCAACATGGACCTGTGTTTTCTATACTATCGGCAATATGTAAAAGGTTGTGAAAGCATAATTTCATTGTACTTAGCCGCTCTTCCAAACTTTGATAATATTCTCTAAAATAAAAAATAAATTAAATATCAAGACTATACTATACAATTTGAAATTAAATTGATAATAAACTACTTACTTTTCATAATAATCATAAAAAGACTGAAATAAAAATCTAATATCATTTATATCTTGAGATGTTAATGATAATTTTTGACATAAACGCATTAACAAATTTTGCCCATCCTTTGTAATGTTTCTGTGGCATTCTACCTTTCAAAAGAGGCAATGAATACATGGTAATCCAGGCAGCCCATTCTTTAGCTTTATAACCTTTATGGTATAATACTATATTGCGTGGTGGTCGTCCAAAACAAGTTGGAAACTCTTTTCGTGCTTGATGCATTTCTTCACCGATAATCTTCCATTCAGATTGGCTAAGAATATAATCACCAATATTTTGATCACTATTATCATTAAAAAAAGTTCCGGTCCATAATTTGAACATGTAATAGGCAATATTCTCATATATAAAATGCATTAGATTAATCGGAAAAGAATTTGGAAAATGAATTGCTTTAAGGTTAAAGAGTATACTACGCCCTTTTATTCCTTATAAATAAATAATTATTAAAATTACTAAAACAATAAAATTTAATTAAGAGTTATATATACCAAATTCAGTTTCTAATTCTTTTCTTTCTCTTTTTGAATTTGCTTGGTTTAATTGAAAAATTTGATCTTTAAACTGCCTATGAGTTCGCAAAGGTAAATTTTCAGGATCATATCTTTCATATTCATTTTCTTTTTCCATAGGTGGTTTAGTAGGAAAATACACATGATTTAAGTAAATACCACGAATATCACAAAACTGGCACCCCTTATATGAATTATGGCCAGTTAATTGCATGAGTTTGGTCAATCCTGGAGTATCACCTGACCATGATAAAATATGGGCATGTAATAAAAATGTTTCATTTTTTAATCTGTCATAGCAATCTATCCCATCTAAAAGTAATAAAATATAAAATATTACTAAATATTATAAAATCAAAAAATTTAAATCAAGGAAAAATTACCTTCCAGTTCTTTTAATTCTTTAATTATAGGATACATAAATGAATTAAAGTCTTTGGGTTCTTTTGGGCCTGGAATAATTGCTGCTATTAAGAGATTTTCTTTTTTAACACGTTCTTCAGGACATATATTGGCATTAATTATAAGGACAACCCAGCAATCATCTGTTTTTTGTTGAAAGATTTGGTAGCCATCAACAGAACCCATTAATGCAACATCTCTATCATCTTCAAAATATCCATTAGATAAAAGTTTTTGGTATCTAGCGCCATCAAATATATCTCCAATTATTCCATCTAAACCAAATCCTTGACGACTTGTATAATTTGCACGATATCTCAACTCTTTGGAACGTTTTGGATCTTGATATTGAATTCTAAGACGGTCTTTAATGGAAAAAAAGGCCATTTGTTGTCGTGAAACATGTTTTCTAGTCTGAAATCTTGATGTTTGACAATATTCACAAAAATCATTGTCTTTATACTTTCCTGTATAAGCGCAACAAGAGTTGATACAAGTATCTACCCATGTAGGTTTTATTGGAACAATTGATTCTAGTGTTTTTTTAACTTGAAATAAACTAATATCATTACCATTAACTGCTACCATGGTTTGATGAAATGCATTATCCGTTAAGTTACACTGAGATTTAACTCGAAATAATCTTAAAGCACAAGTTAATTCTTCAGTTAATTGTATCTCTCCTTCAAAATCTATATTAAATAAATGAATTAGATTTGAGTAAATATTTCAAATTATTTAATCCTTATATATTTTTTGTACCTGAATTATCTGCAGAAGATTCACTTAATTCAGAAAGTTCATCGGTTACATTTGGAGATAATTCTTGCTCTACATCAGACTCATCAATATTAAAAAAACAATCATCTCGTCCAGAAGATAAATTTTCCATATTATCCAATAAACTTGATGATTCATTTAATCCATTTTCTTCCGGCCTTTAAAATTGTATTTTATTAAAAATTAAAAATTGAAGTACTAAAATTTATTAAAAAATATACCTATCGACACTTGTAGATATAATATTAGCTTCAGAAGCGTTAGAATGCAAAAAATCAATATTTTCATCTTGATCCATAAGCATAGAAGATTCACTTTCAGAACTAGAATGTATATCTGAAATACTTAAACTTGAGGTTGTTGAACTTAAAGTTGAGTTTATTTCTGCTGTTTTTTTTTCTTGTTTGCGATGTCTAGTTCTTGTAGATTTTGAAATTAAACATCCAACTCCTTCAGTGTCATTTTGACGACATTTTAAACATGTACAAAGAACTTTTTTAGATGTTTGATTTAACATGTTTAATATAAATTCAATCCAATCGAAAAAACAAACAATTTGTTAAATAGCTTAATTGTCTTACATATTTATACTTAAATGTATATAATTGACTTAAATGATAAATATTACAATATTATGATGTAATACACTTATCTATATATATACCTGATTAACTTTACATTAACTTTTTAAAGATATAAATACGTAAAGTTTAAGTAATTTTTTCAAACTAATTAAAAAACTACTAATTAATTATCTTCTTAATTATAAATATGTCCAAACATATCATTCAAAAATATCCAAAAAAAAAATTTACTAAAGAGAGTTCAAAAGAGTTTGATAATAAAAGTGACTACAATTCTAACCTTGAAAGTTCAGATAATAATAATGATAATCAAAAAGAAGATATGTTATCAAAAATTTTAACTCGTATTACTGCCTTAGAAAATGAAAATAAGACATTGAAAGTTGAATTAAAAAATAAATCATCAGTTTCAAGTTCAAGAAATAAAGAAACTTCAAATATTATAAAGTCCAGTTCCAATAAATTTATTCAAAAAATGGATAGGGTGGTGCCTAAATTGACGTCCAAAAAGCATGCAGAATCCAGCTTAGAACAATCAAGCTCTGAACAAGAATCAGATAGTGATACAGAAGCAGAAGTATATGAAAAAGATATTTTACATAAAGATTGTAAGACTAAAGAAGACGTTTCACATGAAGATTGTATGACTAAAGATGCTTCACACGAAGGTTGTAAAATTAAAGATGATCTACCAATTCCAAAACCTGTCAACTTTACAAATTTGCATTCAAAATTGAACTTGGAAAAGAATGTATATCAAAGTTATAAGGTGAATTTAATAAAGTATAATATTAATTATCAAATATTAATTAATTGTTTTTTAATGTGTTTTTTTCTAATTTAGACTGCTTTCTATAACCTTGTTGATCGGCATACTTCTGCTGAAGTACAATATAAAAACCTTGATAAAAAAACTAAAGCTGGTATTATTCGCAAGTTTAAGAAAGATAATCCTCATTTTCCAAATTGCATTGGTGATTGGGCCTTAATATATCTTATGCGTCGTAAAATAAATTTTAATCGTATGTATTATATTACATAATTAATATTTTTACATTTGTAATAAATATAATTTACTAAATAATGAATTGTTTTTTTATAGGTGATAATATCCGCCGTCAGAATATGAACAAAAGGCGAGCTGTGAAAAATAAACCAGTTAATAAAAGACGTGCAAAAAATAATGTTATATACGCAAAAACACTTGGCAATAATACTGAAGAGCCTAAAATACAAGATACCTATCAGCAGTCTGAACAGTCTGAAGAAGATTTTAATAGTGATGACGAAGCAAGAAATTCAGAATGTGAAGATCATGAAAAGCAAAATGATGATGAGTTAGTACTACGTGATTCAACTAAATTTAATAAATTGGATGACTCTTCTGTATATGTATAAAATAAATTTATTTGATTAATAATTAACTGGAATAATGGAGATATTTCCTTTAAATATTAGGAATGTCAAATCAAATCCACGACGAAACAATAGAAATAAAGAATCTATTGAAAAACAGCAAATTGAAAAACAGCAAATTGAAAAACAGAACAAATTGCCAAATAAATCTTCAAATTCGTATGTATCTTTTAAATGTGTAATAAATAATTGATTTTATTAATATTTATTCTGTTAACATTAGAAAATCAACACCGCAGCCAACACTTCGTAGATCTTCTCGTAAAAAGACAAATGTTGAAAAACGTCCAATTGATGAAGGTAATAATTCAAGCAAACCTGCCAAAAAATGACAATATAAAAGGAAATAAAAGTCATAACTTTTACAATAGGAATTTACTATACATAAATTGACCTTATTATGTAACAATTGCATTTCACATTATGTTTAAACATGTTATTTGAACGTTATTTGTTCATTAAATTAGTGCTTGTTTATATTTACAATACAACTTACGAATATTCAATATTGCATTAAATAAAATTATGTTTAAATAATAAACAAATAATGATATTTCGAATAATATATGGTTAAATAACATTTTTTTACATACATTTTACGGAAATTGTGTTTTCATAGGGGAAACTGTGGCCATGGTGTTCCATTTAGTGGCGATTTATGCCCTAAATGTATTTTAGTTTCACTTACGTCACAACTTATACTTTTTAAAATTCATTCCAAAAAATATAAACCTCAACATAACCATTTAATAATGGATAATACTTTAGTTTTTCCAATTACACTTTTACACACGCTTCGTTTATTAGCTCTTTCTATTAGTAAACATAAATTGATTACACCTAATAACTTTCCTACTCATGTTCCTATTTTATCAACATTAGATTCGTATTTAAATATGAATTTGGAATTTTTTATAAATTCACCAAATTTAAATTTAAACATTTCTTCATTATTATTTATAAATAATATTTTTATAGGACAGCGAGATTCAATTATTCAATTATTAGAAATAGCAAAAAATTTTACTTCACAATCACATTTTATTTTTTATACTGATGGTTCGTTTACTAAATTAGATAAAAGTTCTTCTTCTCCTACTTAAATGGGATTTGCTTGGATTGAGATATCCAATTCGAGCTGAGATTTTGGACCACCACCACCTTCATTTAAAGGAGCTTTATCTTTCAATCCATCTTCAACAAAGGCAGAAATTTACGCCCTTTTGACAGCAATTATTGCAGTACCTAATCATAATGTAATGGATGTTTACACAGATTCGCTTAACGTGATCCATACTTTTCACAAAATTACTAACAAATTAACTTCGATCTGCCAAACATTGAAATGTAATAATCATATAGCATGGCGCTTAATTGATACATTAATCATGAAAAAGTCTCTTACCATACACTTACACAAAAATAAAGCTCATTCCAACGATCATTGGAATGACATAGCAGATAATCTTGCCAATATAGCACATACTCTTTTACCCATTGAAATCAATCCAACCAACCTTTCAGGTTCTTTAATGACTCCTCCATAGGCTTCTTTAGCTTCTGTTGATCATGATATTAGAAAATTTGGTCACAATATTACCGACCTTTACACATTCGACAAATTCCTGGGCAACCCGTCATTATCATCCATATTCGATAGATTTCCTATATCATCAATACATTGGTCGCTCACACAACATTAGTTACATCATAATTCTACACAGGACGTTTGTAACTCTACAAAATCATTATACGACGCTTTTAAAATCAAATCCCTCAACCACATTTTACCTTGTGGCAACGTCCTAACTAAACATTATCCAGAGTTATATTCTGCTACTGACATTCCTTGTCCTTTTTGTAACAATCATCAAGATACCAATGAACATCTGGGGATATGTATGAATCTGTTTTCCGTTATCAATAAAACTTTACTAGATCATAGAAATATTCTTCAACAATTGATTATGGACAATTCATTGCATAGTTCGCTTCTTGTAAAATCAGCGATTGAACACTTTAATCTTCTTTCTCCAATTTTGGAGAATAATTCTCATACTCACCCTGTGTATTTATTCATACATCAATTAATCCCTCAAGATTTATATAATCTAATTCGATCCTTTATTTTTAATGATAAAGTTACCTGTAAAATAATATGGGATTTCCTTTTATCTTTTCACGAACAAATTTATCAACAAATATGGCCGAAATACTGTTCTTTGTTAAGAACTTGGGAACAACGCAATGGCATTACTTCTAAACGTAAATGTAATTATCAACAAAATAGATCTGTTAAAAAACATCAACTATCGTCTTCTTTGACTCGACCTAGTATTGCAATAAATACCCTATCCAGCCCACAAGATTCACCTCAGGCTTGATGGCAGATGACTTCTATACCTCCAAATGGCGTTATTATTCGCAATTCTTATCCTTGGTCTTCAGCGGCACCATCTAATCATCCTCCGAACTTTCACAATTACCAATGTGGTTGATCTTGTGCATGTGTAATTTTTTACATTCTGGTGGATGGTTATCTTCTGTCTGGCATCCTAGTAGTTTCATGTTAGATATAGATCATTTTTCTTTACGGGTCTGGTACGAAATCCTGACACACAAAATCCCGACATACATAATCCCGACTACCAAAATCCTGAAATAAGAAAATCCCGACTAGTACAAATTTCCGACAGTTACAAAATCCCGAAATTTACAAAATCCTGAAATTTAATAATCTGGCCTCATGTTACTTTCTTAATCTGTATATATTATGTTCATAAAAGACTACTAATACATTTGATAATTATTAAAGTGAAACAATCAGCCACATATTTAAAGTACAAAGAATAAATATTGCTATATTAGTATTAGAAGTTGTTTCTTTGTATAAGTTATATTGCTATATTAGTATTAGAAGTTGTTTCTTTGTATGTATAAGCTAAAAATATATTGATAATAAATATTCTGCGCATCTTTGATATTACAAATGTTTACTCATCCTTAGTCACGGAAACTTATTTCTCTATTCCATATATTGGTTACAAAAACTTATTAAAAATGGATGAAATATGTGAAATTGTACCATCACAAAAAGAAAATAATAAAATAAATGTTCGTGGTTATTTAATGGTAAAAGATAAAATGAGAAACAACACTTATTATTGGTGTTGTGAAAAAAGAAAAGAAAATTGTAGAGGTCGAGCCACAACAATCTTACTTGATAGTTTACATTACCTTAAAAACTTTACTGAACATCACCACTCACCTCAGGCTAGTAGTAATGTAAAGGTTGCAAAAACTGTTGCCCAAATCAAATAAAAATCTCGTGAAATAAGAGACAAACCTGCACGAATTATCCAAGATATCACTGCCAGAATGTCTCAAGAGTATCATCCTTATATGCCATCTACTATTGCTCTTCGTGCAAGGATTAAACGTGTTAGGAGATCAGAAATGCCTCCACAACCACAGACTCTTGGAGAAATTAATATTCCAGATTTTCTTAGCAGAACTTTAAATGGAGATTCTTTCTTAGTAAAAGATTTTATGTTTGGTGAAGATCGGATTTTACTATTTACAACAAAAGCAAATATTCAACACTTATCTCAAGCTCCATTTTTAATGATGAATGGAACTTTTGATACAGTTCCAGTAATATTCTGTCAGTTATATAGTATACATGCACCTGTTGGTAGAGAAAATTCAAGAATCCTCCCACTTGTTTACTCACTAACAACTAGTAAGTCATAAGAAATATATAGATGCTTGTTTGAAGAATTGATTGATTTTGCAGCAGAAAATAGCATTGACTTACAACCATCAGTGGTTATAACTGATTTTAAACAAGCATCAATAAATGCATTACGCCATGTGTTTCCTAATATCCGCAATAAAGGATGTTTTTTTCACTTGGGACAATCAGGTTGGCGAAAAATACAATCATGTGGACTTGCTACTAGATATGGTAATGATGAGCATTTTAGTTTAATGCTGCGTCATTTGTTTGCTTTAGCATTTTTACCATCTAACGAAATTCCAGAAGCATTTATTAATACATTAAAGCTTGAAATGCCTCCAGAAGCAGATGAAGTTGTTAAGTGGTTTGAAGAAAATTATGTGTATGGAAAGATACGTCGCCATCTTAGAAATGGCAATACTATTCGTGGAGCTCCTTTATTCCCTCCAGAGTTGTGGTCAGTACATGATTCAATTGAAACAGGAATTCCACGAACACAAAATATAGTAGAAGCCTGGCATAGGCGTTGGAATATTTTAGTTGGTAAAGCCATGTTGGTGTTTATACGATAATTCAGGAGTTACAAAAAGAACAACAGAATGTTGAATTTCAAATTGAATGTATTATTCGTGGTGAAAAAAAACCACCAACAAAAAGGGCCTTAGTTGATAGAGAAAATAGAATAATGACGATTATTAATGATCGAGAAAACCGCTCATTGATGGATTTTCTCCGGGGAATCGCGCACAACCTTTCATTGTAATTTTCTTTAGGTTTGGGTATTGATTATTTTCATTTTATATTGCTTTGACATTTGCAATTAAATTTATATATAATAAAGTTTATAGCAATATATTTTATAAAATTAAATAATTCAATTAAATACTAATATTTTACAAAAGTGATATAAAGTTAAACATATAGCATATTAAATAATTAATATTTTACAAAAGTGATATAAACATATAGCATTAGCATTTTTACTAAAATAAATAACAAAATTTTGCAAGTTGATATGAAAGTTATTTTGTAAAAAAAAAATTTTGGGATTTTGTAACTGTCGGGATTTTGTACTAGTCAGGATTTTCTTATTTTGGGATTTTGGTAGTCGGGATTTTGTGTGTCGGGATTTTGTACGGGTCCCTTCTTTACCTGGTAATTTTAATTATAATTTTTTTAGTTCTACTTTTTCTTTAGATAGTATTTTCATGACATAAGGTTATGCCGATTTGTTCTAAAGAATAAAAGGCAAGACGACTCCTTCAGGCTTCTCCTGAGAAGTTGGGTTTTATCATTAGTTTAGAATTTATTAGACTTTTAGTTTATGTTTATTCTTATTTAGCGTTAGACCTCAGTCGTGTCTATATTTGAAAAATAAAAATAAAAATAAATTTTATAATTAAAATTCCACCACACGTGACCGGTGACATTTAAAGGGATGTGAAAAAAATAATTTTGCAAGGCAAAAAAACCTAAGTCCCTCAGATAAATATAAACAGTGAAAACGCGGTGGGGTGTGATGCCGGTGATGAATATTACAAAATCACGTGGGGTGGAAAAAGTGTTGGTGATACTGGGTAAGATCGGTCACATTGGCTGACGGTTGATTTTTTCAAAACTAATTTTTGAACGGCTAAACTTAAAATTTTATTGCAAAAGATATTTTAAAAGAATATTTTTTTGCAAACATATTTATTCAAAATAATCATATGAAATTTTATTTGCAAATATTAAAATTTAAATCACACATTTATGATTTTAAAGAAGTATTTGTTTTAATGAAGTGATGCAAGTAAATTACAATTATTAAGAAGAAAGCTGCTAATAAAAAAATGAAATAACAATGGAGTAATGGAAAGTAATAGAAGATGAAAGGGAGTAAAAAAGAGTGATAGGAAACAAAAAGGAAAAATAGGACGTGGTGGGAGATGAAGAGGAGTGATAGGAAGATGAAGAGGAGTGATGAGAGACAAAAAGAAATGATGGGAAGTAAACAGGATAGAAAAAGAAATAATGGAAAATGAAAAGATGTAATAGAAAATAATGGGAGACAAAAAGGATGGAAGAATGAGAAGTAATAGGAGATTAAAAATGATGAGACAAAAAATAAAAAAAGGATCATGATAGGAGGTTGAGTAGCAAAAGATAATGATAGGAAACCAAGTAAAAAATAAATCATAAAGTAAATTAAAATGAAGTTAGTAAGAAACAATAGTATAAGATAGAAACAAAGTAAAAAAAAATAAATAAAAAATAAAAAACATATCTTTATTAATTGTAGAACCAAAAAAACTAAAAGATCTAAAAAAAAATGAAATAAAATTAGTGAAAAATGAAATATGAAACAGAAACAAAATAAAAAAATAAAAAATAAGAAACGAAATGTAAAGTGAAAAACAACCGAACCTTAATTGTAGAACCAGAAAGACTAAAAGACTGAAAAATAATGAAATATAGTTAGTAAGAAACAAAGTGTAAGAATTTAAATTAGAAATAAAAATTAAAACCGAGAAAACGAACCTCGAACCTATAATGAAAATGAGATTCGATAACAAATAAACATGACACGCTCATGTGGCCAATCTGGCCAATCAAAATATTAAATCTGCCACGTGATCGAAGACCGGCGATTCCCAATATAATTTATATCATTCTAATATTATAAATATGATTTAATACATATTATTTTAATTGTTAACTAATTATTGCCTATCATATTAAATTCTAATTATAAACAAAAACTGCTGTAACCATCTTTAATTTACTTAGTATTACATTATTATAATACTAAAATTTTCTATTTAAACAAACTCATTGGTCCCGGTGCGAAGCAACGGGTGACTGCTATACTGCTAGTGTATATATAAATAAAAACATAAAGTTTGCATCGGTTATATGTTAAATATATTATCCGTTATCATTATTTATTTAGAAGAGAATTATAATTAAATTTAGTACCATTATTTCAAAAAAAAAGGCACATAGTAATCATAGTATGTCTGTTTTTATTCAAAAAAATTGATTATTTAGATGTAAACTATTCAACTTAGCAAAGTTAATAATATAAAATAGGAATTAACCAAGCGGTATTTTTTGCATGTAAAGAAACGTACTTAATTCCTTTAAAATTAAATAATAGTAGTTTCTTCGGAGAATTGCGTAATTTTTGCTTTGTGTGAATTGTTTTGCCAACATAACATTTTATTTAGCGTGTCACAATTGAATGAGTTGTATGCAGCTTATCAGATGCCACACCATCAGCAACAGCAGTTGCACCAGCATCAGCAGCATCAAGTCATCAACATCAGCATCATCAACATCAGCATCATCAACAGCGGGCAGGCAACCGCTGACATAATACACTTAATCGACCTAAAGGATCTGCTGTCTATTAAAGCTTACTGTATTTCAATTCCTAACTAACTGTCGTCAATTTTATCTTTTCCAGCAATTACTCTATGATTTTCTGAAAATAAAATCACGAAATTTTTTCAATACAAATATTCAGTAATTTCAAGTGCAATATTTTATAATGATAATAGTTACTTAAACGCGTTCTTGTATTTTTCACTTGGTACGTTGCTGGTTAATGTCATATGTAAAATGTCCAAATTTCATTGTGTTCTTGTAGATCGTGTGTACCACTTTTTGTATCATGAGTAATTGAGTGTACACTGGATCTTGTGCTTGAAACATCGTACGGTTTTCTCATTTCTTTAAGTAATTTGTTTTCTCTTATCTTATGTTTTTCGTTATTCTACGAGTTTATGGTAATTTATGAGACTTTCGGCCATGTTACAATTGTTACATGGATCTGTGTGATCTAAACTAGGGATGGCAACGGTCGGTCACGGTCGGTTATCGGTCGGTCATAACCGGTTATGGGTCTTTGACCGACCGACCGTTTTTGCTGACCGTTTTTCTGACCGTTTAACCGACCGTTTGACCGACCGTTTAACCGACCGTTTAACCGTTTTTTTTAGTGAATTTAATTAAGAAAAAACGTTAAAAAGTTTTTTTTTTGATTAAATCCGCTAACAAAAGCATTATACAACTTTTTTTTATTGATTCAGCTCATAAAAAAAGTGTTTAATGAATAGGGTTGGTTAAATGGTCGGTTAACGATCGGTTAAACGGTCGGTTAAACGGTCGGTCAAACGGTCGGTCAAAACCGGTCGGTTAAACGGTCGGTCAGAGCCTTTGACCGACCGATATCGGTCACGGTTATTAACCGGTCATGACCGGTTATGACCGTAACCATTGCCATCCCTAATCTAAACTATAGAATTAAATCTTCCTTATGTATTGTCGTTGTTTTTTGTTAGTTTTTTTTTCTATTATTCCAATTATATTCGCTTTTTTAACCTTGCAGTAATCCATAAACACCATCCCATTTGATACATGTAGTTATGCCTTGAATTTCTAAAGGGCGATCAATAATGTTATTATTATTAAATTTGATCATTCGTACTTGGAATATAAAAAGATTGTTCACTTCTGCTTTAATTTTCGTCGGACAGTGTTAAAGGTCAGTGTCACTCTTTAGCCGCTAGCTTTCTCACAATTATATATATAATTTATAAGTTTTTCGTTGATAGTATTGATATGGTCATTTTAAACGTTCAAGTAAAAGTCACTGCTAAAGAGTTGGATTCGTCACTATCTTTCTTTTTATTGGCTTACAACCTTGTTTCCTGCACCTTTAGTTTGTGTCGTTTCCCCCGTAATATATTTTTTTACTTATTCCCCATATGTATTTTTTGTATTTTTATAAACTCATGTAAAATTCTTATTCCGAAGAGACTTTATTGGAATGGATATGCATTCTTATTCTTCTCGTATTTTCATGGTTTGCGCTTTGTAATAACTTCTCATTTATGTACGCATTTTGCCAGCACCCGAGAATTCAACAAACGCTATGTTACCTATGTGTTTTCCACATAATTTTTTTTCTAAAATCCTGGCTGTTGTAGTATATGCGACCAGATTTATAAGCTTTTCAACATATTTCGGTCTTTTTTGCCATATGTTGTGAGAAGTAATGACGTACTAAGAGCTTCAATACTATTTCTTATTGACAAAATTACCATGATCTACTATTTACGCAGGCTGAACATAATGTACCGTTGAGACCTAAAATTACCAAAATTTCATTTTCAAATTTGTCATTTTTAGTCCCAACATCGTAAGAAATGTTTTTTAAAAAGGCGATTTTTATTAAAAAATATTTGAGAATCGCAGATTTCTCATTTGGTAATTTAAATTTGAAAAACAGGAAATTTGGAAATTCAAAATTTCGATTTTCATAATTTTATGTCCCAACGGTACATCACCGTACTGTACATGAATTTACTACATCGGCAAAATCTAAGCAAGGTCGGATAATTTCATGACAATCTTTTCAAATTTAAATATTGACCTCATTGAATGAGTTGTAATTAGTAAATCAGTAACAACGTACTACAATTTCCGCTCTGCGCTTTATTTCTGTGTTTATCTTTACAAGTATATCAAACACAACAGAATTTAAATGATCATCTTAGAACTATTTCCGACCCCAAATATCAATTTAATTAATATTATTTAATGGTGATGAAAAAAAAAAAATAGAATTCGATGTTTAGTTAAATAATAATTGATAAATGTTTCTAATACAAAGTATATATTGGTTCCCTTATTATCTCTAATGCCGTGGTTACTAAAATATGAATTTATTGAATTATTAATACAGTGTATCGACTGTATCGTACAGAGATTTATTTATAGTAGTTCATCAGAAAATCTTGGCTTAATGTCGATAAATTTGATTATTTCCTTTATTATGAAAGAAAAATTTGCCTAATTTGGCTACATCATAATGTTAATTGTTTTAATTGTAGCAAAGCGGCAAAATGTGTGCAAAATTATTTTGTATTGATTATTTTATTGCCATTTTCGGAGTACATGTTCCGTAAGATCTATATCTCTATATCTTTTTTTGGCAACAATACAATTGAATACGAGGTTCTTTCAAAAAGAAAAAAAAATTGATATAAATATATCCTTTCTACATAATGAGAATTTTTTTTTTTATTAAAAAATTAAATACAAATTTTTTTTTACAATTACCGGGTCATAGTACCCCTATGTACAGTATAGTATCTAACCATGTAATATACCCCGGGTATAAACGAGATTGAGGTACTATGGCCCGTGAAATACTGATATAAGGTAATAATGAAATAGAAAATAAATAAAAATTTTGATTTTTTTTTCGTTCAACTATACTACAACTACTAAAAATATTGGCAAGTTTGAATTAGTAAATTATCTTTCCTTTTAACGTTCTTGACTCATTTTCGCAACTCCTTTTCTATTGATCTTGTTTCTTCATTTTTCGCTTATTAAGACCATTTAAAGACAAATTTTATACTGTATGTCCAAGGATTTTCCCTACTAACGTATATTGAAATGGATCTTTCTCTTTATCTAAAATACCGTTCTAGATAAACGATTGGCTCATCAGAAATCAAAAAGTTTCATTTTTATATTTCCTTTTTTTTAAAAATAATGAAAACAAAGAAATAACTTACCATGTACTGTCGCTTAATGTTCTTCCACTTAATGCAACATTGTTCCCATGAATAACTATGTTTTTCGGCGAGCATCAACTCAGAGGCACCATTCCAGAGTTCTAATTTTACACCACTATGAGGGTCACCCAATTTTTCGATTTTATCAATATTATCTTCTAAATATAATAATAAACATTCGACCGCTTCGTCACTCCAAAAGCATCGTGTGTTTTTTCCCGAAGATAATTTTCGTGATTTTTTTAGTGGACTTTCACTCGAAAAGGACATTTGTCTTGGGCTTTCGCACACAAATGTTGGACTTTCACTCGAAAAGGACATTTGTCTTGGGCTTTCGCACACAAATGTTGGACTTTCACTCGAAAAGGACATTTGTCTTGGGCTTTCGCACACAAATGTTGGACTATCACTCGAAAAGGACGTTTGCATTGGGCTTTCGCACACAAGTGTTGGACTTTCACTCGAAAAGGTCATTTGTCTTGGGCTTTCGCACACAAGTGTTGAACTGCTCCAAGATAGCTTTCGTGCTACATATTCAGAAGATTCGGTTAATCCTAATGAAAAAAGGAAAATCATTATCATTACTCAATTTTAATAGCTCAATTGTACGATTATCGACTCTCGTTATATTATGTTGACAGCTTAATTATCTACGAATTCAGATCTCCTATTCTCTGTACTAGTTATTTCACCCTTTAACTTATTTTGGTTGAATAAGGAAATGAACGGTCAATATAAAGTTTATAATACCTTGATTGGGATTATCAACATTATAATCTAAATAACTCGCTTCTTGCGGAAGGACATCGACCGATAATCCTATTACAAAAAAAGAGATTAATATGATTTCAGGCAGCATAAATATTAAATATCTTAATTTGTGTAGGATAAACTTTTTGATAATGCAATAAAAGTAAAAAAAAGGTAATAATGAAAACCTTTTTGATTGACCGTCGTCTGTGACATTGAAAGTATATCGTTCGAATCTAATATTTTATTTTAAGAGATTACAGTGTTAATAAAATCGGCAATATTAACAATATTCCTTTATTAAAGCGGCAATAAAAAAGCCGAAAGATACGTGAGAAACGGAAATCTCTAAATAAGGCTAACCTTTTTTATCTTGATGAGCATCATCGTAAGTATAACGTACTTTTTGTGACAAATATCGATGAAAAAGGTTAATACCAGAAATATGAAGGAACATATCGACAGTGCAATTAATCGCGAATTAGTATTATCATTGTAATTCTGGTGATTTTTAATCGTTGGTAAAAAATTATTACCATTAGAGACATCGTCTAATTGAGATTGTGGTAGTGGATTTACCATTAATTATAATTGAAAAATGATGATTTATTAGTATACAATAGACAATCGGAAATTTAAGCAGTTTGAGCAATCTATAACATCGTAAGAATTATCAATTACTAAATCAAATTAAATTTAATATGTAATTGGCAATTTTAATCAATGATGGTATTTTTTGCTTTTTTGAAAACTGCAACAATATTACTTTTGAAAAAAAAATTCATTGTTATAATAACCTTGATAATAATCTTCTTGTCCAAGTTCTAGTAGTGGATCAGTGATTATCAGATTTAATTAAAAAAAAAAATTTTTATTTAGTACCGATTGATAACAGAGATTTAAGTGATTTAAGTAATTTATAACATCGATATTAAAAAATTATCAATTACAGAAATAATTTTAAGTTTGATTATGGTAACTGATAATTTTAAACAATGATAATATTGTTTCGCTTTTTTGAAATCTGCAATAATATTAAGGTGGAAAAAAATAATAACCTTGATAGTCTCCTTGCTCAAGTTCGAGGAGTGGGTCTATTACTATTATAATTAAAAAAATAACGATTTTTACTTATAATTTAAAGCAATACAGCAACGGCGTAAAATTGTCAATACAAAATGAAGTTCGCTTTATTTATTGTAATTAGTAATTTCATGGGGTACAATTTTTGAAATGATATTAGGGTCGAGAAAAATTTTTTTTACCTTGGCTGTGACAATACTCATTTAGAGTAGGATGATCTGGATGATCAAATTCAAGTTGGGAAAGTGAGTGTATTGCTATTATTATAAAAAAAAAAAGATTTTATTTAGCATTTACTCAAATGTAGACGTGTGTTTGATTTAAGTAATTTAAAATAATCGATTATACTCGATGTAAAACAACCTTGATTATGATGAGAATAATCCAATAAAGATTGAAATTGTAAGTGGGCGTTTAATTCTAAAAAATTAATGACTGATATTTAGCATTCGTGGTTTTATTAATATTTCTTAAATATTTTGAAGATGAAAATACCTTGATTAAAATCATTAGTATAATTATTCGAAGAGAAAATTGTTTCAATTGTTTCATCCATTGCGCTATATAAAATTGAGTAAGAAAACTTTTGTTTCCCTTTTATTATTCGCTATACGAGAATGAATTTGGTTGTTTAAATATTGCATGTTTAATTTTTTGAGCGAATATTTATATAGCAGATCTTTCGTTAATCCAATACAGATGAACACAACTGTTTGTTGCCATCACATTTGATAAAAGGCGTTATACAATCATTATGATATTTCTCACGAAAAAAAAAATTAATTGGATATTGGTAAAATTTGGATTAAAAGTGGGACAATCTAAAACCAATTCAGTCATATATATTACAAAAATAGAAATTGAACGTCTTTTAAAAACAATATAAGTATTAAATAATCAATAATGATTATGAAACTTGTTTACATCTTTCAATCTAAGAATCCCTGTACTATTATTATCAACGATTATCATAAAAAATATAAAAAATACGTGCAACGTGTAAAAAATTAGAGTTTTGCCGATCATTTTGTACCTTACTTAAATCCAGTCAACTTACCTTATTTAACTAAGTGTTAATTAATCTCGTAAGTATCACCTGCAATTCAAATCACAAAATAATGTGTTAAAGAATTTACCTCAATATTAATTTTTCTACTATATATTGACTTACTTGTCAATTGCCAATTGGATACTTCAGCTACTTATTATTATCCTAACGATTGTGCACTGAGCTGAAAACACTATTATTTCGTGTTTCTTTTGCGGATGAAAATGGAAGTATGTAGTGCTCCGCAAAAGTCGAGTTTATCGGGACTTCTACATTTGCTTGATGCGGACGAAGCCATACCAAAAAATGTGGACACCTTCTGTCCGTGATCACATTATTTTGCGGAATATGATCCGAGTCGAGTCGACTCTTGCGAAGCACTACATGTCTTTTCATCCGTGATTATTAAATATTATGTGATTCAAATTATAAGTGATACTTGCGAGATTAATTAGCACTTAGATAAAACAGGTAAGTTGATTGGATTTAAGTATGGTACAAAAAAAGATCAGCAAAACTCTAATTTTTTTTACATGTTGCACGTATTTTTTAATGAAACTATCAAACGATAGTAATATAAACCATGATATATAACGATATTAATATAAACCACGTAGATCTATGGTGTTTGCAATGGAATATTGGAGTAATTTCAACCTCGAAAATATATTCAATCATTAAAATTACGGGAATTTCCGCGGTTTTTTTTTATCTAGGAATCTTTGTGCTACATTCTGTCTAAACAGAGTGTAAACAGATTTCATAATCAATATAAAATTATTAATGCTTATATTGTTTTATAAAGACGCATAATTTCTATATATGACTATATATAACGCAAATTTGGATTAAAAGTGGGACAATCTGCCCCATCAAAAATCAATTCAGAATCAAATAAATAAATTTATCAAGATCAAAGATCAATTAATTTTTTTTTCATTAGAATATACGTAATGATTTATACGTAAATGATTTTTTAACGCCTCTTATCATATGATGCCAAACAAGTAAGTTGTGTTTATCTGGATTAATGAAAGATCTGCATTGATCAATGATTGGTTATTGCTCAACAAAGTTTCTTACTCAATTTTATATAGCGCAATGGATGAAACAATTAAAGCAATTTTCCCTCATAATACTCATTAATTTTTTATTATTAAACGCTCAACCTACCTTTCAATCCGTATCGGATTACTCACATCATAATCAAGGTTGTTTTACGTCGAGTATAATCGATTATTTTAAGTTTGAATATGAGTGAATGCTAAATAAAAAACATTTTCAAAAAATTGAGAAATATTATCATCGCGTGAGATTACCAATTACATTAAAGTAACAAATTTCACTTTATATTGATAATTTTACACCGTAAAATTGCTGAATCGCGATTGAAATTTCATTAAAATTGTTTTTTTTTTAATATAATAGTCACCGATCCACTACTAGATCTTGGACAACTGGAGATTATCAAGGTTATTAATTACTTTTTTTCAGCTTTAATATTGTTGCAGTTTTTAAAAAGCTGAAACAATGCTGTTGTTATTCAAAATTATCAATTACAAACTTGAATTCATTTCAGTAATTGATAATTTTTTAATACGCCATAAATTGCTTGAATCGCTTAAATCTCGACTTTCAATCGGTACTAAATAAAACTTGTTGTTTTTTAACTATAATAGTCGGTTCATTATTAGAACTTAGACAAGGAGGTTATCAATGTTATTATAACAATGAATTTTTTTCAACATTTACAGTTTCCAAAAAGCAAAAGATATTATCATCGAATAAAATCACCAATTGCAAACTAAATTTGATTTAATTTTGTAATTGATAATTCTTACGATGTTTTAAATTGCTTTAAACTGTTAAATCTCCGATTGTATATTGGATACTAAATAAAATCGATATTTTTCAATTATAATTATTAGTAACCCACAACCACAATTCCTGCTTCCAAAGGTTATTATATGAATGATTTTTTATCAGCGAGTAATTACAGAATTACAATAATACGGCGATGCTCATTAAGGTTATAAAAAAGTTAACCTTATTTAGAGATTCCGGTTTTCACGTATCTTTTAACAATTATCGGCTTTTTATTGCCGTTTTAATATAGTGATAGGAAATTAATATTGCCGACTTTACTAATGTTGTGATCTCTTAAAATTATAATTATATTCGATCTCCACAACAGTGATAATGCTGAACAAGGTTATATACATAATAGTTTATACTTAATTTTCTTATAAATAAGATTGATAAGTATTAATCGTCGTGCTTATTTAATTATATTAGAAAACTTCCTTATCCCCTTAATATCACAAACAATGATCTATTAAAAAGGTTTCATTATTATTTTTTTTTATTGCCATCTTCAAAAAGTTTAAACAAATTAATATGTTGAATAATAGGATTTGTTAATGTCCTTTCGTCCTTCGCAAGAAACGAATTATTTTGATTATAATGTTCGCCAAGGTTATTATACAATTGTTTAAACTCAGTATTGATCTTTTATTGCCGTATTCAGTCCAAAGGTTAAGGTAAAATAATATCAGAAATAGAGATCCGAATTCGTAGTTAATAAAGTATAACGAGCCGAGAGCCGATGATCATCCAATTGAGTAATAATGATTTTCTTTTTTTCATTAGGATTAACTGATGAACGTATGCAAGAGCTCAAGGCAAATCCCTATAAAAATTCTTTTTGGAAAATTGTTCACATGTCCGAGTTTTTTTTGGAATAAAAACTAGAAAAATGATCATTTATCGGAAGAATATTTTTACAGGCCCAAACGAATGTCATGGGGTGAAAGTGGTAAATCACGAAATTTAACTTCGGAAAACGATGCTCTTGGAATGACGAAGCGGACAGATGTCTATTATTGTTCGGAGCGTAGCGAGACGGAAGGACATTCTATTGTTATGCACTAGACGATTTGATAGTTAACCCATGTAATTCCACCAACTACGTCATCCTATTAACCCCTGCATTTCCTTTATTGATTATATACCTCCTTTTGTAGTGTTAACAGTTGAGCTATTTTTCGTAATCAAATTTTTTTTTGTTTAGGTTGTAATAAAAAGATGTAAAAATAGAACTCTGGAATGGTGCCTCTAAGTGGATGTTCACCAATGGAGTTATTCAAAGGAACAGTGTTTTAATAAATGGAAACAAAAAGCAACATTATACAATAGGTTATTTCTTTGTGTTTTTTTTTAAAAAAAAAATAAATAAAACTTTTTTGTTTCTGATGAGCCAATCGTTTTTTTAGAAAGGGCATTTTAAATGAAGAGAAAGATATATTTCAGTAGAAAGAATCCTGGACATATATAATCCCTATAAAATATTTTATCCGTTATTTCTGTAAAAACTCCGTAAAATGAGCCTTTCACGGATCCATTCACGGAAATGTAAATAATTCGATAAATTCCGCGATATAAGGTTATTAATTCCGGGAATATGAGCCTTTTACGGAAAAAGATGGAATATGAAAAACGGATTGACTTTTTTTATAGGGAATATGTCTTTAAATGATCCTAATAAGCGAAAAATGACTGAAGAAACAAGACCAACTGAATAGAAAAGGAGTTGAAAATTATTCATGAAAATGAGTCAAGAACGTAGGAAAGGGAAGGGAAGAGAAATATGATTTATTAATTCAAACTTGCCAATATTTTCAGTAGGTGTAGTCTAATTGAACGAAAAAGAAGTCAATATTCTCTATTTCATTATTCATGTTTACTGTATCACGGGTCATGTTACCCGGAGGTATACTACTTGAGTGGATATTATAGTGCGCATAGGGGGAATACTATGGCATGGGATATACGGAAATCGTCGAAAAAAAAGTTTGATATTTAATTTTTTAATAAAAAAAGTCTCCTTATGTAAAAGGAAGATATATTTATATCAATTTTCTTTCTTATGAAAGAACGTATTTGATTGTATTATTACTAAAAAAAATAATATAGTCCCTACGGAACATGTACTCCGGAAATGGCAATAAAATAATCAATACAAAAATAATTTTGCACACATTTTACCGCTTTGTTACAATCAAACAATAAACATTGTGATGTAACCAAATTAGGCAAATTTTCTTTCAAAATAAAGGAAATAATGAAGTAAAATCAAATTACGCCAAGATTTCTGATGAACTACTATAAATAAATCTCTCATTGATTTTGTACGATACATTCACCGTATTTATGATTCAATAATATGTAATTTTCGCACGGATCAAGCTGATTTTGTTTGCTGATCACCGTACAATTTAGTTTTCACCCCTACTTCCAATGATTTTGGCTAGTGAGCTAGTGAGCCGGGTCCGATTGATCAACATCTGGAACTTTTGATTTGTAATCATTTGGGGCTCATGTCTTCTGCCGTCATTATATCCTGTAAAAAATGTTTGTCCGATAAATATTCGGAATGGTTCAATTTTCCGGACATTCGCACGCTATTATACAATATTTGTTACAATTTAACACAATATGCGGAGATTGAGAATTTTTAACCACATAAAAAACGTACAATATCATGATGAATGTACAATAAATGTCAAGTAAATGTTCGATTTTCCAAACAAGAAACCGAACAGTGTTTGGACAATTTTTTATAGGGATGGAATCCAAGCTAATTTCACGTCGGATCAAATGGGAACCTGGGGCGAAAATTAGTATAGCCACAATATCAATCATCAATAGTTAGTTTATTTTGACAATAGTGATACAATAAATACAATGAATGAACATCTATGTGACTGAAATATTAATTTTAATTTACTCGTAAAATTTCGCTATTTATCAAATCCAGTATTTATAGTAATTTGTTAAAATGTACTAAATGAAGGAACGAAAACAAATTTTAATAATATTTTTAACATTTAACAAATCCCTATAAAAAAGGAATGTTTAGAATATATACGTAAAATATACAATATACATAAAATGTCTATAGAATGTCCATAAAATATATAAAAAATATACAAAATGGGCTCACTGTATATAAAATGTACAAAAAAGTATATGAGTCCCCTTTGCATATATCCTATGTATTCTATGGACATTCTATAGACATTTTATGTATAATGTACATTTTATGTTTATTTTATGTATGTTTTCTGAACATTCCTTTTTTATAGGGAATCCTTTATTCTTTTTTTGCATTATAATTGTTATCAATATCAAATGTATTAGTGTCTAATTCCTCTATATATAAAATTTTGTTTTTTTATTAACATAATGACAAAAATTTGGTTTATTGCATTAGTGTTACGATCCGCGGATGGCGGATACTAATTGATCCGGATATCCGACGGATGATCCGCAGAAATCCGAGGATTATAATACCGACGGATATCTGCGCTCACATGAATCTGAACTTTCTACAATCTACATTTTTATTTCGAGCTGCTAATTTCATTGATCTTTTGAAAAACCGAATTTTGAAGCCCTTGTATGAGTGTTTTACGTCCAGTATGGTTTGTAATTTTTTGGTTAGCCAGTGCAATCAATACCACTCATTTTGCATATTTTATATTTTCATTTCAATCGGGTTTGTATATTAATAATATAAATTAATTGATTAGTAATAAATAAATAGATAATTTAATGAAATAAATAATAGCGTTAAATTTACCATCTCGTTTGCATTCTTGGAGATAAAATGGTTCAGCTACTTAAGGACGATAAGACAAATATTTTTCATAAATTTCAATTATATCTGGATTATTTGGTAAAATAAGTAGCCTTCCCATGATTTCCGATTTCTACCGCTGATTCTATATATATGTAATATATCAAAACCTCCATTCTTCACGTTTTTTAAAATTCTCAGCCATTAAATAAAAATGTTCTCCCACGTAAACCTAATACAGTATATTGCGTTATAAAAAAAAAACTATTTTGAACTTCTTCGTTAGACAATCATTGGAACCATTTTTTTCTCCTTGATTTCCCTGAATAAACCTGCTAGAATTGCTTAAATATTTTGTTTTCAATTTATATGACTGAATTTTGATTTAAATAACGATAAATTGCTGAAACAGTTGCTTTAATTGAAGAAATTGCATTTTTCTGTTTCATGACTGCTAAATATCGTGCTTAATTCCAACACTTTTATTTCAAATATCTCCTCCAGTTTTCCCCATAATTATTTTTAGCACAAAATATTTCTACAGCACGTATCCAATTATTGATAGAATATTTTGTATTCTTTAATTTTTCCAGTTACACAAAAGAAGTTTACATTTTTTCAAATTGTCACTTGAAACTTTTTTTCAATAGTCAAAATTATTATGAATAATATTAATTCGTGATCCAGATGCATGTCTATCAGTAAAAATTCGTAAATAATAAGAATCTGCCGCCGTCGTCACAAAGACAAGTCATTTTTTAATTTTCATTGGAAGGGAAATTAATAATGCATTCGAAAGTTGTGGTTTTTCTGCTATAAAATACTGCGTAATATTTTCATTTTGTTGCACTGGATGCAGTGATACCTTACCCACAAAAATGCCAATTAAATAAATTTCATTAATGATCAAAATTTCGCCCCGTTTTTTGATAGTGTAATGCCGTAACTTACCTAGTAAATTTATTAATTGTGGGGCGCAGTATTATATTAATATTAGTATATAAATTTTTTATAGTTTAAAATTGTATTTTAATTGGTCCGCAATGACATTAAACTATGATGAACCAAAATTAGGAAAGGATTAACGTCCGAGATGACGTTAAACTAATGAATTAATATATCAGGTGATTAATTTGTAGATCATGACATTAAATTAAAGGATAAGTTAATTGGTTCTACAATTAAGGAGATAGTTGAGCAATGATAACATTGTTAATTTTGAGGTGTAAGATGAAACAGCACTTTTTAGCAATGTGTCCACCAAATATTTGGTTTTACACCGCTTTTTAGCAGTGTGTTTAGTAAATATTTAGATTTGAGGCAACGCTCAATATAAAGAGGTGTAGGATTAATCGTGTACAATTTAAATATAAATAGATGGTGATTTTGGACTTTAAAATCAGGTTACGAATTTTAGAGAATAATTTTTAAAATGTGTAGGTCTAGTAATACATTGCCTTAATTGAGCGTGGCTACGAAGTTTATGATTCCTAAACTATATATATATATCATATATTGATATTATATTTTAGCATATTTCTCTAATTTTATATTTGCATATTTTTTACATATAGAATATGATATTCCATTAATTAATTTTCACCATATAACAAAGATATTGCAAAATACGCTAGTTGAGCAATTTATTGATATGAGAGTGATTGATCAATGTATAGATTCTTAAAATCATGTGAAAATAGTTTTATGATCCTAATGATAATTATATAGATTCAAATGGTGAAAGTAATTAGTAATTGCACGAATCAATAAATAGTACAAATTTCAAACAAATTTCAAAAATCCATATTAAAATAATTGTACAATTTCCATTTAATAAATGTTAGAATTTAATAACTTTATAAAAAATCTACAATAATCATACATTTAAGTTTACGAAATAAAATTTAAATATCAGAATATTAATAATGTTATGAAAAGCCTACAATAATCATATGATTAAATTTTATAAAAAAATGCGAATTTATTCAATTATACAAATACTAAACAAAAACTAGATGATTATTACAAAAATAAAACAAAAACTGCACGATTTTTATACAATGACTTTTTACTAGGTTGTTATTATTAAAAAAAAATTGAAAAGTTTTATTTATACAATATCTGCCTTATTTATTATTATACGATCTATTGTTATTAGAAAAAAAACTTAGAAAAAATTTCTGAAATATTTTATTATATCTATAACGATCTATTAGCATTATTATAAAAAAAAAATTGGAAAATTTTATTTATACAATATTGTCTTACACATTATTAGAAAAAAAAAATTAAAAAAAAATTCTGAAAGATCCATAACGATCTATTGGTATTATTAGAAAATTTACACAATATCTGTCTTATATATTATAGCTATTATTAGAAAAAAAATTTTTTAAAAAAAAAATTCTGAAAGATTTTATTATATTTATAACGATCTATTGACATTATTAAAAAAAAAATTGGAAAATTTTATTTATAAAATTTTTGCCATATGTATTATACCAATTTATTGTTATTAGAAAAAAAAATTAAAAAAAATTTTGAAAGATTTTGTCAGGTTTATTGGCATTATTAAAAAAATTGGAAATTTTTAACCTATTAGAAAAACAAATTCAAAAAAAAAATTCCGAAAGATCCATAACGATCTATTGCTATTATTAAAAAAAATTGGAAAGTTTTATTTATACAATATCTGCCTTATTTATTATTATACGATCTATTGTTATTAGAAAAAAAAACTTAGAAAAAATTTCTGAAATATTTTATTATATCTATAACGATCTATTAGCATTATTATAAAAAAAAAATTGGAAAATTTTATTTATACAATATTGTCTTACGTATTATACCTATTATTAGAAAAAAAAATTCAAAAAAAAAATTCTGAAAGATCTATAGCGATCTATTGGCTTTATTAAAAAAATAAATCAGAAAATTTTATTTATATCTGCCTTATATTATACGATCTATTGTTATTAGAAAAAAAATTTAGGTAAAATTTTTGAAATATTTTATTATATCTATAACGATCTATTGGCATTATTATAAAAAAAAAAATTGGAAAATTTTATTTATACAATATTATCTTACGCATTAAACCCATTATTAGAAAAAAAAATTTTAAAAAAAAATTCTGAGAGATCTATAGCGATCTATTGGCATTAAAAAAATAAATCAGAAAATTTTATTAGAAAAAAAATTTAGAAAAAAATTCTGAAAGATTTTGTTACATTATCTATGGGCATTATTAGAAATTTTTATTGTCCGGAGGACAATATATGTCTACGCACTATGAAAAAAAAATCGATCACGTGAGTTTATCTGTCCGCCACGTGATCGTCACCCAATGAAATCGGCAAATTTTAGTTTTTCGTTCCGGACTTACAACGGTTCCCGTTTCCTAGTTTATACAGTATCTGTCTCACGTATTATACCTATTATTAGAAAAAAAAATTTAATCTGAAAGATTTTATTATATCTATAACGATCTATTGGCGTTATTAAAAAAAATGTTTCTCTATCTTTTTTATCAATAATAATATAAAAAAATGTTGTGAAACATTTTTATATTAAAATACTTTAACACTTAAAATTTTTATATATTATTATTGATAAAAAACGTTGCGAAACGTTTTTTTCTAAGTATAAACGTTTTTTTTAAAGTGTTTCAATATAAAAAAACGTTTCGCAACATTTTCTTATATTATTATTGATAAAAAACGTTGCGAAACGTTTTTTTTCTAAGTATAAACGTTTTTTTTAAGTGTTTTAATATAAAGAAATATATTTTTATATTATTATTAATAAAAAATGTTGCAAAACGTTTTTTTAAGTGTTTTAATATAAAAAAACATCCTGCAACATTTTCTTACATTATTATTAATAAAAAACGTTGCGAAACGTCTTTTTCTAAGTGCTTTAATATAAAAAAAATGTTTTGTAACATTTTTTATATTATTATTGATAAAAAACGTTGCGAAACGTTTTTTTCTAAGTGCTTTAATATAAAAAAAATGTTTTGTAACATTTTTTTTATATTATTATTGATAAAAAACGTTGCAAAACGTTTTTTTCTAAGTGTTTTAATATATAAAAAACATTTTGCAAATATTTTTTATATCATTATTGATGAAAAGCGTTGTACAAAATATTGCTTGAGTTATCCTATAAACTAATAATTAGAAACTAATAATTTATATCTTATTGGCTTCATTTTTGCTTAGATGAATCTAATGGTGATATAAGAATGATGATATCACAAAAATTGAATCCTCATTGGCTAAGACGAGCAATGTGATATATCACGTGACCAATAATATGTAACGACTCGTGTAGAAATTCAATGATCATCCAGGGTAATGTTTGCATCCAGGGTAAATTTTCAAAATCCTATAATGCGCCATACTGTTCAAAAATCCCGGGTGATCACCCTGGATGCATCCAGGGTCATCCTGGATTTTTGAACAGTACGGCGTTTAATAATCCAGGGTAAATCCTGGATACATCCCGGGTGGCTACCCGGGATTTTTGAACAGTATGGCGCATTATAGCATCCAGGGGGACCACCCGGGATGTATCCATGGTCATCCTGGATTTTTGAACAGTACGGCGTTTGATAATCCAGGGTAAATCCTGGATTGATCCCGGGTAGCTACCCTGGATGCATCCAGGGTGGCCACCCAGGATTTTTGAACAGTATGGCGCATTATAATATTCTGTGGTGGGTACTGGAACAAAAAAAATACTGGCTAGTTTCTAAATAAAGTTGACTTCGTTAAAAAAAAAAAAAAAAAAAAATCTTATTCACCAATTATTAATACCAAAAACCTACCAAAAAAATGCGTGTTCCCTGTTCATAATTTATTTATCTTAAAACGAGAGCATAAAACATCAACATGTATATGATCAAAGCTAAACACCCTTTTAATCACGTTACATCACCACCAGCGGCAGATTCATCAGATATAACAATTTCTGCGACTCATTTATCACCTAACATTATCAATTGCATCATAGGCAACGAAACATTCTATTGAGTTATTGGATACCCTCGCACGCGCATTTTCGTGTGAACAAAACATCACCTTTTACACTGACGGAGCTTCACGACCAGCATACTTACCATCTGACCAGACTCTGACTACTACTAACATGGGCTTCGGATGGGTCAAAGTAAGCAATAAATCTCCACTATACACTTTTCATGGCAATACCACCTTCACGTCATCATCCACCAAAGAAGAATGATTCGCTATGATACTCACGTCTTTATTAACATGCCCACCAAAATTCACCATCAATATTTATACAGACTCGCAGAATTGTATCAACACTTTTCATCTTGTTAACGACGCATTAACATCGGACAGAAAAATCCTAATGATCAACAATCACCACGCATAGCACATTATCAAATTCTTGATCAATAACATGACTTTGAATATCACACTACACAAAGTTAGAGCTCATTCTAACATTTATTATAATGATCTAGCAGATGTCAAAGCAAAAAAAGGTCTTGACATACTTCCAATGTATATTAACCTGAAATTCGTCCCGGATGCCACAATGTCTCCCTTTTGGGATTCCATTGGCACCATTGATAGAGATATCAGAAAATTCAGTATAATAGTTACAGATGCACATACTTTTGATTCTTTCATCAACAACTCCAAATTATGATACTTTTTCACACCACAATTTAAATGAAATCAATTGGTCCATCACGCAAGTTTGGCTCAAATATAATGAAACTACGGACGTATGCAGTTCAGAGAAATCCAACAAGATGAATTCAAACTGAAATGCCTGAAATAACATATTACCTTGCGGCGATAAATTAAAATCACATTATCCTTCACGGTATACTGATATTCAGAAGCCCATCAAATGCCCAATTTGCAAAATGGAAGACGACACAAATTCACACTTAGGTTTCCGTTCTTCCAGAACTTAATCACATCATCAAAGATTTTAAAGCCAGCCTACATACTAAAATCTCTTTGCATGCCGATCAACGCATAACAACATATTTGCTCAATCAAGATCTGAACAATTCTCCTCTTTTCCATCCTATACGGACAAATCACACCCAGTTTATCTATTACTTCACAACTTCATTCCGCAACTACTTGTGGATCTAATCAATCAATACACCAACCGATTTAACGTAACGAAAAAGCTAACAATAGAATTTATGTTGCAGCTACACACAGAAGCTATGAAACAATGGGACATAACGGAAGGTATCACTACTACGAAAAAGATACACCACAAGAAAAAATGTCACCAACGGATTAAAAACTGATCAAAACCTAATCTTACATTCACAAGCTCTCCTTTACCATTAAGGAATATTAACAAACATTACGATGAAAATCATCAATTCGACGACAGACTACGTATCAACTATTATCAATGCCAGAAGACGGACGACCACTTCATTCCATTTTGGATCATCCTCATCACATCGAATTATCTGCATGCGGATGGTTAGAATAATCTTTTATCAAATTGTTAGATAGACAACAATTTTATAGAGAATATTTACTATTTTTTTCTTATTTTTCTTTATTTTCATCTCATTATAATTTAGGTTTTTTTATCACTTCTTTTAATTTTTATTTTTATGATGTTAGCAGGATACTTGGATGCCTAGGGCTCATGGTTGAATATTAGGCAGGACAACTTCTTTATAGGGGGGTTGAAATTACTCATGTATGTTGTTTAGTCTTGTATTTGTAATACCTGCTACGGCAGTTGTTTGTTCTTTCCGTAGATAATAAAAATAAAAATAAAATAAAAATTTATTTTTATACTTAGTTCTATTTTCTTTTATAAAATATTTATCTTATAATATGGTTAATTTGGTCCACCATGACCCTAAACTGGAGGACAGATAAGTATGGTTATAGTGGATAGGATCTTTATTTAGTTAAAGACGCTAGAATTATTATAAATAGAGCACTATGAATTAGGATTTGGGCACAGTTTTATAATATTAATAAAGTTTATATTTTGCCACAGCAAATAATACCTCTGCGATGGTCTGGTTGGTAAAGAGATATACCTTTATGGTTATTTCTTGCAGGTAATGCTGCGAGGCCATCTGGAAGTAGTTCTGCTTTAGACGTCCCCCCTAATTTGGCTACATCACAAATGTTTAAAATAATAAATACAAAAATAATTTTGCACACACTTATTATATATTGTCATTTCCGGAGTACATGTTCCGTAAGGTCTATATCTTTTTTTTGCCAATAATACAATGGAGTACGTTATTCTTTCAAAGGAAAAAAAATTGTTATAAGTATATCCTTTTTACATAGTAGGATTTTTTATATTAAAAAATTAAATTTTTTTTACAATTACCGTATATCACGGGCCATAGTACTCCCCCATGTATAGTATAGTATCTAACCATGTAAATATACCCCGGGTATAAACAAGATTGGGATAATATGGCCCGTGAAATACTGATATAAAATTTTGACTTTTGTTTTCGTTCAACTAGACTACGACTACTGAAAATATTTTGGCATTAATAAACTATATTTCTCTTCTCTTTTCTTTCTACGTTCTTGCCTCATTTTCGTGAATAATATTCAACTCCTCTTTATTTAAAATGCCATTCTAAAAAAATGTTTGGCTCATCAGAAATCAAAAAAGTTTCTTCCTTTTTAAAGAAGAAATCAAAGAAATAAATTACCATGTAACGTTGCTTATTGTTTCTCCATCTATTGTAACACTGTTCCGGTGAAAGATCATGGCCATTAACGAGCATCCACTTAGAGGCACCATTCCAGAGTTCTACTTTTACACCACTATGAGGGTCACTCAATTTTTCGATTTTATTAATATTTTCTTTTAAATATAATAATAAACATTTGACCGCTTCGTCTTTCCAAGTGCATCGTTTTGTGTTTTTCCCTGAAGATAATTTTCGTGATTTACTTCCACTCCATGCACTCAATGACATTCGTTTTAGACGTTTGTACATAGATGTACTTTTACCCGAAAAAGATATTTGTCTTGGACTTTCACTCATTTGTCTTGGGCTTTCGCACACAAGTGTTGGACTTTCACTCGAAAAGGACATTTGCCTTGAGCTTTCGCACACAAGTGTTGAACTTTCACTCGAAAAGGTCATTTGTCTTGGGCTTTCGCACACAAGTGTTGAACTTTCACTTGAAAAGGTCATTTGTCTTGGGCTTTCGCACACAAGTGTTGAACTGTTCCAAGATAGCTTTCGTGCTACACCTTCGCCAGAAGATTCGGTTAATTCTAATGAAAAAAGGAAAATCATTATCATTACTCAATTTTAATAGAATAATTGTACGATTATCGACTCTCGTTATATCATATTGACAGCTTAATTGTCTACGAATTCAAATCTATTCTCTGTCGTTATTTTACCTTTAACTTATTTGGGTTGTATAAGGAAATGAAAGATCAATTTAAGGTTAATAATACCTTGATTGGGATTATCAACATTATAATCTAAATAACTCGTTTCTTTCGGAAGGACATCGACCGATAATCCTATTACAAAAAAAGAGATTAATATGATTTCAGGCAGCATAAATATTAATATCTTAATATGTGTAGGATAAACTTTTTGATAATGGCAATAAAAGTAAAAAAAAGGTAATAATGAAAACCTTTTTGATTGACCGCCGTCTGTGACATTGAAAGGATATCGTTCGAATCTAATATTTTATTTTAAGAGATTACAGCGTTAATAAAATCGACAATATTAACAATGTTCCTCTATTTAAACGGCAATATAAAAGCCGAAAAGATACGTGAGAAATGTAATCTAAATAAAGCTAGCCTTTTTTTATTGATAAGCATCACCGTAAGTATAATGTATTTTTGTGAAAAATGTTGATGAATAAAGTTTAATAACCTACATCGCGAATTTGTATTATTGTAATTCTGACGATTTTTAATCGTTAATAAAAAAATCATTACCATAGTAACCTTTGGAAGCATCATCTGATTGAGATTGTGGTAGTAGGTTTACTATTAATTATAATTGAAAAAAAAATAACGAGTTTATTTAGTAACCAATAGATAATCGGAAATTTAAGCAGTTTAAGCAATTATAATATCATAACTACTAAATTAATCTGTAATTGGCGATTTTAATCAATGATAATATTTTTGCTTTTTTGAAAACTGCAATAATATTAATTTTAAAAAAAAATTCATTGTTATAAATTACCTTGATAATCTTCTTGTCCAAGTTCTAGTAGTGGATCAGTGATTATTAGATTTAATTAAAAAAGCAATTTTTATTTAGTACCGATTGATAACAGAGGTTTAAGCGGTTTAAGCAATTTATAACATATTAAAAAATTATCAATTACAGAAATGAGTTCAAATTCAATAATATTAAGATTGAAGAAAAATAATTGTTATAATAACCCCGATAATCTTCTTGCCCAAGTTCTAGTAGTGGGTCGATGACTATTATAATTAAAAAAAACGCGATTCAGTAATTTACGGCATAAAGTATCAGTACAAAATGAAGTTTGCTTCCTTTATTGTAATTGGTAATTTCGCGCGGTGTAATTTTTGAAACGATATTGGGGTCGAGAAAAAATTTTTTTTATAATAACCTTGTTTGTGACGACAATCATTTAGAGTAGGATGATCCGGATGATCAAATTCAAGTTGAGAAAGTGAATGGATTACTATTATTATAAAAAAATAAAGATTTTATTTAGCATTTATTCAAATGTAGACGTGTGTTTGATTTAAGCAATTTAAAATAATTGATTATACTCGATGTAAAACAACCTTGATTATGATGAGAATAATCCAATAAAGATAAAGATTGAAATTGTAAGTGGGCGTTTAATTCTAAAAAATTAATGAGTGTTATTTAGCATTCGTAGTTTTATTATTATTTCTTAAATATTTTGAAAATGAAAATACTTTGATTAGAATAATTAGTATAATTCTCATTCGAAAGGAAAATTATTTCATCCATTGTCGTTATATAAAATTGAGTAAGAAGACTTTGTTGATCTTTTATTATTCGCTATACGAGAACAATTTTTGATTTTTCTGAATGAGTATTTATATCATTAATCAAAATGCAGATCCTCCAACTAAATAAACACATACTATGTACTGCACCATATTTGAAAAAGATCATTATTATATTATGATAAAATAAGTTAGATGTATTTGACTGGATTATCCAGTAGTATTTGTTTCTATTTGATTCGCAAATTTTTGGACAATGTGTTCGATCAAAAACTATGTCGTACACAAATTCGCATAGATGTTAAATTATTATATTCTAATAAAAATAAGTTTGCCTGGATTATCCAATAGAATTTTTGTTTTCTATTTATTTGGACAATGTAACAGTGTCGTACAAAAAAAAGATTTTTAAAAAAAATTCGCATAGATGTTAAAATAAAAATAAGTTTGCCTGGATTATCCAATAAAATTTTTCTATTTATTTGTAATTTGATGGACGATGTAATAGTGTCGTACAAAAAAAAGATTTTAAAAAAAAATTCGCATAGATGTTAAACAATCATTATAACATTTTAATCGAAATAAGTTTGCCTGAATTATCCAATAGAATTTGTTTTCTATTTTATTTGTAATTTGATGGACAATGTAAACAGTGTACAAAAAAGATTTTAAAAAAATTCGCATAGATGTTAAACTATTATATTCTAATAAAAATAAGTTTGCCTGGATTATCCAATAGAATTTGTTTTCTATTTATTTGTAATTTGATGGACAATGTAACAGTGTCGTACAAAAAAAAGATTTTAAAAAAAATTCGCATAGATGTTAAACAATCATTATTATATTCTAATAAAAATAAGTTTGCCTGGATTATCCAATAGAATTTGTTTTTATTTATTTGTAATTTGATGGATAATGTAAATAGTGTCGTACAAAAAAGATTTAAAAAAAAATTCTCAACTTTTCTACTACGCAGTTCCGAGATGAAAGAATATCATGTAATAAACCCGGTCAACTATAGTACCTATTTTATCAATTACAAATTCTGTCACTAAATGTTAAATGCAAAAATTTTTGTTTTAATCTAGGGACTCTTTCTTTGTGCGTCATACTGTTTAAACAGATTTCGTAATTATATTGTTTTAAAGACGGTCAGTTTCTAATTTTGTAATAATTTATTTTTGATTGAACACATTGTCCATCAAATTACAAATTTGCGAAGCAAATAGAAAACAAATTCTATTGGATAATCCAGTCAATTTATTTTACTTATTTTTATTAGAATATAATAATGATTGTTTAAATCTTTTTCAATACGTAATATGTTTATTTCTTGATCGGCTATATATAAACACTCGCTCAAAAAAATTAGTAAATATTTAAACAATCAAATTTGTTCTTGTATCATAGCAAATAATAAAGGTCAACAAAGTCTTCTTACTCAAAATTATTTACAATGGATGAAACAATTGTCCCTTTAAGTAAGAATTATATTAATGTTCTAATCAAGATTTCATTTTCAAAATATTTACGAAATATTAATAAAACTATGAATGCTAAATAACAATTATTAATTTGAACGCTCACTTACTGCATCGGATTATTCTCATCATAATCAAGGTTGTTTTACATCGAGTATAATCGATTAATTGAAATTGTTTAAATCAAAACACACGTCTACATTTGAGTAAATGCTAAATAAAGTCCTTTTTTTATAATAATAGCAATACACTCATTTTCTCAACTTGAATTTGATCATCCGGATCATCCTAATCTAAATGATTGTTGTCACAACCAAGGTTATTATAAAAAAATTTTTTTCTTGACCCCAATATCGTTTCAGAAATTAAGAAATATTATCGAAATAACCAATTACAATAAAGGAAGCCAATTTCATTTTGTATTGATACTTTGCCGTAAATTGCTGAATCGCGTTTTTTTTTAATTATAATAGTCATCGATAGTCTTTTAGAATTTATACAAGAAGGTTTGTTATTATATAACAATGAATTTCTGTTTTCAACATTAATATTATCAGAGGCAAAGCAATACTATCATTGTTTAACATTACCAATTACAATAAAGAAAGAAATTTCATTTTTGTATTGATAATTTTATGCCGTAAATTGCTGAATCGCGATTTAATAATCGCTATTTTAATTATAATAGATATCGATCCACTGCCCGGACAGGAAAATCTAGGTTATTATAAAATTGTTTTTTCCAATTTTAATATTATTACAGTTTTCAAAAAAGGCGAAACAATACTATCATTGTTTAAAATTACCAATTACAATAAAGAAAGAAATTTTCATTTTGTATTGATAATTTTATGCCGTAAATTGCTGAATCGCGATTTAATAATCGCTGTTTTAATTATAATAGATATCGATCCACTACGACAAGAAAGTAGCCAAGGTTATTATAAAATTATTTTTTTCCAATCTTAATATTATTACAGTTTTCAAAAAAGCGAAACAATACTATCATTGTTTAAAACTACCAATTACAAATTCAATTTGCCTTAACTTTGTAATTGATAATTCGTTATTTTATTCAGATGATGTTTCCGTTCTAAATAATATTGTTATTTTATTCAGATGATGTTTCCGAAAATTATTATGGTAATGATTTTTACTATCGAGTAAAAATTACAGAATTACAATAATACGAATTCGCGCTGTCAACTTAATCATGCAAATTGCGATATACTCGCTCATATTTCCGGTATTATCCCTTTATTCGTTGATATTTTTTACAAAAAATACGTTATACTTACGGCGATGCTCATCGTGGTCATAAAAAAGGATAGCCATATCCGTTTTCCGAGAGTTTTGTCGTATCTTTTAACGGTTATCGCATTATTTTCTAACTAATAAGATTGACAAGTATTAATGTCGTTGCTTTAATAGAATTCTTCTCTATCCCTTCAATGTCACAAACGATCGACTATCGAGTTTATTATTATTATTATATTAATTTTTATTGCCATCTTCAAATTAAATATGGTTACTATACAATCCCTATAAAAAAAATTCCGATAAATGATCATTTTTCTAGTTTTTATTCCGAAGAAACTTAGACACGTGATCATTTTTCTGAAAATTTTTTTATAGGGAATTGTTTGTATCGTTCTTTTATTGCCGCATTCAATCCAAAAAGTTAAAGGGTGAGAGAAATAATACCAGAGAATAGAGATTCGGATTCGTAGTTAATTAAGCTTGTCATCATACTCGTACAATTGAGCCACTAATTGAGTAATAACGACAATGATTTTTTTTTTTCATTAGGATCATCTAGTAGTTGGAGCAGTTACGTCTATGATTCGAGTAGTAGTGATAGTCCAAATCAAATGTGTGAGAGCCCGATACAAATATCTTTTTCGAGTCCTGGAAGAACAAAACGATGCGAATGGAAAGAGGAAATGGATACATGTTTATTATTATATTTAGAACTAAACAAAGATACAATTAAAAAACTACATAATCCTCATAGTGGCGTCAAATCAGAACTCTGGAATGGTGCATCTAAGTGGATGCTCGCCGGTGGCCATGATCTTTCACCGGAACAGTGTTCCATTAAATGGAAAAATATTAAGCAAAATTACACGGTAAGTTATTTCTTTTTTTTAAAAAAAAAGAGTTAAAAAAAAAGAGAAGTCTCTCATTAGCTAATCGTTTTATTTAGTGCGGTAAATTAAATGAGACGAAAAATCCAGTTCAATATAACTTAGTAAAAAAAATTATTGAACGAAAAATGTAATATTCCAATTTGTCAATATTTCAGTAATTATTATGTAGTTAAACGGAAAAGTTTAAGATTTTTAACTTTCTGTTTCATTATTGTATATATAATTAAAAAAAAAAATTAAAGGGACATATTTATATCAAATTTTTTCTTCTTGAAAGAACAAAGAACAACGTATTCAATTGTATTATTGCCAAAAATAATAGACCCTACGGAACATGTACTTCGGAAATGGCAATAAAATAATCAACACATGCTTTACCGCTTTGCTACAGTTGAGCAATAAACATTGTGATATAGCCAAATTAGGCAACTTTTTCTTTATAAATAAAGGAAATAATGAAATAAAATCAAATTTATCGATATTATGCCAACTTTGCATTAGCAACATTTATCAATTATTATTTACCTAAACATCGAATTCTATTTTTTCTTTTCTTCACCATTACACGAAATAACCTAATAATATTTCTTAATTGTACATGTTTGAAATCCGCGCCTTAGTTATCATCCTTATAAGAAATTTATTCCGTGTTTTTTTTCAAGCTGCTTATATTTTTAGTTATTTTTCCGTGAATGTGTCATATTCACGAGTTTTTACAGAAATTACGGATAAAATTTTTTACAGGGCTTCAACTGATAATTAACTGTAATGTGTTGTTCACTTATTTATCACCGAAATCTATTTACAGTATTTTATTATTTTTATTACATGTGCCTTTATCATCAATCTCGTCATTTGTTTTAAAAAAAAAATTAATAAAAGGAAATAAAAAAAATGGTAAATTACATAAATAAGATGTAGAAAACAGTATTGAGATTCTTACGTAACATATTGCAAATGTGGAAAAGTCTGTAATTCTGGTCGCATACGCTACAACAGCCAGGATTTTAGAAGAAAAATTATAAATGGAAAACACGTTGACAACATAGTAGCATGTTGTTGAATTCTCGAGTGCTGACAAAATACATACATAAATGTCAGTGAAGTTATTACAGAGGTCATCATGTTGCAATTGACCATGAAATACAAGAATACACGTCCCGGAATACACAAACCATCCGTTTCATTGTTAAAATTTGTCAAAAATCCGTTATATCGAGAAATCCGATATATTGAGGTTAAATTAATCATTCCGATATATCAAGACTTCCGTTGTATCAAAGTTCCGGTATATCGAATTTCACTGCTACGCCCGTAGTAAACTACGTTGCCACCGCAATCTTAACAAAAATGATATTTTATTAATAATATAAAAATAAATAAATAATGCTTGGTTTAATAATAATATAATACTAAAAATTATAAAAATAGAATTCTCGAATCTTTTACTAAGTCAGATTATCTAGCCCTTTATAATGAAATGATTTTCATCAAAATAAATTCTAAAATATTTTGTTTTCCCTTTTTGAAGTCTTCCCAATTTTGAGTTTCCCGCTTTTTGATTTTAGTAAACCTTTTTCTTTGTACGGTTCCCCTTTCATAAATGTAATTTTCCACTTTCAATAAATATTAACTTCGCAAAATCCCCAAAATTTGATCGTCAATCCCATTTCTTGTTATAGAAATAATCCCGAATATATTTCCCGAACCTAATCTATAAATAAGTTCAAACGCAAGAATAGCTACGGATGTTACATTTGTAATATTCCACAATTAATACTTTAAAATTTTATACACCTAAACTAAATATAATACTGTGCCCCACAACTAATAAATTTACTAAGTAATTCCTGGCACTACACTGTATATAAAGGGAATCTTTCCGAAGGTAACATGTGACTTTAATCATGTGACTTCACGTTACCACTTAGTTACACACATTTAAAAAAAATGCACTTTAAATAAAAGGAAAGCCAAATAAGATTGACCAATTGCAATTCAAATTTGGGCGATGGAATGTACAATGTGACCAAAAAGCTAATGATTATAAGAATTTTAATTTTCTTATGATAGTCTAAATCTGACCGGATTGAATCGATGCGGTCAGAGGTCAAGTCATACTGAATTGGTGTCCACCTCTGATTAGGGATGGCAACGGTCAGTCACGGTCAGTTATTGGTCGGTCATAACCGGTTATGGGTCTTTGACCGACCGACCATTTTTGCTGACCATTTTTCTGACCGTTTAACTGACAGAAAAAACGTTAAAAAGTTTTTTTTTTTGATTAAATCCGCTAACAAAAGCATTATACAACTTTTTTTATTGATTCAGCTCATAAAAAAAGTGTTAAATGAATAGGGTTGGTTAAATGGTCGGTTAACGATCGGTTAAACGGTCGGTTAAACGGTCGGTCAAACGGTCGGTCAAAACTGGTCGGTCAGAGCCTTTGACCGACCGATATCGGTTAACCGGTCATGACCGGTTATGACCGTAACCATTGCCATCCCTACCTTTGATCGATTTTATAATAGTCACGTCTACGTATATAAGTGATCAAATTGCTCAAATTCTAACTACAATCTGATTGGTTATACATTTTTTTGGTCAATCCGAAATGAACAGGGATTTCTTAAATAAAATACTATAAACTATTAAAGAAAATTTTTTTATTTATATTTTCCATTGGTCTTGATAACATTCAAAAAATTTCTATGTGAGTTTTATAATCAGATACTGGTAGTTAATTTTTCAAAAGTTAAAATCACTATGATCTATGAGATGCCAAATGTAGCTTGCCTTAATGTCCAAGTTTATTTTGTTTTTTAAGTAAACTCTAAACTACATGCGTTTTTATATATTCTACTATATACTGAAATGGTGACGATTTGAATAAAACTCATATTTTTGATATCTACTTTTTTGCATTATTCAATATTGTAGTCACCAATGCTTTATAAATGTAATTCAATTTTCTGTAATATTTTCTGCTTTGGAAGTAAATAATTATGACTAAGTTTCAAAAGATAATGAAATGCCCATCATTATTTGATATTCGATTTATACAATATTGTACAAAATGCATTTTCATCATGAGAATAATTTTCCGGTTGCCTTGGTTTTCTCGTAACACATTGTATTCTTTTTTTTTAAAAAAAAGAAAGATATATATATGTAGTATTTCTACAAAACAAAAAATAGATTTTTTTTATGTTGGTGTAAAAAAAATTTAAAAATTGAGTAATTTTATGTTTCTTATACTGTATATCCCCTTATTTTGTTACTCGGTTTCATAAGCTTTATTAAATTCTCTCAATACATCCTCTGCGATCTGTTTCATTTGATTTCAGATAAAAAAACACTTCAAACCAACTTCAGAGACTCTATTTCTCATTTTAGTTATGAGAACATTTTGTTTCTTTATTTAATTTCATAATTTATATTGTATAATGAATGCGAAATAAAAACAAGAAAGAACATTATTAATGAGCGTGAAAATGATCGTCTTCAATTTTAAAGTTGCATTCACAAATATATTTAAATAGTGATTAACACCTTACAATTCATCTAGTGTGATTATGACTTTAACGGTTAACTATCGTCTATCAGATTTAATCTTGTATTAATGATATTAATATAATTATAGGTTACAAAATTTGTATATAGCTTGGAAAGTAAAAGTAATGCAGTTCAAGGGCACATGTTTTATTTATCATATCTCCTTCATAACTGATGTCAACGATAGACTTAATACTAATCCTATATTTTCAATCCTATTTCCCTTTTGATATACCCATTTATTTCTATCTGAACTCATAGTATACATCTTTTATAATTTGGCAAAAACAAACTGCGCAATAGGATTTTTATAGAATTTATTCAGCCACTCATGAAGGACTTGGACTCTATATATGGTATGAACCTCACGATCCAAATCTTTCGAAACCTGAGAATTATCGCACAAAATCACTCGGAAAAAGAAAAAAACTACACGCCTCATCTACAGTCATCGTACTCGTAGCAAACAAATTTATACTCTTTCTGTTATCCGCCCTTACAAAAACTAATCTCCGCCCTTGGATATTAACGATGGACTTCTAGTAACTTTCTGCATTCAGTTCTTGGCAATCTCATAGAGACATTATCAATTTCTCTATGATCAATATGCTAGAGTTATTTCCATTTTATCAATTTTATGGTTATTTTTATTTTATTTTTTCTTTTATTAATTTATTTAATTTATTGCACATAAGAAACTGAAACGGTATCAACTACAATGAAAATAATATTCTACAGTAATAAATATTATAAAACTGACAGTCTGACATCAAGAAGCCCGTAGATTAACCATCTTCTGTGAGAGAGGAAAAGGAAAAGCATGACTAAACTATACGCAGGCAAATTGCTTTATTTGTATCTTCTATTTCATAAATAGCACCAAGATTATATTGAGCATACATATCCCCTAAATCTGCTGCTTGTTGATATAATTTAAAAAGATTCTTGTTTATTAACACTAGTTCCAATTCCGTAAATATTGCTCGTAGTACTTTTACGGTATAAAAGTTCGGATTTGTGATTTTATATAAAAACCGCTTTTATACCTCTTAAATAATCCAGAATTTGACTTTGATCGGCCGGTTAAATACGTTAAATACGTATTTTGTTTCAAAAAGCAAATAACACCGTTCATTATTCTTTCAACGAAATACGCATAGGAAAAAAGGTCCAAAATTTAATATTTTTCCCAAATAAAATATTTAATAAATAAACAAATAATTGGTTGATCAAAGTCATCAAACCTTTTTAGTTGTCAAAATAAATATAGTATTCACTTTATTAGCACTATTATTTTGTTAAAAATATATTTTACTATATTGTACATCTCTTCCACACGTAACTTATCTCTGTCATTTATATATAGCTTATTATTATCTTTTCTCTTGAAACCTTAGTACTAATTCTGATTGAACTGAAAAATATCTAAATGAGTTCCTACTACAATTAAATTGCCAATAACCTGAACGAATGTGGCGTAGTACCGCGGCCCGTCTCAATAATTATTTTCCTGTTCTCTTTTTTTTATTGATACCGAATGATTTTATGATTATCATATTAAATGCAATAAAATGTTTTATGATACATTAAAGAAATAAAGAAAACAATATGCAATCTAAAGACGAATATTTCTTTTATCGACAAGAATTCAATGACCGGTATTGTGTCAAATTGGTTCCTCTCTTTTTAGTTAACAAATTGTTGAGTAAAAATTTTCTCTGAATTAAAACATGGAACAAGAGCATTGGCATTTACTGTTGGCCAAATTTTAAGTCAATACATATTTAACTAAGCAAATGAATTATTATGAAAAGATTTAGTATAATTTTTTTAGTATAAGATTTTTAAGTTTTATGATGCAGTATAATTAATTATAGGTAGGGTTGTTAATAGTCTGGTCTGGTTCATCTTGCAGTCCAGGACAGACCGATTGATTCTATAAGACACAGTGGTCCCATGTACAGTACCTATAAAAAAAGTTTTTATTATTTTTTTTTGCATTTTTTTTTTAGATTTGGACATTCGTCTACCTCTTTTTTAGTTTAGTTGGCGCCTTAAAGGTTAGCACAACTAACTGTACGAGTAGTGCTTACAGTCCCATAGTATCTATAATTTGATCGTTCGACACATGACACGCCATCACGTGACTTAGATCGCCCGACGAAAATTTCCGGTGATGAATATTACAAAATCACGTGGGGGTGGAAAAAGTGTCGGTGATACTGGGGAAGATGGCTGACTCCCCCCTCCCTATGTCATCATTCAATTTAGGCATAATTTATAAAACTCCTTTGATTTATTTATAAGGATGTTTTTATCTACATTTATTTATTTATCAAGAAGCACTAACACATATTAATCAGTAAAATTAATTTCACGACTACTAATACTTTCACTATTCGTCCGTTTAGTTCAATATATATTAAGTTAAATTATTCGCTATATATATTTTTTTGGTCAACAGTAATTGCCAAATACTCTTATCTTGTTCCATGTTTTGTTGAAGTTCAACTCCGAAAAAATTTTGCTCAAACAATTATTAACTATAAGAGGTGAAATAATTTCACACGATATTTGATCATCATATTTTTGTTGAAAAATATTCGTTTTCTTTAGATTTCATGTTATTTTCTTTAACTTATGTGAGATATTTCGTTACATTCAATAAGGTAATGATAAAAATCGGTTGATGGGATAGAAGAATACAGAAGGATGAATATGTTGAGGGTGAAAGAATCGGTTGGTGAAAGAGGATTGTGTTAAGACGAGTTGCGGTGTTGCAACACATCTGTTTCCGTTTGACGATTCCCCTCCGAGCGAATTAGTCGTAGTTCTCATTTAGATATTTTTTTCAGTTTGATTGGAATGAATATAAAATTATTAGGGCTTCTAAGGTGATAAATAATTATATAAAGAAATAAATGAAATGAAAAACAAGTTAACACGTGAAAGAATAAGCGTGCAATATAGTAAAATATATTTTGTCTTTCAAAATAGTGTTAATAAGTTAATAATGTTTAATAAAGTTAACTTTTGGCGATGCCGCTCTTGTTGGTGCTGCTCTTGTTATTGCAATCTCTTGTTGGTGCTGCTTTTATTTGTTGTTGCACTTTGTTGCTGCCGCTCTTGTTGTAGCTGCTCTTGTAGCTGCTTTTGTTAATGATGCTCTTGCTGTAGCTGCTCTTGTTGGTGCCGCTCTTGTTGGTGTTCTTTTTGAACTTCTTGCTGGTGTTCTTTCCGCTCTTGTTGGTGTTCTTTTTGATCTTCTTATTGGTGTTCTTTCTGGTGTTCTTGTTGGTGCTGCTCTTGTTAATGTTCTTTTTGGTCTTCTTGTTGGTGTTCTTTCTGGAGTTCCTGTTGGTGCTGTTCTTGTTGGTGTTCTTTTTGATCTTCTTATTGGTGTTCTTTCTGGTGTTCTTGTTGGTGCTGCTCTTGTTGGTGTTCTTTTTGATCTTCTTATTGGTGTTCTTTCTGGTGTTCCTGTTGGTGCTGCTCTTGTTAATGTTCTTTTTGGTCTTCTTGTTGGTGTTCTTTCTGGAGTTCTTGTTGGTGCTGTTCTTGTTGGTGTTCTTTTTGATCTTCTTATTGGTGTTCTTTCTGGTGTTCTTGTTGGTGCTGCTCTTGTTAATGTTCTTTTTGGTCTTCTTGTTGGTGTTCTTTCTGGAGTTCTTGTTGGTGCCGTTTTCGTTAGTGTTCTTTTTGGCGTTCTTTCTGGTTTTCTTTCTGGTATTCTTGTTGATTTCCTAATTTTTCCTGAATGTTCAATGAGTTTCCGGGGTCCTGTTCCAATCTCTACTTTTAGGGATGATGCCACTCTTATTGGTGTTGCTCTTGTTTTAGCTGCTCTTGTTGGTGTTTTTTCTGGTGTTCTTGTTGGTGCTGCTCTTGTTGGTGTTCTTTTTGGTGCTGTTCTTGTTGGTGTTCTTTTTGGTGCTGCTCTCGTTGGTGCCGCTCTTGTTGGTGTACTTTTTGGTCTTCTTGTTGGTGTTCTTTCTGGTGCTGTTCTTGTTGGTGTTCTTTTTGGTGCTGCTCTCGTTGGTGCCACTCTTGTTGGTGTACTTTTTGGTCTTCTTGTTGGTGTTCTTTCTGGTGCTGTTCTTGTTGGTGTCCTTTTTGGTGCTGCTCTCGTTGGTGCCGCTCTTGTTGGTGTACTTTTTGGTCTTCTTGTTGGTGCTGCTCTTGTTAGTGTTCTTTTTGGTGCTGCTCCCGTTGGTGCCGCTCTTGTTGGTGTTCTTTTTGGTGCTGCTCTCGTTGGTGCCGCTCTCGTTGGTGCCGCTCTTGTTGGTGTTCTTTTTGGTCTTCTTGTTGGTGTTCTTTCTGGTATTTTTGTTGATTTCCGAATTTTGCCTGGGAGTTCAATGATTATAAGTTTCCGTGGTCCAGTTCCAACCTCTACTTTTAGAGATGATGCCGCTCTTGTTGGTGCTGCTCTTGTTGGCGTTCTTTCTGGTGTTCTTGTTGTTGCTGCTCTTGTTGGTGCCATTCTTGTTGATGTTGTTGATACCGCCCTTTTTAACTTGTTGGTACTATTGGTACCTCTCTATTTAACTTGTTGATGGCTGTTCTTGTTGTAGCTGCTCTTGTAGCTGCTCTTGTTAGTGCTGCTGCTTCCTCCTTGTTATTAGTACTGCTGCTCTTGTTAGTCCGTATTTCGTTGACAAAATATTGAACGATGTTTTTTTCTTTTTGAAAAAAAAAATACGTATTTAATGTTCAGTTTTAGATTAATTAAATTGTGAAAATTTTTTGATCAAATGATGAACCTTATAAATTCCAATAGCGTTGCACAGTTGCGTGTTACAATCAACTGAATCAATTCTTTTCAAGCATTCTAGAAGTTTCTTATATATTACCATATTGGGAATTATTGTCTGGAGGGACTGTATGACTATATGTCCTATTGATCGATCACGTGAATTTCTGGTCATTCAATGAAATCGCAAAATTTTGGTTTTATCTTTTTCCGCTCCGGACTAACAACGGTTTCCGTTTCCTAGTTTTTTTTTTACTCAGTTAACCAATTACACAAGCTGAGAGAAATCGTAGCTTATAGCTTTATTAAATTCTCATAATCAGGAAATAAATTACATAATAATTACAAAATAAAACATATCATCACATCCAACATTAATTATTAGAATAATCCAACGCTTCATCTTGTTCAATATCATCATAATTTTGATAATCATCCATAAATTCATAATTACGAATATTATCATGAACATTATAATGTAACAATAAATTAAATATATCAGGAAAGACTTTTTGATGTACGTCATTAGCCCAAAGGAAATCTAAACATAAAATATTAAAGAAAAAAATTTAATATGAATTATTATTATATAAACGAAGACAACAACAAAGAAATTCCTACCCAAATGTTCATACTCTAAAACTTCTCTCATTAGAACAGGAGTGGGTATTTGTTTCAATAACATATTCATATCAGCCAGACTATCTCTACCACCATAAAATATGGCAACAGGAGTAGTAATTTGTAATGTGGGAAATCTTTGACAAGAATATCCTAACGAAGTTGAAGTATAAGAATAAGGTGGTAAATCATCATACATCTGAAAGTTTCTTGATCTAATAATCTGAAACCAGTGCTATTTTAAAGGCAAGAAAATAATAAATCATTAGTTTTCCTTTCGCCTTTTTTTTTATTAAAAGAAAAAATCTGTAAAATTGAAATACTTACGACCAAACTTTTTGTACTTAAACAACTATATAAATGATAATAACCGATAGCTTTTTGAGCTTCACTTATATTTTTACAATCCCAACCAAATAAAATTCTTAAGGATAAATCAATAATTTTAGTAAAAATTGGTGGAGATAATACTTTTTGCCAAAATAATGCCATCGTTAACACAGCTTTACGTCCAAAAAATAAATATATTACATTTGGTGATAATTTCATTAATGCATCAATTACCGGATTCCTCAAACCTAAAAAATATAAACGAGAATTTAATTATTTCCTTATTAAAAAACTATTAAAACGTCTTAAAAAAAACTTGAATATTATTTATACCTTTTGGACTTGTTGCTGGAGCTAGCGCGATAAATAAATTTATTTTTTTGTTTAATTTTGAATTAATTGATAAAGCAGCAAAGCATTGAGCTGTTCCTTGTGAAAATCCAATATATGTTAATGATGGTGCACCTGTTATTTCTAATATATACTATTTTCAAGATAATTAATTACAATTAGAATTAGTATAGAGTCGATTTACTGAAGTTGATCAAAACATTAGTCTGATTATACATACATCAATTGTATCAGGTAAATCATATAAAGCCATTTCATCCATTGAATATTCCCAAAATTTTCTTTCGCTTGGATCAAATTTAGTATGTTTCATAGAATACTTATTACCTCTTGTATTACCAAACCAAACATCGTACCTAATCAAAAAAAAAATATTATTATTAAAATACGTTCTAATTTTCGTTGATATAAGAAAATTTTCTCATTATTTACCCAGCATCAGCCAATAAACAAGCCAACCTATTTTCATATTCAACATTACAAACCCAAAGTTCACTACAAGTCATTAATCCATGATAAAGTAATACAACGGGCTTAACAAAATTCTTTTTTTGATGTGAAGAAGAAGAAGTTGATTCAGAAAATTCTTGTAAAAAAGATGATAATGGTGATGATGATTTATTCTTTATTTCATTTGGATTTTTTCGAATTGCTGATAAAGAAATTCCATTATTCTTAAATACTGTTTCTATATTAGGTTCTTCATCTTGTTGAATTGGATTTAATGTAAAATTCATAGATTTAGATCCTACTGATCTACCATTAGGTATTCTTTGAAGTCCTAATATATAATCATCCTTTGTTTTTACTATATGTTCTTCAACTTTATAATCCCAATAACTAACTAATTCTCGGAAATTTGCCGCGTGTTGAAATAATTTTACTGGTAAAGTTCTTTCATCCTTATATAACATTGAAAATAATCTAAATGAAAACAAAAGTAAAAAAAAAAAGTTAAATTTAATATGCATTTTTACGTTTTTTTAACATATCATAATTTCATACCTCTGACTTTCTTCCCTAAGATAATTCACTCCTGCTTTAGGTAATAAATAAGTTATACCGCGAAGTAATTTTTCAATAAATAAAAACACGATAGCAATGAATAAAGCTTGATAATCTCTATAATTTAATCTTCCAATAATTGGAACTTCCATAATGATTTATTTACAAAAAAAAAATACAAAAAAAAAATATTTACGAGAAAATAAAATTAATTAAAAAAAAAAGATTTCTTCTTTTTAAAGATTATCAGATTATCCACGTACCGATTCATTTGCGTCATTTTTATACAAAATTTAAGGTATTCCGCAGTAAATCTTAAAAAAAAAAAATGTTGTACAGACTTGTTTTGGATCTGATTACCACGCTACAACTCGAAAGCGAACGGGCGTACGGTTTGTAACTGTGTTACGTAATATATATGGGCAAGAAAAATAAAATAATTCTAAAAATAAATTCACGTTTTTTCCTAATTGAACTAGTTTGGATTAATAAAGACAATGAACTTTATATAAAGAGAAATTTTATATATAGAAATGAACATCACTATCATTATGAAAATGGTAAATAAATTTGGTAATTAAATAAATAAATATGCGGTGTACAGCTCTAAAAAAAAGATTTGGTTAGTTTTCGGAAGAGAAACCCGAAAAAAATTATAATAATATATAATAAAATATTCCGGAAAAAAAATGAAAAAAGAAAAAAAAAATCTTTTTTTTGTTTCCTTAACTACATTTCATCAAAAAAATCAAGAGCTTAAATAAAATTTATTGATATTCAATATCCTACTTATTAACATATATTATATCATAATTTATTATAAATTGATAAAGATTTATTTAAGGGGCTAAAGTTTATTATACAAATAGCGTACATATCTGTTACAAACAATTACTATATTAGTTAGTGGGTTCTTTTAAAAGGTTTTTTTTAGTCATTCAGATTTCTTTCTTCTTTCTCTTTATCCCTCTCTCCAAAATAATAATAAAAAAAAAAAAAATTTTTTTCTCCACTTTTTACGATATTAATAATATTTAATTTATATAATGGGTCAAAATAATTTAACAAATATAATAAGAAATAAATACTTTATAACTGTAATAGTTCTTATTATTGTGTTCGATTTCTTGTATACAATTTTCTCTGATTCTCCTCCGTCAAATGATCAATTTACCGTGCCACCACCTGGCTTATTTATTCGAAAAAGACCTAATGGCATTCTTGATGCTGACCGAGTTATGAAACGTTGTGACATGAAATTTAGTTTAGTGGAGAATTGTTTAGAGTATCTTGATAAAAAAGAAGATGACTATATTATAGAACCTCCATCCCCAATTCCACAATGTAACGAAAATGAACCTCCAATGTTATTTCATGTATTTTGGCGTGGTATGATAACCGACAAGTTAACTTTACAAATGAAAAGTTTTCTTTATACGCAACCTTTAGAATGTTCAAAATTATACGTCTGGTTACAAGATTCTGACACTGATATCGATTTAAATCCTTTTGCGGGAAAAATATATGAAAAATTTTCACCAAAAAATATAGAATTCAAAAAATGGGATACAAAAGAACAATTGGATTCAGATCCATTATACAAAGGTTGGGAGAATATCATGTCTCGTCATAGTTCGGTATCATTTAGTGATTTGGTTAGGTTCGTTGTATTAAATAGATATGGTGGAATGTATATGGATGGTGACGTACTGTTCTTACGTGATATGCGTCCATTATATCATTCGGGTATAGATTTTTCATATAAGTGGAGTTTTAAATCAGAATATAACACCGCCGTATTAAGACTTCGTGCAAACGGAACCACTAGTAGGAAAATTATTTCACAAGCAATGTTAAACAAGATGAATTTTCATCCTTTTGAAATCAAAAATTATTTATTAGCAAATACAAGTGTTTCCTTGGATACCGCTACCACAAAATCTATTTATAATTCACATCTTTTTATGTTTTCCGTACCTTTATTTGATCCTCTTTGGTTAAAGAATGATCACAGACAAAATAATAATTTAAGACCTAATCTTAGAGGTATGGATGATGTTTGGGATCCTAAATTTATTCCGGGTGAATTTCCTAACATTGATAATTTAAATGATTACTCTCCTTTGGATTTGAGAAAAGCTGATGATTTTTTCAGGGGTGCTTATGCCTATCATTGGCATAATAATTGGGCTAGAGAATTAATACCTACTTGTTGGATGGGTGTAATAAATACTGCTTATGATGCTTTCATAAACGGTACCCAAAGAAACATTTATGGCGAATTTATTCAAAGTTATTAGAAGACTTTTCTTTTTTTTTTTTATTATAATTCTTAAAAAAAAAATTGTAAACATTTAGTTTTTTTTTTGAACGAGAACTTTCTCAGTTTAGTTTTAGAATAAATATGTATATCTTTGAAACTTTTATCATGTACAAAAAGAAAGTAAACGAATAAAATAATAATAATAATACTAATAAAATATTTATTTTTTCATTTATTTATATTAAGATTGATGGATTATATAAAATTAAAAGTTCAGTTACAAATAAAAGGGCGAGGTTAGGAATCCCAATTGGCGATCGGAGTCATCAACTCATCGTGTTATTTTATATATGTATATATTATATATGTATAACAAGCCCAAAGGACTCTTTGCCCCGTTTCAAATACAGAATGTTTGTGTAACCAATGTTACTTATGTTACTAATACATCAATTGACGTTAAAACAGCTACGCTAATTTTTTCCACGTTAGATGATAATTTTCTGAAAAAAAAAAAATAGAAAAAAAGCATCTATTAACTTATCCTTCACTTTTGTTGAATTTTCTTTATGAAGATATTTCCGAGTAAAGAGCATGAAAAAAAAGCCATTTTCAATCAGGAAAGGTAAAATACTTAAATAAAGAATACTTAATTTTTTGAAAAATATCCTTAAAAGACGGCATAGTAACGGTATATATTGGAAAGCATTAGATTAAAAAAGGTTAATAAAATTTTTGATAGATTATTGGCTAAATTTTTTTTCTTTATTTTTAAAAACGGATACATTTAGTTTTTTTTAAAAAAAAAAAATTACAAATAAATAAATAAATAACACTAAACTTAAAAAGGATAAAAATGTTAAGTTCTTAATCTTAATTTTTAATTTCCAATACGTATTGACTTAAATATTTCATTAAATGACGTTCGAGATGGTCTTTTTGACCGAAAGTTAACGCTAAATACTCATGTTCCATATTTTGTTGAAGTTCAACACCGAGAAACTTTTTACTCAAACATTTATTAATTTCGAGAGGAGAAACAATTTCACATGATACTTGATAAAGTTGGTTATTACATTGTTGCTGATAATAGAAAGTATATCCATTTTCATTGAATTGAATGTTACGTTCTTTTAATGATTTATTTAATAAGTAAGCTACAGTGTCGTTTGAGACTTCCTTGCAAACAACATAATAATGATATAAATCATTTGGTGGTCGAAAGAAAAAGATAGTAGAATGAATTTGAAGATTTGAGGAAGAATTAGTTTGTTCATTTGCGTTGTTGTCTGTCGGTTGAAATTGAAAGCTAGGAATTGTATTAGGAGACTGCGCTACATAGGTTACGTCGCTCGAAGCAGTCAAACTTTCTTGCCTTTCATGAGATGGAACGTCATTATCTTGTGAGTTATAAGGAATGGAAATAAGAGAAGGCTGATTGTTTTCTGAATTAGGAATTTGGACTTGGGAATTCATATTGCGATGACAAGAATATTTAAATTTATTGATAATAGTCCGCAGTAACTAAGGTTTCCTTAATTGGTAATAATATTTGCAGATCGTAAGTAGCAAAAAGAATTTTTGAAATAAAGGAAGAAAGATTTTGAGAAGAAAGGAATTTTTAAATGGTTTATATTTAAAAATTCATATTCAAATGTATGTGAAACAATCAAAGTTATTTTTAGTATAGTATAAACTTTTCAATTAAGCCGCGTTATTATAAATTATATTAAATCGCACGATTAATAGATGTTTTTTTTTATCGAAGAGATTACGGTAATAGAATGTTCGAATTTAGATTCGAAATTTGTCTTGTGATATCCAGTCACGTGATGTCAATTGTTGAAAAATTAACACGTTAAAACGATCAGTACAAACACTTTTATTTTATAATAAAAAAAATAATAATACATGTAAAAAAAGTATCAATTCATTATAAATTATATTAAATAGCAATGTTTTTTTTTTTATTTCGAAGAGAGATTGATAGAATGTAGAATGTTCGAATTTAGATTCGAAATTTGTCTTGTGATAGCCAGTCACGTGATGTCAATTGTTGAAAAATTCTCACGTTAAAACGATCAGCACAAACACTTTTATTTTATAATAAAAAAAATAATAATAATACAAAAGTAAAAAAAGTCTTATTAATAATATTTGAATAATATAGATTCGAATGTCCATTTGAAGTTCGAATATCCATTGAGATTCGAATTATATGTATCATTTAATTATAATATGATGATAAACAATTTGCATACTCTGAAAATAAAAATAAAGTTTCTGTAATTTCGTCTAGAAATGTGTATTATTCTTTTTTTATTATAATTTATTCTCTTCTATTTTTTTATTTTGATTTGAAAATTAAAACATATTTTTTTAAATATATTACTTAGGAGTGTAAAGGTGAGCTATCAAAGTTTTGAACAATTATTAAATAACATATGTCAAATTTTAAAATAGTTTATTCAGTTTATTTGCTAAAATAAATCAACAATAAATTTTATAAAATAAATAAAATCATCGCTTTTAACTTTTGAGAAAGATAAAATGTCGTATAAAATAAATCTGACCAGTCAAGCCACATTGCCGAAATTTTTATAAAGCAGGATCAATCATTTCATGTACAACAAGTGTATACATATTATTTAAGTGCCGTTTTTTGGAAGAATCCTTAAATAGACCCAGCGGATATCCTAGAACCATAGAACATAACAGTATTTATCATGTAGTGAGTAAAATTTTATTTTTATAGGAAGGCCTAGGATAAGAAAACTTGGATTTTATTACAAATCACGTGTTCATAAACGCTTTCCATCTTTTCACGTTTTTTTTGTTTGTGGTAAATTTCACATATAAAACAAAAAAGTGCATTGTTATTAAAATATTTTTATGGCCCTTTTTTTTAAAAAAATAGAGAAGCTTTTATTTGTTATTTTTTAATTGTTTCAATATTACCAACAATATGTTTGCTAAAGATACTTTTACAATAAAAATTTAAAAACTTTGGATAAACTAAATAAAATTTTATTAAGTTAAATACAATATTTGCAAAGTTTATACTATGTGTGTTTTTTATAATAATATACTTTATTAAATATTTTATTAACACTATCTAGTGTGTATAAAACTTTCACTTTTATTAATATATAGAAATCTTTGTGAGCTTATAACAAAAAACAAAACCATGACATAACTCTTAGTTAGTCACGTCATAGACATAATTAATTCATAACCCTTAAAAGAGCATGAGTTTGCAATCTACTACTAATTAAAATATATAGATGTAATGGTATATAACGTAACCATAAGTTAATTCACATCATAGATGTAATTAAGTTTGTACTTTTACGGATCACTGATCTCAAAATTTTCCAACAATAACGTTTGTTGTGATCAAAAATTTCCACCTTTTCGGTAAAATCGGGCCACTAATCAAGTTGCGACCAAAAGGCCAAAACCCAATCAAAAATCTGATTATTCAATAGGGAGAAGCAGGTATTAAGTAAAGTAGTACTGTACGGTAATACACATTCGGCGGTGTATCTGATGTAAAATAGTATGTATATTGTATTTTTGTTAGTACGTATGATTTTAAATCGTACGTACCACTTCGATTGTTAAATATAGAAAAATTGTACGTATCACGTTATGTAGTGAAAAAAAAATCACACATACGTATATAATCATACTTTTTACCAGCCTCGTCATACACTTTTGCTCCTTCTTTAAAATATGAAAATAAAAATTTAAATAAACATAATTATGTGTTGTTTCACTCGTTTGTACGTAATAAAAAAATTTAAATCATACTATCAATACATACATATTATTATATATTGTGATAAGTATACAGTGACACCTCTATAAGTGCACCCTCTATAAGTGCACGCACTATATAAATTCTCTTTAAGTGCACGGTGGACCTGATCCCAACTTATAAGAGCTCTTAATATTTTACTCTCTATAAATGCACACCCTCTCTAAGTGCACATTCTACTATTTTTTTACTATGGTCCCAAGGGGGGTGCACTTAGAGAGGTGTCACTGTATATGTACAGGACCCAGAAATATATATACAGGGGTAGGGTACACAGATGCGTCGCCTGGAATTAGACGGAGTAAAGTTTTGATTTGCGTACAATTTTAGAATTTTTCATCTATAGTTAGGTCATCAAGATTGCATCAAAATTTTTATATGTAAAAAATTAGTTTGCGTATTTTTTGGCTAATCTTATATATATAATATATTTACTGTACGTACTAACCGCATTGTAATATTTAGTATAAATTGAAAGAAATTTCTAAGGGTTAAAAAGTGAAATTTTAGAAAAATATTATTAAAAAAATGGTAAATTCTATTTTTTCATAGTATTTTGTTTTATAAATAATATAGAAGCCATGATAAAATAATTAATAACTTAATGTCTGAAATTTTATTTGCGTATTTTTGCAGGATTTTCAATATCAGGTGTCAATTATGCGTACTACTCATATAAAAAGTCTCTGCGTACAGCTCATAGTAAAAAAATTTTTCGCCACCTGACCTCTATATATATATTTCTGGGTCCTATATGTACCATAAAAAATCATACATACAAAGTAAAATTCCACAAACATACTAACTTACAAAATCGTACTATACTAATATTATATATACTCCAAATTCGGACGGACGTTAATCTTTTTTGTTTGTACGTACGTTTCTAACAGATAAATTTTTTTATACTAGTACGTACGAATGCTTTAAACATTTTCGTACGACTTTGAATTTTCGTACAATTTTGAATTTTCGTAAATGTTTTGTTTTTTAGTAAAATACTTTATGTTAAAAAATATAAATATATCAATTATACTCTTTGAAGATAAGCTTGTAAATTTCTATTTCTTTAATAATATTCAGCTCTATAATAATAAAATTGACTCATAAAGTCATAATAATTATATAAACCTATTCAAATTCAGGATTTACCAATTCAATTGGAAAGTCTTCAACATCGGATATATTATCAATATTCATATTTATAATTATTTTTCTTCTTCAAAGCTGTAAAGATTAAAAAGAGATATTTATGATAAATATATCATTACAAATATATAAATTAATCAGATCAATTATGTTACTCAAATATTATGTAATTGTAACATTTTCATTCTCGAAAGTTCTATCACATGATGCTGCGATGTAAAAAAATAGTCGTTAGAAAAATGGTGTATAGAAAATACAGCTTTTTTTTATCTAGATCACAAATGGTAGTTATCAAAAATTAAGGTAATATTAAATATTCGAAATGATACATAGAATAGTATAATATCTCGCTTCTTTTTTAAAAAAAAACACTATAGAACTACATTCTCTGTAGTAAAAAATATTTCCTGTAACTTTATATTAGTGTGATATTGTATGAAAAAGCTTTCTTGATAAATTGTACTCTAAACATATCAGATCGATATTTTTGCAGCTACTACTATATTAAAAAATAGTTATTCAAAATTACTGTATATTTGACTTGAATGGAATACTGTATCAAGAAGAAATCGGAACCGTAACATATCATTATAAAGACAAGTTAGTTTGACAATTGACTGGATAAAAGACTTTTCATATATTTATAAAGAGATTTTGATTTTTTCGCTCACTCTTTTCTGTCTTAATACTTTCTTTTGCTGTTATAAATTTATCTTATTGTAGAAGTTTTTATTTTATAAAAAAATTTAATGAAGTTTTTTTGCAATTTCATACGGAAAATCATTTGTAAAATAACGTGCAAGCTCTTCTGAAGTCGATCATCGGATTTCCCTTAATTGTCCGCGGCCTGTAGTGTTAATACAGTAATGCAAAACAATCATGTAATAAAGCATTATGTAAAATATTTATGTATATATATATATATATTATTGACAGCAGTACGACCTCTATATAGTCACGAAGGTTTTTTATATCACAATGTGTGGTTATACTTATACTATTGTAATATATATTATTATTATTATTATTATGTATATATATGAATATACATACAGTCAGACCTCTATATAGTCACAAGGTATTGTAAAATATTTATATTATATAAATATATTATGATATTGTATATTGTGTAACCATGTAAAAAAAAAAAATACATTATAAATAGTACCCGTTTTAGATAAGTTTTTTTCGAAAAAAAATTGAGATTCACATTCACATCCAATATGAATCAAACTAATTCACAAATTCAAGTTTCTGACTCGACGAACTTGTCGCCTCCATTAATTACTATCCATTCGAATTCTCGAGATGATAACACCCTTACAGACTCACAAACGCAAACAGCACTGAACTATCAACCACCTCAACAAACTTCTCAAATTACACTTGCACAAATCTTTACTCACCCTAATGACTTTTTCTATCGACCACCAAATGATTTTTGTCATTATTATGTTAATTGTAAAGAAATTTGTTATGATACTGTTACACATTTACTAAACAAATTTTTAAAAGAACGTAACATTCAATTCAACGAAAATGAATATATTTTTTATTACCAACAACAATATGATAATCGATTTTATCAAGTATCATGCGAAATTGTTTCTCCTTCTTTAATTGATAATTTTTTAAATAAAAATTTTCTTGGAATTGAACTTCAACAGTATTTGAACCAAGAGTATTTAGCATTTACTTTTGACCAAAAAATAAACCTTGAATATTTTTTAAAGCAATATTTAAGTCAATATATATTGAACTAAGATAAATTATTTTATTTAAAATTAAGAATTTCGATTCATATTTTATAAATAAGTTTATAATTTTGGTAGTATATAATAAATAAGTTATTTCACGGAGTCATTGCGGTTTTCACGGCTGCGCCATGAACTTAGAAATTCATCATTGGCCGGTATATAACAATTTGTCAATCATGCGCTTGGCGACATTTCATTTTTATTATTTGTTAGTTGGTATATCATGAAGGCGATCAAAGAAAATTCTTTTTTTTTTCATGGATGTTATTTAGATGTATTGTATTTCTATTTATAAATATATATAAAATTCATTTTTTTTATTAAAGCTTTAATAATCACTGGTCAAATTAATATTACAAGTTGAATTACAAGTTTGAATAAAGTTAAAATTTAGTTAATAACATAATCGAACGAGACGAACGATAAGTTTGTTACTGACTCGAAATTTGAAACCATATTTCCATGCGAAAGAAGCTGCCACCTTCTCTCCCGACAAGTGAGTGAGTATCAGATAATTTGATAATACAAGAGAATTTGATTAAAAATAAGACACGAGTTTTGGGTTAATATTCCCCCTTGAAAAACAAAAAACCTTATAAAAAAAAATTCTAGTAAAAACTCCGATAAATGATAGTTTTTATTCTGAAGAAATTCAGACACGTGATCATTTTTCTCAAAAATTTTTATAGGGAAACTCTTCCAAAAGTTCCTCCTTATATAACTAATTTAAGGGTACTTATTTTAGGGTTATTAACTTCTAATGTATTACTAATACTAACTCTTGGAATTACATCGTTATAACCATTGGTTCACATTATTAACATGGTAATCCGAGTTTCATGTTCATCTTCTTACTTGATCGTCATGTGATGGATCATAAGTTATTACTGCGCTATATGTTATGACCTTGAACATATGCAAACTTATCCAGATTACGTATATAGACCAAATAAACGTAAAAATGAGAAACGTAGACAAGCTCGTAAAAATGCTGTTGCAACTTTTAACTCCCAAGATACGACTACTACTAATAATTACGAAGGTGGTGAAGCTGGTCCTATCCAAATTCCAATATATTAATCCGAAATTGTACCGGACGTTTAATGTCACCCTTTTGGGATTCCATCGGTACTATTGATAGGGATATTAGAAAATTCAGTAAAACCATCACAGATACACAAACTTTTGACTCCTTCTCCACTAATACCAAGTTACAAGAAACATTCTCAAACCACAAGACATCAATTGGCCCGTCACTTGGATTCATCATAACGAAACTACGGACGTATGCAGTTCGGAGAAGTCCAAGAAAGAAAGACGCATTTAAATTAAAATGCTTAAATCATATATTGCCTTACTGCGATATTTTATCTTCACATTATCTCATTTTATTTAAATATTCAGACACCTATCAAATGTCCAATTTGCAAAGCGGAAGATGACACTAATTCACATTTAGGTTTCTATTTTTCTGTTTTACTAGAAATCAATCGTATCATCAAAGATTCCAAAGCGAACCTATATACAAAAATTTCTCTTCACGCTGGTCAACGTCGTATGACATACTTACTTCCTAGACGGTGTAAGACCTAAGCCCGTGATAAATCACGTTGCCACCTTAGGCTTAACAAAATAATACTTTTATTAATAATATAAATGAATACGATAATATGCTTGGTTTAATAATACTAAATAACGGTTAAATATTTATCCTAAAATTCAAAATAATTCTCAAAATTCGTATCAAAGTCAAATTATTTTTTACTAATTAGAATATTTGATTGACAATATTGTTGATCTTTCCAGAATTATCACAAATATAAATTTCGTCATGATCTACAAATTAATCAGCTGGTATCCTAATCACTTGACTTAACAATCTTTTTAGTTTAACGTCATCTCGGATGTTACATTTATAACGTCATATAATTTTAAAATACTAAAATTTTTATACACTAATTCTAAATATAATACTGCGCCTCATAATTAATAAATTTACTAGGTATATTACGGCATTACAACGGCTAGACCAAGACCTGAATAGCTCTCCTCTCTTCAGACTTATCACAGACAAATCACACCCAGCCTACTTACTATTACATAATTTCGTACCACAGCTCCTCGTGGACTTAATTAAGTATACCAATCGATTCAACATCACAAAAAAATTAACTTTAGAATTTATGTTACAACTACTAACCAAATTATATTCTGCCATATGGCTTAAGCACACCGACGCCATGAAAAAATGGGAACTAGCGGAAGGTATCACCACTTCGAAAAAGAAACGTTACAAGAAAAAACGCTACCAACGGACTAAAAACCGTACCAACCAAACCGTCATAACAACGGGCGTCTCTCGCCCACGTCCTTCGTCTTCACCGAATAGGACTTTCACTAAACATTATGATGCGAATCATCACTTCGATGACAGATTACGAATCAATGTCAAAAAACGGACGATCATTTCAGGAATCATCCTCATAACGTCAAGATATTTGCATGCGGAATAGTCATTTTTCGAATTGTTTAGATAATAGAGAACATTATATATATTTTTCCTATTTTTCTTTATTTTCATCACATTATAATTTAGATTACTTTATCACTTCGTTTAATTTTTATTTTTATGGAGTTAGCGGGATACTCGGTCATGCCTAGGGTTCAAGGTTGAATAATAGGAGGGACGACTCCAATCCAGTGCGCGGGGATAGAAATTACTCACGATTTTTAGTCTAATCTTGTATTTGTATTACCTGCCGCTTTCTATTGTTTGTTTTTTCCGGTTCCTGTCTATATTATAAAAATAAAAATAAAAATAAAATTATACAAATGGTGATCGATATTGGCGTCACTTGCCTACTACTTTTATATCATTGGCAGTTTGGCACTACACCATCAACAAATAGTTTATTATGCTGTATCCAATCTCACCTAATTTATGAAAAGAAGATTTAAAAATTCTACTATTGGAAAAAACGCCGAATATCACGTAAAATCATAATCGTATCTTTGTATAATTAAAATTATGTTATTTAGGGTGAAGTAGATGTTTATCAGCTTAAAAAGAATTAAAACTCTAAAGTTCCATTACTGAGAGCTCTGTTTGGTTCTGTGAACTGAACTGTCCGACTTGAGTGATTTAGTTGATCAGTTCCGTTCAATACTTCAATTTTATTTTATTATAAACAAATATTGTATAGGTTTAAATGCAATCAATAAGATACTAAATGATTTAATTTAATATTATTTATTTTGCTAAAATATTAATTTTCAGTTAATCTTCACTATATATATAAGCGCGAAATTGTTTTATCATTATTACCGTCCGGAGCGAAGCGGACAATATATTTCCAAGCACTATGAAAAATTTGTCCACTCACGTGAATAATTCTCTGTAAATTCGAATCGACTAGAAATTTTTTCTTATTAGAATTGCCGGATTCTTCAAAACCAAATAGGCTTAGATCACATGATGATTGATGATATGATTTTAAATTTAACATCGGGTTAGCCCATATTTATACTTGCTCCACTATAACCAATCGATTCCACAATTATTAATGATTATTTCGGCGATGACATTTTATTTTGCAACCTTTTGGAAAGACAATTTATAAAACAACATTTTTTCACAACAACCCCCTAAAAAATTTATTCCATGTTTCTTTTTATGTTATTCCGTAAATGTATCATATTCACGGAGTTTTTCGGATGAAATTTTTACAGGGAGCCCTTTGTTTAATTATAACACCTTCTCAAGCCTTTTTAACGCTTTTGAATAAATATTGATCGTCTTTATTTAGTTTAGTGTGCCGTGTTTTATTTGACGTGACTGGTCAAACTGTTAAAATGGTTAGTAATTTAGGTTTTATAGGCAGTACATAATAATTTCTTCTGATCTTCAGCAAGTTTGATCTTCAACATGATGATTTCATGGAATTTTACGGAATTATATAATATTCCCAGAATTAGATATAAAGGGATGATGTTTTTCGACGAAGATTTTATTTCCTTGTTCGTCAATGATTTTTTTTTTACTTATCATTGTATCTCGAGAAAAAAATAAATAAAAATCATTCTATTGTTAAATACTAAAACAAACTCTAATTAACGTAGATTTATGTTCAAATTTAATAACCCTAACAGCTAATAATTTTTTTAAAATACAAATAAACTTAACCTCTTAATTTTATTTTAATTTTAATTTTATTTATTTAATAATTTATATTCATTACTAAGTCAAATATGAATCAAGATCAAGTTTCTAACTCAAAGAACTTTCCATCTTCATTTACATCATCTAATATGAATCAAACTCAAGTTTCTAGCTCAGAGAACCTTTCACTTTCATTTACCTCGTCTGATATAAATCAAATTCAAGTATCTACTAACTCGGAAAACATTCCGCCTTCATTTTCATTTACTACTATTTATTCTAATTCTCAAGATAACAACGCCCTTATCACTTCTCCACGACAAAATGCAAACGCATTTCACGTAACTACTATGGTTCAGGATATTCATCCTCAATATGATAATATGCAAACGTTGCCTCAACAAACATTACAAACTACACTTAAAACTACACTTTTTCTATCGACCTCTAAATGAATTTTGTCATTATTATGTTAATTGCAAAGAAATCTGTTATGATACCGTTAATTATTTATTAAACAAATTGTTAAAAGAAAATAACGTTCAATCTAAAGAAAATGAATATATTTTCTACTATCAACAACAACATGACGCCAGCTTTATAAATTATAATTTAAATCTTTGTTTATGGTCAGTAACAAATAAGTGAATAAAGATTGCCACTTGCGTCATTTATATCTCATCAAAGTGAAATTCATATTTAACTACCCATAATTCAATTCTAAATATACGTTGCTGTAAACATATCACAGATAGATGGCATTTATATATTTAACATATTTTAATTTATGTAATATTTTTGTCATATAGACAGAATAGCTTTATGATATTTCTAATATAACATAAATAACATATTTTTGGAATATTTCTATTATATACTAAAATACAACTAATAAAATATATATCATGGTTATGTGCATTTTGCAATGCTTTATAGTATTTAGAGTTTATTTTGAAACCTTTCGCTATTTATATTAAATTAGTCATTACGTATATCACGTGAATAATATTAAACTTCAAATTTTAAACTATCGAAAATTTCCCTCCTTTTAGAATTTTAAACTTTTTCGAAACTTTTCTCCTTTCCTTCGTACTTTCCCTGTCCTTCGTCCTATGCCTTTCCTTATCTCTCATTCTTTCTCTTCCCTAATTCTTCCCTCTATAAATTTCTTAATAATTAAAGAAACGTTTAATAAACGATTCGATTTTTCTTTTTTTATTATTACTAATTTTTATCCTTTTTTAATGTGCCAATGACCGAAATTTTTTTTTAAAAAAAAACTTTTTCTTTTAACCGGAAATTCTTAATTTTTTTTATCTTATAAAATTTACTTTTCTTTTGAACAAAAGCATAGAAAGAAAAAGGATTTTTATACCGAATATTGAAATAATTTATCTTTTTTTTGAAAAAAAAAAGGAACAGACCATTCAGCTGAGTATATTTTACTTAATCCACCTTTGTAGAGAAACCAGCTCCAAAATGAACGCTGGATTTCTAAGTTATGATTTTATAAAAAAATTTTTTTATCCCAAATAACGGTAAGTTTAAAAGAATGAATTTTAAACTATTAAAAGAAATCATTTCTAACCTTTTTTTTCTTTTTTAGGAAATCGGCTTCAACTTGGAAACCGGAAATCCCAAATATTGAAAAAATGAATTCAAAGCTTTTAAAAAAAATTTTTTTAGTTTCCTTTTTCGTAGGAAATCAGCTTCGAAAATCCAGATAAGTTTCGAAAAATAATTCGAAACTTTACAGTAAAAAACGATTTTATTTAATTTTTTCTTTTTTTAGGAAATCGGGTTCGTAACCGGAAATAATTCTGCGCCTGGTCATAACAAAAATAGCAGTTCTGAACATTATACAGAAATCCAATAGTCCAAAAAAATCGAGGGGAAGAAGCCTTCCAAAATCTGAATCTCCTTGAAAGCTTAATCGACCTTGAACAGTGAATCCTCATCCGTCCACGCGTCCTAATACCTCTCTCCCAAATCCAAATTCCAAAAAATTCCTCCAATCCAAAGAGCGTTTATAATCCATAAAATCCATTCTAGATTCCATTAAAAACCCTTTGGTATTTCCTAGAACAAGAAATTCTCGTTTACATTTATTTACCTATTCTCTACCGACAATCTATCCATACTCCTAAAAAGAACTAAAGAACCCATATCCAATCAAAAATTTCACGTGATGACCGCTGCGGCCTTTTTTAAAAGACCAGTCAAATTTTTTGCCGAAAATATAGGAATTTTACTAAACTAGGAAATTTTTTTTAGGAAAAAAATACATGATTATATATATGCATTGCCTCATCATTCCAAAATTTAATAAATTATAATCATGCGCTTGAATCACAATCATTTTTATTTTTGATAGATAACAAATTTATGATTATAGTATTTTCTTAAATGTAACAGTTTATAATAATATAATAAATATATTTTATACATATTTTCGATACATGATTATTATATAAAATAATATTTTCAAAATTATATTTTTAATATATAATCGATAGATATCGTTAACATATTTTTATCCTGGATTTCTAACATATGTTTGATATATCATCATAAACATCGAGTTATAAGAGAGTTAACGGAAATACACCATATCTGATATGTTTCAAACATATTTTCAGGTTCTGTAAAGTATTAAAAAAAAAAAATTTTTTTTTTGTGCACTAGATTAAGAAGTCATTACTCGATAAACTTTTTTTATCATTATCACGTAATTGTTACTTTAAAATTTTATTTTTATAGGAAGAAGGTCTATGATAGATTTCATTACAAATCACGTGTCCATACAAGTTCTCTTTTACTTATCATCTTTTCGCGTTTTTTTTTTTGCAGTAAATTTCCTGTATAAACAAAGTGTGTTGTTATTAAAATATTTTATGACCTTTAAAAATAAAAAAGTTTTTATGTATTAATTTTTAATTGCTTCAATATTACTAACAATGTGCCTTTTATAAGTATGATATTTTACAGTAAAATTTAAAAATAAACTAAAATTTATTTAATTAAATACAGTATTTGCAAAGCTTTTAAACTATATGTGTTTTTTATAATAATACTGATTATGTTTCTTTTTGTTAATCATAGAACTTCATGCTTAAATTTTAATGTTTAACGTTTTAGATTTTGTATTATAGCGTATAGGTTGGTTTCTTTTTTATAAGTTCACAAAGATTTTCCATAAATGAAAGTTTTTATATATCTGATAGTGTTTAATAAAATTTATAGTAACTTCATAAAGAGTAATATATGATTGGCTAGAAATTTGTCGAATTTGTCATTACGTGCAAAATCAACAAATAAATTGCATTTCTCGTGATATCAATGTTTACCCGTGATGTTACAGTGTAATTATTTGATCGTCATTAGCTTGGAGATAAGAACGCCGAAAAGCCTGTGTAATGTGTCTAGCTTTAATCGTAGCATAAATTTGTTGATCGTACTAATCATGAAATTCAATATATGGTTAGTTTGATGCCCAAATATAGCTTAAACTTTTCCAGCATTTTTATATTAAACTTGAAGCTTGATGCATATATTTAAGCGTAGTAAGCATAAGCTTCAAGCTTCAAGCTTCAAGTGTTGGATCCGCAGTTATCTTCTTTACGGATGGTAGGTTAATAGGTTAATATATATTGAAACAAGAACGACAAGAACGATACCAAACCATAATATTTCAAGAAGTTGTCGGACATAAAGAAAAAGTTGGCAGAGATGATGAGGTAATTCATTATTTATTTAATTTATTTGTATATTAATTTTTTTTTTTTAATTTTAATTTTTTTTAATTTTTAATTTTTTTTCTTTTACAGTGGCTTATTGAAAAGCGGTGACTTTTTTGTTTATATTCAATGAACCATATAATTTACCATCATATGTATTATTCTCTAAGACATTATAATAAAATATTATTTTGATCTTAAAGAACAAAATGTCAGGATCTACAATTTATTAAAAAAAATATTGTGTCATCTATTATTGACTTAAACTAAAAAAGAATAAAACTTGGGATTCTATTATTATTGAAATGATAAATATGGATTATTAAAAATCCACTGATTTTCGTGATAGAATCTACTATTTAAACTATTTATCATGAGAATCTTCATTCAATTTTTGGTTAAACATTTGTTTTATACTGCAATTCCTGCAATACCTGCAATTCACATTGTAAATTATTCTGCAATTTGATGCGTTTTGATGTGTTTGATGCGTTTGATGCGGGAAATTCTAGTAGATGAATTCACTTTACTTTGTGTTGATCTTCAGCAGGAAAATCATCATATAAGAATAAATGCTATATTTTACCGAAATTTTTCTTTTTTTTTTAGTAAAATTGGTTGATAAACAGATAAAATCAATTATGATATGTGGCGTATGATAGAAAAAGAATTTTATCAAATGTTATCATATATACAGAAGCCATGAAATTTTCAACTTGCATTAAACAAACTTGCATTGCATAAATAAGCCCATAATTTCACGTGCATTTCTCAAAGACATGGGTTACTGTGAGTTTATTGTCTATTTTCAATAGAGTGTACATTTTAATAATTAAGCTTTCTGTAAGAACTGTAAGGATAACGATCAATATGGAAATGATAACTTTAATTAATATGAAAGTATTAGATTTGAACTTTCTAAAGTTTAATCTATTCAACATTCTAAATTTATATTATATGCGTCTTTTTATGTTATTATATGCATTAGAAGCTTTTTTACAATTTTTATTGGAATTGGAAAATTAGAAGACTTCATCATCGTACAACGTTGCGTACAGTACCAACCCCCCCCCCTGCAATAGTTTCCCTCTAAAGTACCGTGACTATTTATACTATTTAACAGTAAATTTCGATATTTTTGAAAAGTATCTGGTTCTAATTTTGGCCAAAATTTGATATTTGGCCAAAAGTTATTCCCTGTATACAAGGATATAACGATATGTTGAGATCCATATGAAAATCGTTGAAAAAAATATCGTTATATCAAAAATTATACTGATAATTTATATGTTCTCTCATATAGTGGGAAAGTAAAATTTTATTCGTTATTAATGGATTTTTAATATACTGTATATTGGTATATCGAATATCAGATCGAGGTCTGACTGTAGTACCCTCTCTTACATAGTCACCCCCAGGCCTGGGTACTTTTCAATCTAACCTAGCCTTTCTTGAATAATGATTCGGGTACTGTATGCAGCACTATATGGTATGTACAGTAACATACACTATATTTATTCTTTCGGGGGAACTCTTTAAATCAACAAGTTTAATAAGACATTATACATTTTATTTACCGTAATATATTCTAGTAATTACATTAAAAGTAAAAATAGAAAATTTTCGATAATTTGATGTTCAATTTTAGTCAATCATATTAAAAATATAAAATTAGAAATATACTAAAATAAATTAAACCCATTTGAAAATCAAAGCCGTGAAGCTCGCATTTTTTTTTTATTTTTTTTAGACTAGGGCGCGACTACCCACTTTGTAATTCACTGGATGAGATACAACGGAATAAGGATGACCTTCATCAAGAAATGCTAAGGATAGGTTAATAATATAGGAAGAAAACAAAGAATAAGAATGAAGAAAATTTAATTGAAAATTGCTCGATACAAGTTGAGTCGTCTACAATATCTGATAATAATGACGTTTAATGAAGGAATGATGTTTTAATGCTTTTAATGCGAGATATTTGACCAACATTATACATACAGTCATTGCATTTACTCCAAATCACGTGATTTATTCTTCGTGTTGACACTTTTATTTTCTACCATAGTATTATAGTTTTATAGTTATTTTATAGTTTGTAATAAAATTGATGACACGTAAATTTTTTTAATGAATTTTAATATTTATTTCACAAATTTATTCAAATTATAGATAATAAAGACTCGTATTTTTTTTTTAATAAATTTAATATTTATTTCACAAATATATTCAAATTATACATAAAAAAGACTCATATTCAAAATACATAAATATAATAAGATAATAATAAACTATATATATATATATAATAAATCATTTCTTTCTTTTACAAAAACTACAGTATGTAACTCTTTATCTCAAGCCAGCAATAGATAATTCTCTAGCTTTAGCATGCTTTCGTACAATTTCTGTCCAGCTAGATAAATTTACTCCTAATCTTCTACTTAAAGTTTCAAAAGCAGTTTCCAAATTTGTTGCAAGTTCTTGGAATTTTGTTTTTGTTGAACTTTCGGAAGATACTCGTATTGCAATAATAAGAGCTCTACGCAAGACAGTCGCAACCTACGCATATAAAAAAATTTATTATAAATTAAGTAATTGAAATTTTTTAAAAAAAAAAAAATAAAAAAAACCATTTATACTCACATCCAATAAAGTGTCAGTGTCACCCTTAATTGCTGGGTTCCTTTCTAATGCAAATACATCAACTAATACATCATAATAAAATCCGCTGAAAACCTAAAAAAAAAAGACAATCAGTTTAATAATTTTTTCGTGCTACGTCATACACTTCAGTCTTACATGAAGTTTATACTTACCAAAGATAAAGCATGTACTTCGGGTTGAGCTTTGGAACCTATAAGATCATTAGATAAGTTTCTTAAACCTTTTCCTTTATTATTGAATAAGGCGTCTCCAAATTCTTCTCCTACAGCTGATAAGAAATTGTTCGGGACTCTTAAATTTGCTTTTGTTAAAGTAACAAATAAATCTGCAATATCTGCCTAACAAAAAAAAAAAAAAAATTTTTAATATTTTAAATTTTTAAAATAATTTTTGATTCACTTATTAACAATGTATACTTACCATAGAGATAAGAACAAATAAACTGCATAAATCACCGAAAGCTTCATGGAAACCACCAGTTTGTCCATCAGATCTCCATTGAGGTTGCAAAATATCCAAAAAGGAGTGGCCAGCTTCATGTGCCACCACATCTAAACTTCTACACAAAAAGATTGGTGTACCATCTTTTCTCTTGGTGAAAAAGAATTTCAAAGCACCTTCTTCGCGACTATAATAAGCATTAGCATCTTCTCCAGCATGAGGAAATATTTGAAGTCTCTTATTTCCCCAAGGTCTGGTTAGTTGTGGTGGATTTCCATCAAGATATTCTAAATCACCCAATAACAAATCATATGTATATCGAACAGTTGAAAAAGTATGTACAACATCAAATCGAGTGTGATTATCTGATTCGTTGGGAGCTTGTGAAGGAGTATTGTCAAAATCTAATAAGAAATCTCCATTTGCATCAGGAGCTATCGGTTTTGCTGTTGATACTGTTTCGAACCAAGGATCAACTGGTCCCGATTTTATATCAGTATTTATTAAGAAAAGTTCGCGTATACCGATTGTCTTGACAGATGGATCAGATTTCCAGACTCTAACTCGCGATCCTTTACCGGGTGGTGGAACAGCCGCTTTTACAATTGAAGGTTGTTGCAAGCGAGAAGCCAAAAAATTTGCGCCCCTATATAATAAGAACGTATAAAATGATTAATATAAGTAAAAATTACTTATTTTTTTAAAATTAGAAATTTATTTGATTTAATGGTTGATTGATTACCTTGGGTAAATATTTTGATCGTAGTTAAACAATACGAAAGGTAATCTTTCAGGAGTTTTAAGCTCGAAGCCAAAAGATGATGATTTGTTTGAATCTGATGGATTAAATTCAAGGAATTTTTCATTATGGCCAACAATAACTGATTTGGTTGAGAAATCTAATGTGATAAAATTTAAAACAGAAAAATTTAATTCATGATTTCTTTCGTTCCAAAAAATGATCAATTGACCTTGAATTACAAATAATCACCTGGATGAGGAACGAATAAAAAGAGTTGCTCCGGTTTTGGAATTGTAGTACTTCCGTGTGTTTCACCATCTGAAAAATTCAAAGATCCTTGATTAGATTCAATGCTCACGAATTTTCCTGAAGGATTACGCCATGCTACTAACGGGATAGTAACTATAAAAGGAAAAGAAAAAAAAAGTTTTTAATTAAATATAATGAATAAAATGCATTTTTTATAACGTTAAAAGTATATTTTACCAAGGGTAAGATTTCTCAATATATCAGCAGAATCAAGCTGTTTATTATCACGCGTGTATCCAATTGAATAAGTGTGCTCATCATTCTCAACAAGATAAACTGCAGATTCATGCCAGTTATTGTCGGGTCTAATTGATAAAACAATATAGCTTAATTGAAGCGTCAATTATTTTTTTTTTAAAAAAGAAAAGAAAATTATTTACTTTTCTTTATTCGCTTTAAGACTTTTTCCTAGATATGCTCCATATTTCTTATTATACAACGCATAAAAGTTTCCGTAGTTATCTGTATTATCACGTGATTAACCGTTAGGAAATGAAAAAACGAAAGACTAATGGAATGAATATGTTTAATATATCTACCAATTCTCCAAAGCTGAGAAGGATCAGTGAAATTGTAAAGATTTTTCTTGATTGAACCATCTTTTTCCATTGAAATGGCTAGCTTGCTAGAATCAATGAATGCAAAGTATCTGTAAACTTCACCACTACTTGGTTCAGCTTCCGAACTAAATGAAGCAGTGCCTGGACTGATGTTAAATGGGCGGTCAACGTTAACAGCGGGAAGCTTCCAGTTAATTTTCACTATATTAAAATAAAAGAAAAAAAAAATATTATTTTTTTATGTTGATTTTTATTTAATTTCGACAAAAAAAAATTCCTACCATATCTTCCGGATAAAGCGGTTTCGGGACCATGAGGACTTGTTGCAGGGTAAGGTTTACTTGAACTATTTAAACCGGAAATAATGCTTCCAATTCTAGCTTTTTGTTCGTCGAAAACATGTTCTCTTGACCAACCAGACAATTGATCAAAGTAATCGGAAATATACAACGGGACATTTGTTTCAAGATCCTTAATTGCATTAATAGGTGTAATACCAGATGACCAAGTTCCATTTCCTATACCAGAAACAACATTAGCAATTTTTGTGGAGGATTCCGAGAAATTTTCAGCAGGAACATTAAAGTTTGCGGAGAGTTCATTAGCAATTGAGGTGGAAAGTGATTGAATCCAATCGTCTGAAGCCGTATAAACTGATGTTGCGTCTTTGGCAGGAGATTTTTTAAAGATATTTTCAATTACAGATTTTACAGTTTCTTTGGGAAGCTTATAAGCGATACAATGAGGAAAACTCTTGTGTAGACCTCCTCGAGGGTCAGGAGGGTCAGTCGCAATTATTTTGGTTATTGAACTTGCTAACAGCCTTCTTCCTCCTGTTGGTGTCATTGAGGTAGACATTTTGATAAAAGAAAGTTTTTGCACCAAATTCGAAAGATGCAAAGGTTTTGAGAGGTTCCGAGGACGGTAAAATGACCTAGTATTTATATCTGTTGGATTATCAAGAAATCATTTAAAAAAGACGTAAATCACGTAATTTTCCTTACCATATGGATTACTGTTTATTTCTTACAATAATGATGACTTGTCGGAAATTGTAGAAATTGTTTACCACATTTGGTTTGATGAATTCTTAATTTGTTACTTTAGCATAATTTGTGAGAAGTGAGGTGAGTACCTTCATCTTTTTTTCGGTACATAAATTCCGAAAATATTGATTTTTAAAATAAAATTTTCAAAGCAAAAGACAAAGAAAATTCAAATTTGTTATGATTAACCTGTTAACAGCTGAAAGATCAACTTTGCATACGCCCATGCCAATTAATTGTATTTTTGATTCGTTGGTATATAAAAATTCTTTTATAGTCTAATATTTTTATTGTAGGCCGTAGTTAATCTAAATATTTTTATTGTAGGACGTAGTTAATCTAACCTTTATTGTCTAAAGAGATCCTTTTTCATACTTTTGTCGCCCAAAAACAAATAAAACGAAAAACTTAATTTCTTTTTGTTTGTTTTTTTTTGAATAAAATTTTCCTCTTATGATAAACGCCACAAACTGCAAATTTTTTTTATAACCTGTATTTGGGCAATTTCCCACATAGTTATTATTTATATTCTCATTTTTGTTTAAATTAATCATCTTGATAAAGAGAAATGATGTACGAATTGCAGCTCAATAAGTTTCTTTGTTTGAACATTTCAATAAAGTTCAACCAAAAAAAAAAAATAGGCTAAACTTGCAAGTTTAATTGCGCCAATAGCATAAGATTAAATAACATAACTTTTTACGAGTCAATTTATTTTTTATTATTCATTGTTAAAAAGTAAAAGAGGCTTTTTGGTTTAGTTTTTTTTTTTCATTTCAATCGTCATTAACTAAATATCATTGAAAAAAAACCCAATTTTTCCTACTTTCCTGTTTTATATATTTCATACTAAATTAATAATATTCTTTTTTTAATCTACCGATTTTTTAATCAGTTGAGAAAAAATTACACAAATAGTTTACGTAAATATTCGGAGTATTGGACTTATCATATCTATTGTATTGAAAATGAATAGTCTAAAACTTGAAAAAACTTTTAATTATATTGATATAGAGTAAATATTTTTAAGAACTAATTCTAATCCTAATATTGATCTTAATCAATTACAATTAAAGATTATAGAGTAGCATCCTTACCTCCCTCCCTCCTACCGAACTCACGTCTTATAAATAATTTTTTTATTCATTTATTAAATAATCAAATATGATATTAAAACTTACTTCATTTTATATAAATGTCTAATTGTCATACATTGGCTTTTTTAAATTTAAAATATTGAATTTAATATCATTATGAATTATTTCATAAAGTAAAAAAAAAATAAATAAATAAAAAATAAATGAGTAATATTTTTAATTACACGAAAGTACACGAAAGATGATTATGAAAAAAATTGTGTAATATTTGTTAGGGATGGGGACGATCCAAACTGATACTATTGAAAAAACCGAATCAAGTCAAACCCGAAAAACCGGTTCGGTTCCATAATCAGTTTTTGTCAAAACTGATTTGGTGATGTCCGATTCAAGTCGCTCAACCTGAACCTTTTCCAATCCTAAATATTGTACGCGTATGATATGGATCATGAGGTTGTGTGATAAAAATTTTCACTCATGTATGGCATTTTTTTAATCCTATTTTCTGTTTATTTTATTTTAAATAATTTAACTTATTATAAACCAGAAAAAAGGCACGTAATAATCTATTGGTAATTATTTTATAATGAGAAAATTTTATATTAGATGATTTATTAGTTAGAGAAAAAATTGGAATGATTATTCATTTATCAATTTATCAAAATCAAGTATACTACTAGGGATGACCAGGCAATGGATCGGAATGAGGTCTAATCCAAACTGCCGAGTATGTTAATCAACTCGGTCTCGACGATTGAGGCACCTTTTGGCCTTGATCGTCGAGACCGTTAGGATTCGACAATTTGGATTAAACCTCATTCCGATCCAAATAAAGAATTATTATCAAATAAAGAATTAACTTATTAAATTGGATCTACTAAAGAGAAAAAATATTTTTTTTTTCCAATTTTTTAATTCTTTCTAAAATAAATAAAATAAGGAATATTAGTTAAATTCTTTCTTATATTAAAGAAACCGCTTGATAAATCAATACAACTATCTGCAACATGCTTTCTATTATTCCTCCTAACAAATTTTTATTATCTCAAGCATCCAATTTTGTGAATTCTGACCCTCTATCTATTAATCACATGTTCAAATCAAAAACAAACCTGCCTATTACCTACCATTTGTCGGATCGAGCTATTAATTTCTCCTAAAAAATTATTTTTGCGCTCACTATTCACAAAACCCATGGATTGATCTTACAAAAAGTTTCTTTTGCATCAAATGGTAATATCTTCTCCCCGGTCAAGCATGCGTTGCGCCGTTGCCTTGGCAGGTGCCGGGATAACGTCAGCATATCTCACCTTAAAATCAGCGTTTATGATCAATCTCTAAAATATCAAACATTATCACCACCATAAGTCCTCGTATATTCTCATAAATGCTTTTTATATTTATTTATGTAAACAATTTATTTTTATCCATTAAAACGTAATAAAATTTATATATCAAATATATTATTTTTAATTATTATCTACTTATAATATTAACCATATCTGAAAATAATATCTGATGTACAACGCGGTTTGGGACACAACAATTCATCAAATGAATTAAAAATTTAATAAAGATTTTTGAGTAAATATATTTAAAATATTTCAACATAATTTGGTAGATACTGATTAAAGCTACAAAATGACCTTGGGATTATCCTATTTGATTATCTAAATCAAAAGTTATTATCCTGTAAAATTCAGGTATAATTTTCAGATTTGAAACATATAATTCTGGTCAGTCATTATAATTTTGGCTGCTTAATTCTAGTCAATATCAATAAAGTTATAATAAGAATCTTAATTCTAGCTAAAATTAATGATTTCAGCCAGAATTACAGAGAAGTATAGTCACATGATTTATTTCTGTCCAATAAAAGTCAATATTAATTCAATCACGTGATTTTTTTAATTTTTTAATTTGAAACATATTGATGATTGTTGTGTCTCCCACTATACAAAACAATTAAACCGAATCACAAAAATAATAAGTCATAGGTAATTTATTGACTAGTTTAAGACAATATTAAATATAACCATTATTTAATCGGTTCGATTAATTCGTTTCGAATTATGTTAAAGATCGGTTTATAAGTGCGAAAACACTTTAGCAATTCACAACCTACCAATTGCATTAATAAAATTTACGTTGACTATAATAATTTTTTTGGATCAACAATATAATTGTAAAAAAGTAATAAAATTTATAAAATTCTGTACATTGATTGGATCGGTTCATATAAAATTAATATCTTGCATCAAAAATTTTCTTAAAATATGTTATGTTTTTTTTTTTTAATTAAATAATTCCAAAATCATGATAATTCAAAATCTTCACCATGATATATATGTTATGCCAAAGGTGTCAATTTGTGTCAGTTGATAACTGACGCGCATCAGGTGTTCACAATTAAGTCTTCTTAATTTTTCAAGTAAACTTTTATTTCACAATGAATTATACTTTATATTTGATTATGTGAAATTTTATATTGTAAAATTAACTTTTAATTTCTAAATAATTTTTAATGAAGTGTTTCTCATAAGCTTGATCTAATATTTTAAGATTACATATTTTTTTTAATGTGATAAATAAATTTATTTAATAAAAAAAAGTTAAGTCTGAAAAAATTTAAAGTTTAATTATACCTTAATGTTAGATAATCATATGGACAACAAAACATAATGAAACAATGAATAACTGTTGTAGGCATAAATTCAACAATCAAAAATTGTTGAGCCACTTTTGGGATCTTTAGTTTTGGTAGGTTCAGTGGTAGGAGATTTACGTACTGTACATTGGTAAGAAACTGTCAGATTCTAGTTCGAAATCGTCACAATAGGAATCAAAAAAAAAAATTTAATAAAGACATTTTTTTCGATGGAGTGCAGGATAGACGGTGAAGGGAGGCCATCGTTCAAGTTGTCTACAAAGATGAGAATTTACAGGCTAAGGCGGAAAAGGTTCTCGGATATATTGTATGGCTGTTAGAGGAGATGCAGCAGCCTATGGACGATTCACAAAGTGGTGAGCAATTGATGGTAATAGAAAAGCATAGGTCATCGAGCAATCTTACGGAAAAATCAGATACTGTAGATAGGTCTTAAGTTAGAAATTTCATGTATCACTGGCGTAAATCCGAATCTGTAATTTAATTTTCACATGTACGGGCCATATTCCGAAATTTGGATTTATCATTTGCCTGTATCAGTAAAACATTTATTTTATAACATATACATGAAAATATGTTTAAAAAATCAAAGTAAAGCATCTTTATTATGTTTTGACTTTACAATGATTAGGAAGTCAGTTTTCTATGTATGCCTCAATACATGTGACAATTGTGACATCCAATCACGTGCAAGATCAATTACAAACAATTAAAAGAAAAATGAAATAGGCATATATTAGTGGTTGACCAGATTGTTGGGATCGTCACCACGGGTGGCTTTAATAGCGTCAATATCCTGACTCCTCAATTCCGATAAAAGCGTCCTATATCTATCTTTGATGGCCTCTCCGAATCGAAAAATGACTTATATATACAGTCAAATGAATATTCGGCACGTTCAGACTCGTAGTACAAGTCGTAAATTCATTGTAAAATATCGTTAGGTCTCACATCCACCTGGCCTTGTAAATCAATTACGTCTTCATCTTGTTCAGTGCATGTTTTCTAGTGACTACCTGTAGATTGGGTAGATCTTGCTGACCGATTTGGATTGCTGCGTCTGGTCATGCTTGAATTTTGATTTTCCTCAGTCATATCTACAGTAGAAGCGTTGTCGGAGGTCTCAGTTGTTGCGTCATGAGGAAGACCTGGTCCCGTGTACTCAACGCCCTCCATGGGCTGAGGGCTGCTTCTGGATGAAAAAGGGTCAAACAAATTATCGCACCGGCATTTCAGACATTGACTAAAGTTCCTTTGAGCAACGTCTCGTACGAAACAGCTCGCATGAAATACATGCGAGCAAAGTCTTATGACGCACCCGTCCAGTAGAAACACATCATCTAAGCAAAAAGAACAAAAAAACCGCTTCAAGGGAATCAATCCCATCTATGTTAGGCTGCGGTGCATTTGTCAACACTATCATCAAGGCCAAACGGGTGGATTCTTTGAGAGAAACCATCAAAGGGAATAAGATTCTTTTTTCGTCGATGATCTGCAGGGGCAATTCTGAGATATACATAACTTTGTATCTGGTTATTGCGTAACTGTAGATCACTTATTTAAGGTTCCATTCATTCTTAAAGATTATATAGAAAAGATGTTATGTATAGACACCTATGTATATAGTGTATAGTGATGTGCACTATACGTTGATTTTGTGATTGTACGACATGACAAACATATTTTTTGTACGTATGTACACTAACCATACGTAATTGTTATATGTATATATAAATGTATCCAGTGGCGCAGCATATGTGAACCGGCAAATTTTGCAAACAGGGCCGCATTACGGCGTTATGCACTAACACGTGAAACAAAGTGACGAATAAAGGCGTGACGAATAAGTTTTTACTCACTCGAAAAAAACTAAGTCCCTCAGATAATTATAAACAGTGAAACAAGGCTCGGGCGGGACAATGTGATGAATTAAAAATAGATCACGTGACTGTGCAAAAATTGCCGGTGCGGCTGGGCTAGTACTAGTGTAGACAGTTACTGCGGCTGCGCCTTATCATTTGTATTTACGTGCGTTTGGTCTCTTATTTCATTCATACGTACGTATGTTTTTATTTAATTAATATTTATTATTATTTATTTGCCATGTATGTACGTACAGTACACTCAGTGCAACCATACGTACATAGCCAAATTTCACCATACACTACACACAAGGGTCTCTATACACTACATGTTTCCTAATTGCCCATTCTTAAACGTTAAATTCTTTCGCCACACTTTTTTTCTTTTCATTAACCAAACAAACGTTATTAAAAAAAAATGGATGCTAATAAACTATTACAAAAATTATCTCAAAATTTACTTGAAATTTTGAATGATGACGAATATTGTGATATTAGGTTGGAGATGACCCTTACGTAAAAATATTCCGGGCTCATATGAACATTTTAAACTATCGTTCTTCTTATCTACGAAGAATTTTATCAACTATTGAAAGGAGAAATGATGGAACTTTGATACAAATTAAATTACCAAATATTTTACCAGAAATTTTTCAAATAATATTAAGGTTAATATAAGTCTTGTTGTTTTTATATAAACGTATTTTTTTTTTGAATGTGAAATTAATTATTTTTTATTTTAGGTATATTTATGGGGGAAGATTACCTTTGGAAGAATATGATGCTTTAGATATCATCAAAATTTTGGTTGCCGCCAGTGAATTAAGTCTTCAGGAATTGGTCGATTATATACAATCCTTTTTGACCAAAAATAAAGCGGATTGGATGGAACAGAATTTTAATTTGATATATCAAACAAGTTATGAAAAAGATTCATTCTTGGAACTTCAAAAATATTGTACTAATTTAATATCTAACAATCCAAATAAGATATTTAACTCTTTAGATTTTTCTACATCTCCTGAAAAACTTTTGATTTCAATCATTCAAAATGATAATCTTCAAATGACTGAAATTCAAGTATGGGAGAATGTTCTTAAATGGGGCTTTGCACAAAATCCTGATTTTCCTTCAGATCCTTCCAATTTTTCAAAAGATGATTTTAATTCTTTAAAGAATACTTTACATCAATGTATTTCTTTTGTTAGATTTTATAATTAAACTTCTAAAGAATTTTTTTATAACGTGGTACCTTATAAAAAAGTTTTACCAAAAGAATTATATATGGATTTATTAAAAACTTTTTTGGATTCTGATAGCGAACCAGTTGATAAACTAAATTCTCGTAAAGTAATTAATGATAATCATATAAACAAAAAATCATCAGATGAAATGCCACAATATCAGGTATCAATAAAAATTTTAACAATATATAGTCGTGTTTATTTGAACCTAAGTTAATTTAACATTTACCTTATCACTTTTATTAGGAGAATTACGGTCGGGTATTGATTAAGCTTTAACAAAATATACTTGTTTGTGTTTATTTGAATTTATATATGAATTACTTTAACATTTATTCTATCATATTTAAAAGGCGGCAAAAATTCCGGTATCAATAAAAATTTTAACAAATATACTTGTATTTATTCGAACTTTGTTGTTAATTTAACATTTACCTTATCGCTTCTAGTATAAGAAGAATTACGCTCAGGTATTGATTAGGCTTTAACAAAATATACTTGTTTGTGAAATTTACATATGAATTATTTTAACATTTATTCTCATATTTAAAAGGCGGCAAAAATTCTGGTATCAATAATAATTTTAAATAAATATACTTGTATTTATTCGAATCTTGTTATTATAAGTTAATTTAACGTTTACTCTTATTATAAGGATAATTCCTCTCAGGTATTGATTATACTTGTTTACGTTTATTTGAAAATTACATATGAATCATTTCAACATTTATTCTATCATATTTAAAGGTGCCAAAAAGTCAGGTATCAATAAAAATTTTAACAAAATATAGCTGTTTTATTTGAACCTTGTTATTATGAGTTAATTTATATTTACCTTATCACTCTTATTATAAGGATAAGACGATTGCAGAAATTCACGAAGATGTAATTAGGGATTGGAATCGATTAATCGAAAATCGACAAAACATAGTAAAATCGATTCTCGAGAATCGATTCTCAGCAATTTTTTACATATAAGTTAACCTGACTCCAAAGTAATTTTTCATACCAGCCAAGTGCTGATTATTTTCGTTGAAATTAGAAACTGATTCAAAGTTAGGTTGGTCGTCTATAAGAAAAATCTTGAAAAGATTCGATTTTCGATTCCAATCCCTAGATGTAATGAAAATAGTATAGAGAATATACGTATATTTAGTACATATAATAAATAAATATTCTTTTTTTTCAATTTTAGGCCGCAGAACAAAAAGAAGAGGCTGACTATCTGAGACGAATGACTAGTTCAGGTGGTAGAGGTGAGTTCATTTAAAATTAGGGTAGCTTTTTACTTAAACTGTTATTAATTAATTATAATCAAATTTAGGTATGCCTAAGATGGCAGAGCAAATGTCGCGCAGTGGTTCAAGTCATCAACATCGATCAAACAAAAGAACGATACAATCACCAGATGGATGGAGTACCGTTGGAAGTTCATCACAAAGAAATAAAGAAAAAGTTGGTGACCTTACTAAATTTGGATCAGTAAATCGTAGTAAAATCGTCAGTTTAGCACCAGGAGGCATATTAGGAGGCTGGGTTAAAGGTTGGTCCAAGAGTGATAATAAAGATCAAAATGATAAACCTGTAGGCCTTAATAGGGCAAATTCAACAACGAATATATATAGCGTATTAAATTCAGAGAGCTCAGAGGGAAGGAGAAGCTCCGAATCAAATTCATCATACACTCAAAAACCCTCTCCACCAACAGAGCGTAAAAAATTAATTTTAGCTCCACGTACAAAGAGTTTCACACCTGAAGAGCCTGTAAAGTTGGCATCATCATCACAAACAACAGTAAAGTTAGATTCAAAGAAGATCTGTAAAAGTATTGTCAATATGGTGGAAGAATACTTTTCAATATTGGATAGTCAAGTATGTGCAATTAATATAGGTGTATTTTTGTAAGACCCCCCTCTATATTGTAACTAAACATTGATATGGTTATATGATTTTTCAGGAGGTCATTACTTGCCTTAAAGAGGATATTCCAGTAGGATACCATCCAAAGGCAATAGAAACATTCGCAAACAAAGTGATCGAGAAAAAGCAGAAAGATGTGGATGATATTATGAAATTGTTCAAAGAAATTGTATCCTCCAGTACTTGTGATAATGATGCTTTTAAAGATGGTTTTAAAGCTACTTTAGAATTTTTGATGGACATTGGTGCAGATGCTCCAATGGCTTATTCTTATACAGGACAATTGTTATTTAGTACTGAACTTTCTTTTCGGGATATTACAGAACTTCTTAAACCTTTGGATGATGATATGGCAATTGATAAAATTGTGAAAGGATATGCGAAGGCATTAAAAAATGATGTGGTATGTTAAAATTATTTTCGTACATTAAAATTTTTTTAACTAGTTTTTTTGTTTTAATATATTTCTGTATAAAATAGGATGAACAAGAATATGTACAAAAAATAAACGAATTTGATCTTACATCGCTATTCCCAAAGAAAAATAAAGATGATATAAACAAATATATCGAAGATCTTGTTAGATAAAAATTTTATTTTCTAAGTTGCATTATTGATTTTTTTTTATCATTTTTTTACTGATTTTACATTCTTTTTCAAATTCAGGGGTGGTCTTCAAAAAAATAAATATATCGGGAATTTTTTAATTGTAAATGAACATTTTTTTTTATTTTTTCAGAAAATCAAACTGATAATAAGGTAGAATTCAAATATTAAAATGAATTTAAGATGAATTTTAATATTTTACGCCTTAGAATAGTATTCATATAAATAAATATCAATTCAAATTTAAAAAATATTGATTAAATAAATTACAACTACTATATGATTTTTTATTTTAAATATAGGTTAATCATATAAAAATTACTATGTTTTAAATGTCATTTTTGAAAATCTAACAATTTAATAGTACTTGTCTTGTAAAACAAAGTTACCAGTTTATCCCTTTAAAATTTTTAAATTTTTTAAAATATAGAAAAATTTATAAGCATCCCAATTTTATTGAATTAAATATAAACTTCTTGCACTATATGCACTATATCAAAAAAATCTTTATAATGCCATTCAAAAGTTTTAAAATATTTATAAACCTGATGCTACTAAAGTTAGACTTACCTATAATTACTCTATACTTATTTAACATTTATTCTATTTTATTTAAATGACGTCAATAATTCAAGTATCAAAAAAACTTTAACAAAATATAGCATTTTATGAGTGAGTTAATTTAACATTTGCCTTATCACTCTATCTTATTATAATGATAATTCCGCTCAGGTATTGATTAAGCTCTAACAAAATATACTTGTTTATGTTTATTTGAATTTACATACGAATTATTTTGCAAAATATCTGTATTTATATTAATTTGAAAATTTTATTGAAATTTAATAGCCAAGTAGATTTTATCGTAATCAGGTATTGATATAATTTAACAAAACATTCTTATATTTAAATTTTGTAAATCCATTTAATAATTGTCTGATCTTAATAATAACAGATCAGTAACCAGGATAAAAACAAAAAGGTAATGCTAATTTTAACAAAATTGACTGTATAATTAATTATAATATTTGAAAAGATTTATTAATTATTTAACATTTTATTCTAATAATTTTTATTTAGAAGTCAAGTAATTCTTATAATGATAATGATTGGTGTTGATAACATTTGACAAAACATCCTTATATAGAATTTGAAATTTATGTTGTAAGGTATTTAATGTTTGTCTAATCACTTATAAACAGGATTTGAATTTGGTAAACCAATATAAAAAAAACTAGTGTAAAAAAATTTCCTTTTTTTTGTTTCCCAATTTTTTTAGTTCTTAGATCTAGATTAGGATGCAAACAATATTTTTTATTTCATTACAAATATTTTCGTGGCCATCATTATGACATACTTTTGGCCAGAATTAAAATTCTAATAAAACACTAGCCCATAATTTCACCACTAGTTACCATCACCACTGGTGATATTTAGCAATACTAAATAAAAAAATATTTTTGTATATCATTGAAAATTATATTATTAAATAATTTTTAATAAAAAAAAAAAAATCTAATTTAACCAATTAACCGGAGGGGAAATTCCTCCCGTAACGAATAAGAGGTGACAAATAGGATTTTTAATAACAAAAATTTCTGTCCCAAGATAAATAAAGATCGTGGGGTGATACGTCTGATACGACTAACCTAACCCTAACCTAACCCTAATCTTAACTCAAACTCTCATAAATATTAGGGGGAACCGATTAAGTATTCAGTAAATAACTTTTTTATCATCCTAGATATACTAATTGGTCCGCCACCCTGTAAAAAATCTGATCTGTGTTTTATCTTTCTATGTTTTTTCCGTGAATGTATCAATTTCATGGAATTTATAGCCTCAAAATGTAATTATTTTCTAAAAAAAAAGTGTAAATTTTTATTATAAAATGAAAAATATTTTTTTTTTGATAAAAAATAAATATAAAAAATACAAGAACAATTAATAATCTATATTATTTTATCTATATTATGGAAAATCAATATAAAAAAACCGATATAAAAAATTCTTTTTTCTGATTGCGTGATATAGTACAAATGTAATATAAATATTTGTGACTTATTAAAGGAGTTTGAGAATTTTTTATTAAACAAAAAAATTTTTAATAAAAGAATTGAATCTTTAAATCAAATCTTTAAAAACCCACTATCATTTGGATCTTCAGGAACTTGTTATGATTTAAATATCTTCATATTAAATTAATTAAAGAAAAATTCTTACACCGATAAAAATATTCTTTCTTTCTTTTTTTTTTGTTTAAATCTTAATTTAATTTAAATAAAATTATTTTTTTAAATAAATAATTTCAGCTGAATTTATGGTCTAATTTTGGTCAAATTTATAGTCTAATTTCAGCTAAATCTATAATAAGAGTAATTTTAACGCTCACCAGTGGTGAAAATCACCAGTCACGTGATTCAATAAATTTTTAGTTTTTTGTTTAAACGAAAATATAAATTTAATAAATAATTTTTCTGCAATTTTATGTAATAATAAATGAAATATAACTTAATAGTAATGTGTATAATTTTTTCTTTTTCTAATTAATATTAAATTGTAATTATATTGTAACAACAGCTTCTGCCACTCTAAAAAAAAAAGCAAATAACAAAAAAAGTCATAACGGGAAAAAATATTTATATAAAAAAAATTACGTAAAAAAAATGGGTAAAAAAAATATAACCGATCCAACCTTCTTAGGATCGATGATCTAACCAAAAAGAATATAATTCTCTATTAATTATATAATTAAAATTAATAATCAACAAATGATGGGTATATAGCAAACATGTATTGTATGGTTAGCTTTGTATGTATTGTATTATTAAAACTTTTTAATGTATGTAATGTATGGTCTTTTTCAATTATGTATGTATTGTATGATAAATGTGGTAATTTCATGTATTTTATTACCAAATATAACTATTTCACATTTTTCATTATGATTGTGTACTGGCTAAAACAATTCAACATGTATTATTATAATCTTTTTTTTCTTTTTATTTAAAAATAAATATTTCTACCATGTTTATTACTTTTCATTTAAAAAAATTTAAAATAAATATTTCTATCGCGTTTTTATTACTACAATCTCTTTCTTTTCATTTAAAATATTTCTATTACGTTTATTATTATGTCTAAAGTAAATTCTATTATTCTTTCAGATATTGAGACTATATCTGATACCTTATGAGTCATCATCTATGAATATTGTAAATACTTGCATTATCTCTAGCAATACATTAAGAAATATTTATTTTATTTATAATAAAAAATAAATTTTTTTTTTGTAAATCCTAATCTTTATGTATGGCGAAAATAAGTATGCCATACATAGCAAACGTTCATTTTAATATCCATACATGTATGGATACAATCAAAAATACATAAGCATACAATACATACAACGTTAAGTATACACTACATGTATACTTGCCGCCCATTTAAAATCCCCTCCCATCCCCTCCCATCCCATATCCCATCCCATCCCAAATCCCAATCCCAAATTTCATCCCATCCCAAATCCCAAATCCCATCCCAAATCCCAAATACTTGTGTAACATTTCTCCATTGGCCATTATCACGTGACGTTACACAAACTTCCAAAAAAGGAAATTTTGCCTCCCGCAAAAAACGGATTTGGTTTCACAAGTATTCCAAAAAAGGAAATTTCTATGCCGATCACATAATTCCGGCCGTAATATTTTAGTTTTCGAAGTCTAATGTTAATTCAGGTTAGAATTTAGTTTAAATCCTTATCCTACATACCCCAATTTTTAAGAGATTTACCGATCAGATTTTAATGAAATTTATATCATTGGATTTGTCTCGATGCAAGGAATTTAATGGCAGTGAAATTATATTCCCAACATTAATATTTACTAAGTTATTATAAAAAATGTATTTGTATTATTTATTTCATGGGGAGTTGGAAATAATAGGGTTTTTTTCCCGAAGGGAAAAAACCCTATTGTTTTCCTTCTCAGGAAATAAATGGGTAATCCCCTGGAGCATGTCACTCATTAAATATTAACTATTTTAACAAACTAAAATTAGTAATTTCCTGGCTAGTGTTCTGAACGGGTCGGGTCAATTCGGGTGACCCGTCGGGTTGACCTGAAAATTTTGGGTCAGGTCATCAAATTTATGACCAGACCTTGGGTCGGGTCACAGTTTGACCTGACCCATTTGACCCATTTGACCCATGTATCAGCATTAATTAAAAATGTCAAACAACGTTTTTTAATTAAAAAAAAATGAATAAAGTTTTTTTAATGAAATATGTCGTATTTGACGGTTTTTCATTAAAAAAAAATTTGAAAAATGGGTCTTTTAATCGAGAACGTCGAATCTGACATTTTTTAGTCTTTTTAAAAAAAAATAAACATTTTTTTTTTTACTGAAAAACGTCGAATCTGACGTTTTTTAGTTTTTAAAAAAAACAAACGTTTTTTAGTTTAAAAAAATAGAATTTTTTTTTTATTTAAAAAACGTTGAACCGGCGGTTTTTAGTTTTAAAAAAATAGAAATTTTTTTTTTTAATTAAAAAACGTCGAACCTGGCGTTTTTTAGTTTTTAAAAAAATAATAAACATTTTTTTTTTACATAAAAACGTCAAATCTGATGTTTTTTAGTTTAAAAAAATAGAATTCTTTTTTTTTTAATTAAAAAACGTCAAACCGGCATTTTTTATTTTTTAAAAAAATAATAAACTTTTTTTTTACATAAAAATGTCAAATCTGACATTTTTTAGTTTAAAAAAATAATTTTTTTTTAATTAAAAAACGTCGAACTTGGCGTTTTTTAGTTTTTTAAAAAAATAATACTTTTTTTTTACGTAAAATGTCAAATCTGACGTTTTTTAGTTTAAAAAAATAGAATTTTTTTTTTTAATTAAAAAACGTCGAACCCGGCGTTTTTTATTTTTTAAAAAAATAATAGTTTTTTTTTTACATAAAACATCAAAACTGATGTTTTTTAGCTTAAAAAAAAAATTAACCAATTTTTTTTTCATAAAAACGTTGAATCTGACATTTTTTAACTTAAAAAAAAATTAAACGATTTTTTTTTTATATAAAAATGTCGAATCTGACGTTTTTTAGTTTTTTTAAAAAAAATAAACGTTTTTTTTACTGAAAAACATTGAACCCAGCGTTTTTCATTTTTTTTAATGACAAATAATAATAGTATGTGTTTGTGTAAATAAATCAGTTGCACAATTTCAATAATCTGTATAACAGTTGTATTACGCTATGTAACGATTGCGTAATTTCAGTTTGTGTTATATTGGAGAGTTTTTTTTTTTTTGACAAAAAAAAATTTCTAATTTTTTTGTTTTCAATTATAATGACAAAAAAAAGAGAGACAATAAGTATAATGAAATTTTCATAAAATATTTCAATAATTACAACTAATGATTAAGGTCGTAATGATTTAAAATAAAAATGATATCATAATAGGTTTGAAGATCAAAATAATGCAAAACATTTACGCCAAGAAGAGATAAATGATACAATAAATGATGAATCGAGTGGAGAATCAGAAACAGAGATTGATTATGAAGAAGAACATGGAGAAAGTGAAAAAGCTGAGTTATCTGGTTCTGAAGATAATAATAAAGATAATAATGAAAGAAGTTTCGTATAGAACCATTTTGAAAAATATACAGATAATAAAAATGTAACATGGGCAAAATGTCGTCACTGTAGGTATGTGTACAACTTTGCATTAAATTATATAAATCAAGTAGTTTTTATAAATATATTAATAATTAAATATTTAATAGTTATGGAAAGTACAAAATAACTGGCACAGGTAGTTCAACAGGCAATTTGAATCGACGTTTAAAAACACATTTAGACAAAATCGATCCTTCTGTACAAAGACAAGCCGAATTTATAAAGAAATTTATTGATGGTGAAAATAAAGATTCGAATACTGTAAGTCAATTATTCTGATTTCTGAACTTTTATTTTTTAAAAAAACTCATTTTTGTTTCTTTTTACAGGTATTTTCTAATGAAATTTTTTGGGAAATGCTAGCAGCATGGATAGCTGTTGATGACCAATCATTTACAGTAGTTGAATGTCCAGAATTTCATCAAGTTATAAGATTATGTAATCCAAATGTGAATCTACCGTCCGCTGATACTATTCAGAGTGATATCCTAAATTTATATAGTATTTATCGTCAAGATATTAAAAATCAATTACAGGTTAAGTGTCTTATAAACTTTTTTTAAAAAATCATCTTATAGAATTAAAGGAAATTTAATACTAACATTATAAATTTATAATTTAATTAATAGAACAGTCCAGGTAGACTAAGTTTCACGTTGGATGGGTGGACCTCACCTAATAATATTAGCTTTCTCAGCGTTACATGTCATTATATTGACAAAGACTGGAAAATTAATGATATCCTTCTCGATTTTATATGTCTTAAAGGCTCCCATTCAGGAGAGAACATGGCAATTGAATTTTCACAATGTGTTAAAGAATTTAATATTTTGTCAAAAGTAATAAAATTTTAATATACAATATATGATATACTGTATATACTTTAATTATTTAATATTCTTGTTATTTAATTTATTGTAGATAATTGCGATAACAGCAGACAATGCTGCTAATAAGTAATAACAACACATTTTTAAAGGAACTTGAAGAAATTTGTGTCCAAAATGAGACCAATTTTCATCATAAGAAAAATCACGTAGGGTGCCTCGCTCATATAATTAATTTGACAACTAATGAGATTTTGAAACACGTGAAAGCTGGAGAAGCCAGAGATGGAATTATGATTTTAGAGAATAATTCTGAAGAAAGTAATACAATCCCGAAGCTGAAAAAACTTATTATCAAAATAAATTCTTCACCACAAAGAAGGGGTCGGTTTTTACAACATATCAAAATATTTTCTGAATTGACATCTTCAAACCTAATACTTGATGTCAAAACTCGCTGGAATTTGACTTTCCTAATGTTGAAACTTGCGTTAGTATTACGAGAAGTAATGATTAAATTTTTATATATAAATATTATTAAATTATTTGATATTAATTTTAAATTCTAATATTTTTCATTTGTTTTATGTAGGCTCTTGATGATTTTATAATTCTTCAACGTGATTTAAACAGGTTTATAATCACTCCTGAGGAATGGGATATGATAAAAGAATTATGTCGTGTACTTGAGGTAGTTTATTTAAAGGTTTTATACTTTTATTTAATTCTTCATTATAAATAATATATAGTTTATTATAACCCTTAGAAATTTTACAAAGCAACCGAATTTATGTCATCCTCACAACATATTACATTATCATCATCTGTTCTGATTTATAATATTTTATTTGATCACCTTGAAAAATTTGTTAATGAAACAAGTGCCGAATATTGTCATATTGAAGAGATTCGATTGGCTATTAATAAAGGGATTAATAAGTTATCAACTTATTACTCTAAAACAGACGAATCTGAATTGTATTATATTTCAACAAGTTAGTATTTTTATACAAAATTTAAATTTATTTGTTAATCAAGTATTTAAGCTAATATTCAATTTATTAATAATTAGTACTTGATCCACGATGTAAATTGAATTATTATAAAAAAAATAATTGGGAGCAGAAATACATTGACAAAGCAACAAATATTATTACAGATAAATATAAAGAAATATATCAAAGTATTTCCAACTCACTCACTGATACCGATACTACGATCACTACCAATACAACTAATAAAAACAATTTTTTATTTGAATTATTTGAATTTGAAAATAATATTGAAGATATTGACGAACTTCAAGATTATCTTAATAAACCTGTAATCTCGCCTAAAATGGACCCTTAGGATGGTGGAAGGTAATTTCATTTGTAAATGAAATTGTTTTTCTTTTTTCTAATAGTTAAATTCACTTTTATATATATGTATATATATGATAGTCAAACGAAACTATTTATCCACGACTTGCAAATATGGCACGTGACTATTTAGGTATCCCAGGTAAGAGAATGTTTTTTTTTAAAGTAACTTCAACATTTTTTAAACATAATCATTAATATTAATTATATATAGGAACAAGTGTTCCCGTTGAGAGGATTTTTTCTGGAGGTTCAGATTTAATTACGAAAAAACGTTCCAACTTAAATATTGATAGTATTCGAACATGCATATGCTTAAAAAATTGGAAAAAATATGAACGTAAATCATAATTCTTTTTTTTCTTTTATTATAATTAAATTTTTTTTATAATTTGTAATTTGATGTTTTAATCTTTTTGTACATTTTATTTTTTTGCATAATAAGTATAAATATATTGGTAGAAAATAAATAAATAAATGCTTTAAATAAAAAAAGCTAATAATAAATGATAAAATCAATTATAAAAATATTATTAACGTTATAAAAATGTTTTTTTATTACATTAACGTTATAATAACATTTTTTTATTACATTAACGTTGTAATAACGTTTTTTTATTATAATAACGTTTTTTTATTACATTAACGTTATAATAACATTATGATAAAGGGAAAAAATGGTATAAACATTATAATAATGTTCAAAATAATGTTTTTTTTTATTATAAAAATGTTATAAACATTAATACGTTATAATAACATTTTTTTATTATAAAAATGTTATAAACCGTTATGATAACAGAAAAAGTGTTATAAATGTTATAATAACGTTTATAATAATGTTTTTTTGTTATAAAAACGTTTATAATAATGTTTTTTTGTTATAAAAACGTTATAAAATGTTATGATGGGAAGGATTATAGGGAAAATGGTAATAACATTTTTTAACCATTATGATAATGGAAAAACGGTATAAACGTTATAATAACATTTTTTTTTATTTTAACGTTATCTGACCCGTTTGACCCGTTTGACCCGAAATATTATATCGGGTCAAACAGGTCAACGGGTCGGGTCGGGTAAGATGGGTTACCTGACCCGACCCAACCCGATTTTTTTTTTCGGGTCAGGTAAGACGGATCACCTGACCTGACCCGACCCGTTCGGAACACTATTCCTGGCTATCTATATGAGACCGGGAAATAACTAAACGAAGATTCCCGGTCATTTATAAACTCAGCTAATCACTCGCAATTTTTAAAAATTAGTATGAAGGTGATCATGAGTAAGGTTGCTTGCCGAAACCTAGGGGTTTAGGCAAGATGGCGTTTCGCCGAAAAGCAAAATTCTGCCGAAACTATATTAAAGTTATATTAAAAAACTGGCGAAACTTTGGAGAAAGGCGAAACTGCTGAAACTTATTATAAATGCCGAAACTGCCGAAACTCTGCCGAAACTATAATAAATCTATAGTAAAATTTTGACGAAACTAATCGTAGGATTTTGAAGAGGTTTAGACAAGCAACCTTAATCATGAGTGACACTTAGTGTGATGGGGGATTATATATATAATATATATTATTAAATAACATGTATAAAGCAAGCAATAATTGGTTACTTTTAATATAAAAAGTTTTTAAAATATACTATTTATTCAATTTATTATTTTATATTTTTTATTACAATTTAACTTTGAATTAACTTAATAAACCTATCTATTAATTCATCAAAAAAAGTTTGATTATTTATTTCTAATATATATAATTTGATAGATAATATTATTATTGCATAAATATTTAATAAAATAATATTTACAAACCAGGAATTAATTAACTGTTAATCTAAAAAAATATCATCAAAATTATTAATTCAAATAAAATAATCAATATATTACTGAATACTAACTGCTAACATGTTACTTTTAAATAATATATAGTATAAAAATACATTTTTTATAATAAATCAGTCAATATTAATTTTAGAAATATGATTTCACTACCATTTAATTCCTTGCATCAAGACGAATCCAAAGATATAAATTTCATTAAAATCTGATCAGTAAATCTCTTAAAAATTGGGTTTGTAGAATAAGGATTTAAACCTTTATAATTTGTAATTCCGGCCGGAGTTAAAATATAAACTTCGTAAATCTGTTCGGGATCTTAATTTTGCTCATATTCTGGTAATGGATGCAATGCTGGCCAGAATTATATGATCGGCGTAAAAATTTCCTTTTTTGGAATACTTGTGAAACCAAAATCTCTCAAATTTTGCGGGAAGCAAAATTTCCTTTTTTGGAAATCTGTGTAACATCTCGTGATAATTGACCAATGAGATTATTTGGGATAAGGGATGGGATATGGGATATGGGATATGGGGGATTAGCATAGCGGACATCCCTATTTTATCACAATTTTGATGATCATTTGTCGATCATTTATTCAATTTTATCTCTTCGCTGTAATTAAATTGATTGGCTTTGGTTGAAAATTCTACATAATAATATATACTCAAATTTTACAGACAGCTTAATATTCGTTTGGATTTACTGCATATTAAATTTTATCAAGATTGCATCATTATTGGGCGACTTTTACTAGTAATAACTTTTTAAATTCTAATAAAATGTGTTTTTATGAGTATTTCTTCACAAAATTTTAAAGACTATTTATAAAACAAATGAACAATATAATTTTTAATGATCAAATTTGTTGTTTAAATAAATAAAACAAAAAATAATTCATTAAACAGTTCATAAAATTTTGCCAAAATTTTTTCCTAATATTCCTAATATATATTTTAATAATATTCATAAACATTCTTTTAATGATAACTTTTGGTTTATCTAAAATTCTGCTGGTTTATTTTAACCATTGATTCTTGAATACCTAAATAATATATTTTAAAAATTTCAAGTTTCGCCCATAAATCTGTGGCTTCGCCCGAAGCTTCAAAATCAGATTAGCAGATGATTGGCAAATGATTGGCAATTATCAAATTATTGGAAATTTTGGTTCAAGGCTAACCTTGGCAATACATTTTTTTTTGCCATAATACTTTTATAGTATATTTTTCATAAATTAAACTGACAAAAAAAACAATTAGTATAATTTTCCCGAGCATTTATGGCTTTACCCGATGCTTCAAAGTAGAAGTGATATGATATATATATATGATCGACAAATGATCGGCAAGGTGATAAAAGCATGTCCGCTATGCTGGTAGGATTGGGATTTGGGATTGGGATGGGATTTTGGCAAATGGGAGGGGATTTTGGCAAACGGGATGGGATATGGGATGGGATGGGATAGGGGATTCTCCCATCCCATTTAATATGGGTGGCAAGTATAACTACATGTTTTATAATCACCTCAATATTTGATGATTTGCAATTCAGAATTCATACCTTGAACTTACCGATATTAACCTAAATAATCTGGAAAATAAAGAGGAAAAAAAAACTTACACTAACATGGAATAGATTAGGCGCAAGCAGAAAATATATTACAATTCAAAACTATTTATACATGCTAGTCTAAACATTACGATTTTTTCATGTATTTTTTTAGTTATATGCTTGTACAATAATTACGTTATACAATATTATGGTAAAAATCACCAGTGGTGATTAAAATTCGAATTTCACCAGTGGTGAAATATTACATTTATTTATTATTTTCTTTTTTTTATTACGTTTTAAGACTAAGAAATTATGTAATAAGTCAAAAGGTTCGACCTAATTCAAAATATTTGCACAGCACTAAAAAATCACCATACTAAGGACTTGAAAAGATTTGAACCATAATACATTAAGATAATATTGTAGCCTAATCAATTGTTTTTTGTAAAGTATAAAATAACCAAGAATGGGAAATCCGGCTATTTGCAGAAAATCAAATATATAAGATTACTTACCATTCAACAATTATTAATATTAACAAAACCAATCAATTTATTCGGACATAAACATAGAAAGGAAAACAGACATAAAAATATGCAATCTATCTATTAGTAAAAAAAAGCAAAAATATAATTTTATTTTTCATAATAAAAAATTATTATGACATTATAAGTTGTATAAAAATACCATTTTTTTGCTAATGATGACAGTGAAGAAATACATATGGTATACTATAATACTATTATATATGGTGGTTTCGCTCCTATCTGAAACACAATTACACAAAAATGGGATGAAGTTACTATCTTAAGAATTAGAATTAGTGGTAAAGACGAAGAAACAATGTGTAAATCTAAATAAAAATGTTAAAAAGATGCGTAAATAATTTCAATATCTTGAAGAACCACTTGTCTGAACAACCTTGACCCGATAGAAGATTACATCTGAATAACGAAATGACGCGAGCTAAATATTTGGTGAGCAATTAGCCTACTGAACTCCAACGAAGGAAACAATGCAGTTTGATTCAGCATCATATTAAACACATACAAAAACTTACGGACCTATAATTTAGCGATATCCAAAATAGAAACTCAATCCAGGAACGTCAGCAGGATCAAATACATATAATATTTTTCTGATAATTTATAAAACGTAAAGACCATCACCATCAGAATCAGACGGCGAGGATAAAAACACATGAAAGGCGGATTATTTCATTGTGGATGAAATTCCCATGGATATAACGCCTTCTCAACTCTAATCATTTTATATATATTTAAAATAGAACATATACAATAGCTTTTAGTTCACCCATTTCACACCCGACAGTATTTACGTGCGACATTCAGTTGTATGTGAAAGAACACTGCAATACAGAATCGGTCCTGTCCAACTCGTTTTAATTAAGGCGGTATCCGAACTCAAGAGCTTGAAGACTTGGTGTTTAATAAGGATTTCTTTTAGTCTAGACTTCTCTTTTATACATTTGTAATTTTCTTTTTTCTTCCACTGTAAAAAATAAATAAACAAATAGGATCAGTGGTAAATGAAGCGGAAAGTTCTTCACTTTTCATAACGTAAATAGAAAATACTATTACACTCATTAATGCTGACTATTTTAAAAATTAAATCTTCTTCAAAGATTCTTTCATTTCACAACATATTTCCTGCTCGTTAATTAATAATTAATTATCTTCTGACGATGGTTATCAATTCCTATAGTAATTCATATATATGTTGTGTGTCAAGTGTCAATTTGCGTCAGATGCAGCTGATGTGCGTCAGATGTAAATTGATACTTGACGCGCATCACTTGAATCACACAATAAAGTTCTCCTATAGTAAAAATTTTTTTTTACTAATAAATTTATTTTTTGTTCCATAAGTAAATTTGTTTGTTACAATAAATTACACATATTGTGAAAATTTTATGGTTATTTAATCTATGTTTAATTAAATATTGTAAATTTACTTGAAAAAACTTGTAATTTATTAATATTTTGAATGAAGTGTTTCCATAAAACTGAGTCTAATCAATTTAATATTACAGGGTTACATATTTTTTAACAAGAATAATAAACTTATTTAATAAAGAAATTTAGTTTAAGTTTGAAAATTTTAATTTAATTATAACTTAATTTTGCATATTTTATATCACAAGTGACGCGTGTCAGGTATCAATCTACGTCTGACACATGTCGGCTGCATCTGACGCAAATCAACATTTGACACACAACATATATATACCATTTCTTAGTAATTTGTTATGATAGAGTAAGTCATAAAAAAAATAAACTAAATATTTTCTATTGGTATTGATGTAGATCACAACGATAAATTTGATAAGTCTAAAGGCGGCTGATAATCTTCAGAAAGTCAGAAAAAGAAGTATTTATTTATTTGACTGAGGTATTCAAGAAAGAAATCATAATAATATAGAAAATGTAGAAATTTAAACCATATCGCTTTTAGAGATCTTATTTTTTAATTTTTTACAATAGAAAATATATAAAGTTCAATAATATTGGGAATCTTTTTAATATTTATCAAAAAAAAATTGAAAATCGGGCTGAAAATAATTAATATAAGGAATTTTAAATTATCTAAACACCAAAAAAAAAATTTGTGAAAAGATTAATAAACCGTTCTAAATTTATACACTACTAATTGCCTTTTTTTATCCTAAATACTAAAAAACAACCTTTTTTTCATTTTTCTACTCTTAAAATATGATTTTTAAAAAAAAAATACGAAACAAATCTTAAAATGTAGGATAAATATTAAAATAATTCTGGTATAATAAGCATACTCTGTTGAAATTTAATCAATACGTGAGAGTCCAATGATGAGTTTTGGAATATTTTTTAACTTTATGTGTTTTGGTTTTTGGACGTCCAAAACCTGTCCAAAACTATCTAAACCGTCCAACTGAGAGGAATGATCTCATTTTCTAAATATAAGTTACAAGGTAAACATTAGAATAATTTATAGTGTAAATTTCAAAAATTTCTTCTTTAACCCCAAAAAGTAAAAATTTAACAATACCGCCTGAATGTTTTTCTCCTTTATATCATAAATAAAAATAATAGAACAATTTTAAAAATAATTCTGGTGCAAATTTCAAATAAACATAAGCATTTTTTGTTAAAAATACCTGAGGGTAATAATAATCACTCTGCTTTTTTAAACAACTCAGGTATAGAGAATTTCTTATTGTATTTCTTTGTTTCCGAATTATAATAATACTTCTCCTTTAAATATAAGTTACAAGACAAACATTAGAATAATTTATAATGTTAATTCCAAACAAAAATTCAAAAATTTCTTCTTAAACGCAAATAATAAGTAAAAAATTTAACAGTACCGCTTCACCCTTTATATCATTTTATAAATAAAAATAATAGCACAATTTTAAAATTAATTCTGGTATAAAATTTCAGATAACATAAGCATATTTGTTAAAAATACCTGATAGTCCTTTTAAATATAAGTTACAAGACAACATTAGAATAATTTATAACATAAATTCCAAACAAGTTTTTATATTTTTTTTTCAAAAATTTCTTCTTAAACGCCAATAATAAGTAAAAAATTTAACAGTACCTCTTCATCCTTTATATCATTTTATAAATAAAAATAATAGAACAATTTTAAAATTAATTCTGGTATAATTTCAGATAAAAATAAGCATATTTGTTAAAAATACCTGATAATCCTTTTAAATATAAGTTACAAGAATAATTTATAACATAAATTCAAAACAAAAGTTATATTTTTTTTTCAAAAATTTCTCCTTTAATGCCAATAATAAGTAAAAAATTTAACAATACCGTCTGAATGTTTTTTTCCTTTATATCATTTTATAAATAAAAATAATAGAACAATTTTAAAATTAATTCTGGTAAAAATTTCAGATAAACATAAGCATATTTGTCTGATAATCCTTTTAAATATAAGTTACAAGACAAACATTAGAATAATTTATTCAAAACAAAAGTTCTTATATTTTTTTTTCAAACATTCTTCTTAAACACCAGTAATAAGTAAGAATTTAACAATACCTTATTAATTCTATTTTTCTTTATAAAGAACAATTTTAAAAATAATTCTAGTATAAATTTTAAATAAACATAGTTAAAAATACCTTATTAAAGAAATTAAAAACAACTCTCTCCTTTTCCTCCTTTTAAATATAAGTTACAAGACAAACATTAGAATAATTTATAACATAAATTCAAAACAAAAGTTATTTTTTTTTTTCAAAAATTTCTCCTTTAATGCCAATAATAAGTAAAAAATTTAACAATACCGTCTGAATGTTTTTTTCCTTTATATCATTTTAAAAATAAAAATAATAGAACAATTTTAAAATTAATTCTGGTAAAAATTTCAGATAAACATAAGCATATTTGTTATAAATACCTGATAATCCTTTTAAATATAAGTTACAAGACAAACATTAGAATAATTTATAACATAAATTCAAACAAAAGTTCTTATAAATTTCTTTTTAACGTCAATAATAAATAAAAATTTAACAGTACCTTTTTGGTCTTTATATCATTTTATAAATAAAAACAATAGAACAATTTTAAAAATAATTCTCTAATTCTGGTATAAATATCAATTAAATATAAGCATATTTTGTTAAAATACCTGAGAGTAATAATAATCTTCATTCTTTTAAAATAAATTACAAGAAAAACATTAGAATAATTTATAACATAAATTCAAAACAAAAGTTCTTATATTTTTTTCAAACATTTCTTCTTAAACGCCGGTAATAAGTAAGAATTTAACAATACCTTATTAATTCTGTTTATCTTTATAAAGAACAATTTTAAAAATAATTCTGGTATAAATTTCAAATAAACATAAGCGTATTTTGTTAAAAATACCTTATTAAAGAAATTAAAACCATCTCTCTCCTTTTCCTACGTTTAAATATAAGTTACAAGACAAATATTAGAATAATTTATAACATAAATTCAAAACAAAAGTTCTTATTTTTTTTTTCAAGCATTTCTTCTTAAACACCGGTAATAAGTAAGAATTTAACAATACCTTATTAATTTCATTTTATTTATAAAGAACAAATACGTTTTTAAAAAATAATTGAGTTAACAAATTCAAAATAAACACAACATATTTTGTTAAAATACCTTGAGGTTCATTGTCGTTATTACACAGTCCTTTTTAAATATAAGTTACAGAAACAAACATTAGAATAATTTATAACATAAATTCAAAACAAAAGTTCTTATATTTTTTTCAAAAATTTCTTCTTTAATATCAATAATAAGTAAAAATTTAACAGTACCTCTTTTTCCTTTATATCATTTTATAAGTAAAAATAATAGAACAATTTTAAAATTAATTCTGTAATTCTGGTATAAATTTCAGTTAAATATAAGCATATTTGTTACAAATACCTGATAATCCTTTTAAATATAAGTTACAAGACAAACATTAGAATAATTTATAACATAAATTTTTTTCAAACAAAAGTTCTTATATTTTTTTCAAAAATTTCTTCTTTAATGCCAATAATAAGTAAAAATTTAACAGTACCTCTTTTTCCTTTATATCATTTTATAAATAAAAAATAATAGAACAATTTTAAAATTAATTCTGTAGTAATTCTGGTATAAATTTCAGTTAAATATAAGCATATTTTGTTAAAATACCTGAGAGTAATAATAATCTTCATTCTTTTAAATATAAAGTTACAAGACAAATATTAGAATAATTTATAACATAAATTCAAAACAAAAGTTCTTATTTTTTTTTCAAGCATTTCTTCTTAAACACCGGTAATAAGTAAGAATTTAACAATACCTTATTAATTTCATTTTTATTTATAAAGAACAATTTTAAAAATAATTCTGATATATAAATTTCAAATAAACATAAGCATATTTTGTTAAAATACCTTGGGGTTCATTGTCGTTATTACACAGTCCTTTTAAAATATAAGTTACAGAAACAAACATTAGAATAATTTATAACATAAATTCAAAAACTAAAAAGTTCTTATATTTTTTCAAAAATTTCTTCTTATATCAATAATAAGTAAAAATTTAACAGTACCTCTTTTCCTTTATATCATTTTATAAGTAAAAATAATAGAACAATTTTAAAATTAATTCTACAATTCTGGTATAAATTTCAGTTAAATATAAGCATATTTGTTACAAATACCTGATAATCCTTTTAAAAATATAAGTTACAAGACAAACATTAGAATAATTTATAACATAAATTTTTTCAAACAAAAGTTCTTATATTTTTTTCAAAAATTTCTTCTTTAATGCCAATAGTAAAAATTTAACAGTACCTCTTTTCCTTTATATCATTTTATAAATAAAAATAATGAACATTTTAAAATTAACAATAGTAATTCTGGTATAAATTTCAGTTAAATATAAGCATATTTTGTTAAATACTGAGAGTAATAATAATCTTCTACATTCTTTTAAATATAAGTTACAAGACAAACATTAGAATAATTTATAACATAAATTCAAAACAAAAAGTTCTTATTTTTTTTTCAAGCATTTCTTCTTAAACACCGGTAATAAGTAAGAATTTAACAATACCTTATTAATTTCATTTTTATTTATAAAGAACAATTTTAAAAATAATTCTGATATATAGATTTCAAATAAACATAAGCATATTTTTGTTAAAATACCTTGGGGTTCATTGTCGTTATTACACAGTCCTTTTAAAAATATAAGTTACGAAACAAACATTAGAATAATTTATAACATAAATTCAAAACAAAAAGTTCTTATATTTTTTTCAAAAATTTCTTCTTTAATATCAATAATAAGTAAAAATTTAACAGTACCTCTTTTTCACTTTATATCATTTTATAAGTAAATAATAGAACAATTTTAAAATTAATTCTGTAATTCTGGTATAAATTTCAATTAAAATATAATACATATTTGTTACAAATACCTGATAATCATACTTTTAAATATGATTACAAGACAAACATTAGAATAATTTATAACATAAATTTTTCAATAAAAGTTCTTATATTTTTTTCAAAATTTCTTCTTTAATGCCAATAATAAGTAAAAATTTAACAGTACCTCTTTTTCCTTTATATCATTTTATAAGTAAAAAATAATAGAACAATTTTACAAATTAATTCTGTAATTCTGGTATAAATTTCAGTTAAATATAAGCATATTTTGTTAAAATACCTGAAATTAATAATAATCTTCATTCTTTTAAATATAAGTTACAAGACAAACATTAGAATAATTTATAACATAAATTCAAAACAAAAGTTCTTATTTTTTTCAAGCGACAACTGTAAACACCGGTAATAAGTAAGAATTTAACAATACCTTATTAATTTCATTTTTATTTATAAAGAACAATTTTAAAAATAATTCTGATATATAAATTTCAAATAAACATAAGCATATTTTGTTAAAATACCTTGGGGTTCATTGTCGTTATTACACAGTCCTTTTAAATATAAGTTACGAAACAAACATTAGAATAATTTATAACATAAATTCAAAACAAAAGTTCTTATATTTTTTTCAAAAATTTCTTCTTTAATATCAATAATAAGTAAAAATTTAACAGTACCTCTTTTTCCTTTATATCATTTTATAAGTAAAAATAATAGAACAATTTTAAAATTAATTCTGTAATTCTGGTATAAATTTCAGTTAAATATAAGCATATTTGTTACAAATACCTGATAATCCTTTTAAATATAAGTTACAAGACAAACATTAGAATAATTTATAACATAAATTTTTTTCAAACAAAAGTTCTTATATTTTTTTCAAAAATTTCTTCTTTAATGCCAATAATAAGTAAAAATTTAACAGTACCTCTTTTTCCTTTATATCATTTTATAAATAAAAATAATAGAACAATTTTAAAATTAATTCTGTAGTAATTCTGGTATAAATTTCAGTTAAATATAAGCATATTTTGTTAAAATACCTGAGAGTAATAATAATCTTCATTCTTTTAAATATAAGTTACAAGACAAACATTAGAATAATTTATAACATAAATTTCAAACAAAAGTTTTTAGATTTTTTTCAAAAATTTCTTCTTTAACGCCAATAATAAATAAAAATTTAACAATACCATCCGGTCTTCATCCTTTATATCATTTTATAAATAAAAATAATAGATCAATTTTAAAAATAATTCTGGTATAAATTCCAAATAAACATAAGCATATTTTGTTAAAATTTAATCAATACCTGATATTTCGATGATGATGTTTCTGAACTATTGTTAGTTCCTTTACGAGGTTTTGGCTTATCAATTGGCTTGCTATCAGGATCCAAAAAGGTTTTTAATAAATCCATATATAATTCCTTTGGTAAAATTTTTTTATAAGGTACTACATTATAAAAAAATTCTTTAGAAGTTAAATTATAAAATCTAACAAAAGGAATACATTGATGTAAAGTATTCTTTAAAGAAGTAAAATCATCTTTTGAAAAATTGGAAGGATCTGAAGGAAAGCCAGGATTTTGTGCAAAGCCCCATTTAAGAACATTCTCCCATACTTGAATTTCAGTCATTTGAAGATTATCATTTTGAATAATTAAAATCAAAAGTTTTTCAGGAGTTGTAGAAAAATCTAATGATTTAAATATCTTATTTGGATTGTTAGATATTAAATTAGTACAATATTTTTGAAGTTCCAAGAAAGAACCTTTTTCAAAACTTGTTTGATATATCAAATTAAAATTCTGTTCCATCCAATCCGCTTTATTTTTGGTCAAAAAGGATTGTATATAATCGACCAATTCTTGAAGACTTAATTCACTGGCGGCAACCAAAATTTTGATGATATCTAAAGCATCATATTCTTCCAAAGATAATCTTCCCCCATAAATATATCTAAAATAAAAAATAAATTAATTTCACATTCAAAAAAAAAATACGTTTATATAAAAGCAACAAGACTTATATTAACCTTAAAATTATTTGAAAAATTTCCGGTAAAATAATATTTGGTAATTTAATGTGTATCAAAGGTTCATCATTTCTCCTTTCAATAGTTGATAAAACTCTTCGTAAATAAGAAGAACGATAGTTTAAAATGTTCATATGAGCTCGGAATACTTTTACGTAAGGGTCATCTCCAACCTCAATAGTAATATCACAATATTCGTCATCATTCAAAATTTCAAGCAAATTTTGAGATAATTTCTGTAATAGTTTATTATCATCCATTTTTTTTTTTATTAATAACTTGTTTAAAGAAAAGAAAAAAAATTGTGGCGAAAGAATTTAACGTTTAATGAATGGAACCTTATATAAGTGATCTACACAATAACCGGATAACAGGGTAAACAATTGGTCCATTTATCACATGATAAGAATGGATTATACAAATTATTCACGAAATATTTTATATGAACAAAATATTTAAAATAAATATAATAAAGCTTGAAATTCCCTAATTGAAATTTACTTTTAACGATGTGAAAAGTTCTTTAGCAATTTCATAATTATTGGCAATTTTGACTTGGCGTCCGGCGGTCCGGGTAAAAAAAAAAAAATTAGCCGATCTCTAAATAGATGATTGGCAAGTTACGCATCATATGATCAAGAAAAGTTAATTTCTTCCGCTATTTATTACCATGACTCACTTGATCATAAGAAACAAATTATTTTTATTATTTGGGTTAAATTCAAGATTACTATGAGACAAATTGTAATGCTTGCCTCACTTTGAAACTTTGGTTTAAAAAATTGTAAAGATTATCATAACTCATGGGTAACTTATTTTTCATAATTTAAATTTACAAGGTAATTTGCCAAACGAAGCGATTACTATAATAATTTTTTTTTTTTTTGATAAAAACAAACAAATAATAATATTTGAAAGAAATGCCAAGTACAAATTTTTGGTTCTTTTAGATAGCCTTATACTGCGGTTAATAGAAGATTCGATTAATAAGGATGCATCACTAGCGTCTCGGGTAATACAATGTTCCCTTGCCCAATAATATGCAGACTCAGATGATCATGCTAAAGCGATTATTTGTTAATCACAAAAATGTAACCAAATTTGGAGGACAACATTATATTAGAATTGAAGGGCATCATCCTACAGACTGTATAATGAAAATTAAATTCCTTTAAGCTTCAAAGCCATACCCATGCTAAGTGTGATCTAAGTTTAATTTTTAAAATTGTAATTCCTATTTACGTTTACCTTAAAAGTCTGCAATACAAAGATAAATGATCGTCTATTATTACTATTTTTAGCCACACTATTTTTAGCTTACTTGCCGCAGTTTTTTTTCTGGGTAGCCACTCAACTTTGAAAAAAATATTTATATACAAATGGAAAAATCTAAAACTTTGAACAATAATAATTCTTTTGCAAACAATTTAACAAATAATTTGTTCAAGTAAAAAAAAAAAAATATGAACCAAACTAATTCGCAGATTCAAAAACTTCTGATCAACAACAATACGATATTGATACACCTCTTTTATTTCATCCTAATAACAAATAATGGTTATTGGCATTATTATATTAAATGTAAAAGTATTTCTTATAATATGGTTTCATATTTATTGAATGAAAAAATGTTAATTTACACGGGGTGTTCATACACGAGTCACGTGACTTTATTAAAAAGTTATGTAAAAAAATTTTTTTAATAAAAAAAGGAATATGCAATATGTGTATTTTTGTCTGTTCTGCAAGTTTACTTAAAACGTCAAAGTTGATTTTGAATGTCAATTTTGATTTATTTAACAAATTCTTAATTTTTTTCCTGTTTTCGTTAAATTTAATTCTGGCCAACATTTAATGATCAGCATAGAAAATTTACTTTTTTGGAAATCCGTGTTTGAACACCCCGTGTACAAATAGAAATTGCCTTATTGAATATATGTAAATGAATATATTTTCTATTATCAACAAGAACATAATAATAGATTTTATCAGATTACCTGCGAAATAGTTTTCCCTTCTTTAATCACTAATTGCTTGAATGAAAGTTTTCATGGTGTTGAACTTCAACAGAATTTGCTACAAGGAAATTTGGTTTTTACTATGTATCAGAAAGAAGATCTTGGAATTTCATCTAGCTCGATATCTAAGCCAATACTTGTTAGATTAATAACCAAGATATTACATATATTATTTATCGGGAAAATCGATTTTATTTTTGAGAATAACATCTTTTACAAGCTTTTGTTCAGAGACAAGTTAATTAATTCGCCAATTCTTTTATGTCAATAAAACTTATTAATAAATTTTCATTTTCACATTAGAATAAAATCTAACGTTGTTTATTTTTCGAATATGATTAATATACTTTAGAACTATCTACAACTACGATAGTTTTAAGATGATTAGTTTGTGATAAATAAGTTCCACATGATATCGGTCAATAAATTATTTAATAGACGGAGACGTTTTATGACTATATATTTTTTTTATAATAAACCTTTGACAATAACTTTCATTTAATAGTGTTGACAATTAATAATTTAAAATATAAAGTCTTAGTGATGATATGATATATATTTACTACATATAAGCAATTTCACTAATTACTTTTTCAATTAGTATTACTCCCTCTTTAAATTGTTCACAAACAATAAAGTAAAATATTAGATTAAATTGTCCTTTGTGTGTAACATTGTAATAAATTTATTTACATATAAAAGTTCTTATCTGTTATGCATTGTAACTTACCTTTAAATAGTAAAATGCAGTAAATTTACATTATGAAGATATATTTATATCATTAACAAATGATATTTACACATAATAATTGTTATAAATATGTCCGTTATCACTTTTTATATTTAATCGTCATTTGTTATTTTTTGTTATTTAATGCATAATGACTGCTGAGAAATAGTAAACCAAAAATTCAGGTCATATATATGGATAATTAGGTAATTTCAATATCAGCACCACAATTTTATGTTCCATATAAAAATTCTAATTCGTTATAGCCAGTACTCGCCACTGGTTATAACGAACCGGAATTTTGAGCATCCGAACCGAACTTAGCCAGCCCCTATATATTAGTCATATAATATTCTATAACGAACAGTCATGTGACTATTACTAATCCAGGCAAAATTTATAGTTCCGGCCAGGATTATTACGAAAATTTCGAAATTATAATTCTGGCCAGCACTACAAATTTATCCAGAAGTTCGGTATATTAATATACCGAACTTAACCTCCTGGAACGGAGGGTTCCAGTGGCGACTGTAATAATTAAAATAACCTTTTATAGCGAACTTACAATTAAAAAAATTCGTTATAACCTTTTAATTTTAAAATTCATTATAAAAATTATAAAAAAAAATTTCGTTATAGTATAAAGAGTGAACTTTAAACGAATAAAATTTAATTTATTTATATACTACATATATATTTTTTATTAATTAAAAATATAACTGATAAATCAACTGGTGACATTTAGTAAAATTCATATTAAATATTTGAATATATTAATTTCAAATGGAAAGCACTAATTTGATTTTCCGATTCTGAAACTGCCAAGATTTTACAGATAATAAATTAAAGTGACTTTAATTAGAATATTCTTGTAAACAAAATTTTCTTAAACCAAGTAAAATAAAAGTAAACATAAAATATCTTATTTGTTGCTTATTTTCAAAAGTCACTTTTATATGTTGCAATAAATCAAACGGACGAGCAAATAAAAGTATTAAAATGCATACAAAAAAAATAGTTCGAAATAGGAAGTAACTGAATGTATTTATTTATTTACAGCAAATAAAATACTTATTTTCATTCAATTTTAATAAGGAAAAAAAGATTTTATACACTTTTTTTTATATTTTTCGTGAAATAAATATTTTTTTTCTTATTGTGTAACATTTCTCACATTGATCCCGATTTTTTCTTTATTATTTCGCAAAGTAAGGCAAAGTACGTAATTACCTAAATATGAAAAATAAAGAATATATTTATAATAAAGAGAAGACCTAGACAGAGAGAAGATAGACCTAAAAAAAAAGTCGAAAAAAAATAATAAACACACTCTCAACCACGTACCTAAAGGAAGATGTATAATGTAACTAACAATTTTGACAATTTTTCAATTTTTGATGGTTATCAGACGTATGTATCTTCGAAAAAAAGATGTAGCTAAGACAATTTTGGTATAACCCTTTTTATGTAATATTATGACTCATTTTTTTGAAGATCCATACTGCAAATGAATCTAGTTACTCATCGATCTTTTTATGATCCATCAGATCCATCAATTGTAATACAATCATTTGACAACTGGCCAATATTAATTGATGTATATTGATTAAAAAAGATAAACCAAACATTAATTACCTTAATTTGCCATACTCTTTTTTAGAGGAATATTAATTTTTTTCTTTTACTTACAAAACAACTTGTCAAAAAAAAAAAAATTTTCAATAGTTTAGTTTTTTAAAATCGTTTTATACACCTATATCTTAAGAACCGAATATTTAAATATGAATTCTCAAGGTCAGTTTTCTAATTCAGAAAACAACCAAAATCCTCTTATTTCTGCTTCTTTCAATCTACAAAACACTCCCGTTTCATCTAATGAAAGGCAAGAAAGTCCAACTGCCCCGAGCGAAACTTATATGACGCAGTCTCTTGACATTCAGTCTCAACCAATAGTTGCTAACGCATATGTACAATCCGATTCTTCCGTATATCTTCAAATTCAACCCGTTTATCCTACTATCTTTTTCTTTCGACCACCAAATGATTTTTATCATTATTATATTAAATGTGAAGAAATCTCAAACGACACCGTTGCATACTTATTAAATAAATCGTTAAAAGAACGTAATGTTCAATCTAATGAAAATAAATGTATTTTCTATTATCAGCAACAATATAATAACCGACTTTATCAAGTATCATGCGAAATTGTTTCTCCTTTCTTGGTCAATAATTGTTTGAATAAAAATATTCTTGGAGTTGAATTTCAACAAAACATGGAACAAGAGCATATAGTATTAACTTTTATCTTGAATGTCATTTGAAGAAATATTTAAGTCAATATTTATTAGGCTAAGCAATTTACTTTTTATGTACAAAGAAATGAATTTATATACAATCATTTTTCAACGACTTATTTGCTTTTTATTTGTTTATCTTTATTTATTTATTTTTTTTTTTTGATAAAAAAATTATAGGGTTATAGGGTTATATATGATATTCAATGTGACTTTTTTTATTATTTATTTTTTACAAAATGTATTAATATACAGTTCACCTTCTCTATAGTGAATTTTTACATAGTGAATAACTTGCTATAATGAAGAAAAGTTCAGGTACAGATTTTTTTTATATATAATAAAATGACTATAGTGAGGGTGAACTGTATAATAACATCAAGGTTTAAATAAAACAACAACATTTTACTTGTTAATCCAACAGTTTAACATTACTTAAAAATAATTTTAAAATAATTACCGTATTGTTATTAACAATATTAATTGTAGTCGAGAAAATATTAATTGTACGAAAAAAGCGCAGTACGCACAAAAACCTACATGTATTTATAATCTTTATTCAGCGTACTTTCTTTATAAATTACTTAACTTCCGCTTATATATATTTATGAACGCGTATCTCGGAACAGTCCCGAGTGTAGAGGAATCCAATGGTAGTAAAAACACATTTTTTTGTGATAAAAGTCTGTAATATTTTATTAAAAAAGAATTTCAAGCCAAGGCCCCGGCTGATTATCAATCATATGGACAAATAGGTTCAGTTGAAATTTAGGTTATTTATATTTTTTATTTTATTAATTATTATCATTATTTTTCTTATACTGATAAATATTTAACTAACATTAATTTAATAATTATACAAGGAAATGCGATCGTATTTTTTACGCTCAGTATATTCGGCGCTTATAAAATATTTTTTTTCCAATAATAGAATCGTTTCATAAATTAGGATGAGATTGAATACGCTATAATAAATTATTTGTTGATGGAAATTTCTATTACAGTCTAAAACTATAATTATTTATTGTAAGGATTTCGAGTTGGTAATAAAACTTTTATCGCCTTATTTATGAATAACTTTATTTTAATTTGTAACTCAACCTGTAACTCTTAAAATATTAATTTGATAAATGTTTATTAAAGCTATTATAAAAAAAAAATTGAACTTTATTATCTATAAACGAAATTGAAAAAATTTTTTTGTATTTCGGAAACCGTTATTAACATAGGTTCAGTTTCTGAGATGAGCGGAATAATTGGGAATTACACGAACATTCGGACATGAAGTCATCAAGCGTAGAAGTATATAGTCCTTCACACTTCGGAATAATAAAAAAAATGACAAAGTCGCCAAATGTGACGAATATGACGTGGCAAAATTGTCATACATTGTTATAAATACCGGTTATGAATGATGATCATAAACGATAAATTTCTTAAAAAGAATAAGCAGTATAGAGAAAACTCATAAAACCACCAAAAGAGAATTCTTTACCTTAATTTAAATAAAAATAAGTTATAATTCGGTAAGTATTGACATAAATATTGCTTTAAAATATTTTTTCGTTCAAAAGTAATGCAGTTAAGTGTCGTTTTGTGATTTTTACTAATATTTTAACGTGAATATGATTTCTAGATACTTAAACTTAATACAGCCAATTAATGTAATTATTTATAACAATAAGTTAATTACTAACGTCAGTTACATTTGTCAAAGAAATTTAACTCGAACTCGTAATATTATCTATTATCTCAACTAATATACAGTATTTAATATAGCTTAATACGATCGACAATAAAATTTTAACTGAATAATTATTAAAAGTAATTTAATTGTTTTAGCTGAATTATTAAATAATAAGTTTCGATTTTCATCTTTGTTACTGCTATATTTATTATTTTTTCAAACAATACCGGATTATTTAAGGAAGTTGGTAATACATGACATATCTTTTATATATTTCTTATTAAGAATAGTTTTTCATTCAAGTATGCCGTTTTTGATATTCATTCAGACGAATACTGTGTTACAGACAGACGCCAAAAATTAAAAAAGTAACGTTACATTAAGGTTAGCCGTACTTTGATCATATACCAAAAAAAAGGGCGAGAAATCTTGTGACTCCATAGTGCAGAATAAAAACAACTTCATAAAGTAAATAATAATGTTTAACCTTACTATTTGAGTGAAAAATACAAACAAAAAAGTCTCTAAAAACAAAAATCATTGCAATATTTTCAAAAATTTTTAATTACTGTACTTATTAACAGTTATATTATAAAAAGCCAACCGATAAATGATAGCAAATTTATTTTATAAAACTTAACATTAAACCTAGTAAGCAATAAGAAAAATAAAGAATTTTGGGTAGAATTTTTGTAAATTCCATGAAATTCCTTGGAATACAGCAAAGCAAAAGGATTTTTATAATTAGAAAAGCTGGAATAAAAAAAAAAGGTTATACTGCCGTGGATTTTCGCCGTTGGACCATATAGACGATTATATAATATCAATATTTAATTATTAAAATTTTGAAAAAAAATCTCCTTTTCCAAATTTGGTATGATTTATTTTATTCTCTTACATACTATATATTCTTATATATTTTTTTTTTGGAAGTGAACTTGTTTTTATTATGCGTCTTGACATCGTAAATTGTTTTATAATGAATTTTAGAACAAAATTATAGACTTATTATAATAATGTATTACATATTGATGAAATTAAACGTTTAATGCTAATAAAGTTTATCGAGTAATGATTTCTTAATCTAAATAATGCCCGAATTTTTTTTTGAATATTTAGTATCGGATGCTTGTTGCGATTTAGGAAATGATTTAACTCCACGACGCGAACTATTAATGTGCTGAGATATAAATAATACAAATGTCATGCTTTGTTACTGCGATTCAAATACTATGTCACAAAGTAAACTGATGGAACAGAGTTTTATTAAATATATTTATAACATAAACTAATGATTTATTTAAAAATATAATAAATAAAATAAAGATAGAAAGAAACCACAATAATCTACTATCAAATTTCCTATTTTACTTTAATAAGTATTGACTTAAATATTGTTTCAACAAACCTTCAAGGTTTTCTTTTTGTTCAAAAGTGAACGCTAATTTTTCATCCACATTCTGTTGAAACTCGAAACCAAGAAAATTTTTATTCAAACAATTATTAATCAATAAAGGAGAAACGATTTCACATGATACCTGATAAAACTTGGCATGTTGTTGTTGATAGTAGAAAATACATTCATTTTCGTTAGATTTAACGTTATTTTCTTTTAATGATTTGTTTAATAAATAAGCAACAGTATCGTAACAGATTTCTTTGCAATTAATATAATAATGACAAAATTCGTTTGGAGGACTATAGAAAAAGGTAGTAGGATGAAAAGGTGTAGTTGCAAGTGTAGTTTGTAACGTATGAGTTACGTGCTGAGGATGAATATCCTGAACCGCAGTAGTAACGTGAAAACCGTTCGCATTCTTTTGTAGTGGAGAAATGGTAAGAACGTTGTTATATTGAGAATCAGGATAGATATTGGTAAATGAAGGCGGAAGGTTCTCCGAGTTAGAAGGTTGACCTGGATTCATATTAGGATATGGTAAATGAGAGTGTTTGAATTATATTGTTCGAAAAAATTTTTTTTTAAAATAAAATAAATAAATAAATAAAATAAAGAGTTGAATTTTTGATTAAAAATAAATTTTGTTAGTTATTGGGAATTATTTAAATTTTTTTTTTTTTATCCGGAAACAAAAAATTTAGTCAAACGAGTCATAGAAACCAATACAATGATCAGTCAATAGAAAAAAAATTAGACAATAAGCAAGGAAGTAAAATTTTGCGACGGAAAACAAAAATCGCATCCAACACAGTATCCAACACACCTCATTTATATATAAATTCTGTGAATAATACGAATATTCTCATTCTCTTAGGCTGATATTTATGGAAAGTCAATGGCACTTATAATATATTGGTGATAATGTTAACGACTTAACGGTACAAAATACCTAATATAGACAACATAGACATATAATACATTACTGCGACATTTCCTTTGTTTAAATGGACAAACTGATAATATTTAAATTAGCGCATAAAAATAATGAAGACTGGAATTTGGGCGAATTACCAGGATTCAAACCATTAACCTTACTATTTTTAGTCATATTACACATAAACAATTCCATTAAATTTGTTTATACCAATATACCAAATATTACAAATTTTGGGCGGTAAAAACTATATTTTGGTATTCTTTATATTTCCATTTTATATTAAACTGTTGAATAATTGAAAAAATATAAATATTTTTAAAATAATAATAAATGAATATATAAATAATAGAAAAATACTACGTATCACTTGCGGTGATCATCACCGGCTACATTTAATATTATATAATCATTTGTGATTTTTTTTTATTTGACGTAATGTTTATTACACGTGATATGACGATTTGATATTTACCCACGAAACCTCTAGCGCACAAAGCCACGTTACTCCCTTTTTTTTCTATTCAAATATTTACACTCTAATCTATCCCAAAATTTTCGCAATCTATCTATTCAATTTTTTACATCAATTTTCGATTTCGTAGCCATCCTGTTTGGATTACTGAAAGGTTTTTTTTTCGGATAAACTTCAACCTAAATAAAGCACTGTTAAAAATTTGTAGTTGAGGTCAGACTATATTAGAAAATGCAGAACGGAGTACTCTTGGATATATCAAACAAAATTAACAGTTAACCTATTGATGATAATAACACAAGGACTGTATTAGAAGTGCAAACTAGGATACTTAACGCGTCACCTAATAGTCAAGAAAGGGATACAAATGAAATTAATAATACAGACACAACTTTAAGCGTTAATGATACTTTCAAAGATTGGGATGCAGTTGAAATTGCTGTTAATACATACGCAAAGCAAAATGGATTTGTTGCTATAAAATCCCGTAAAGATATTGATGCTATTGACAAAACTATTGTTCGACGTTGTGTGTATAGTTGTTGGAAAGCCGGAACTAGTAATCCAAAGAAGGTGGAAGACATTAGCTTACACCGCGAAAGTGTTTCAACTAAAACAAACTGTCCATGGCAAGTGGCTTTCTATTATGGCAAAAACACTGCTGTAATACGTCTTACTAAGCTTGATAACAACCATAACCACCAATGTGATCCAGTAACTATAGATCTAGCCCCTAAAAATTGTCATCTTCCTAAAGCAGTTTTTGATAAAATAGAGCATTACATTACTAATGGTCGTTTAGGAGCTGCACAGCAATATGATTTACTCACCAAAGAGTTCCCTGAATGTCACATCAAAAAAAAGAACTTATATAATGCAATCCAAAAATTTCGAGGTGTTCGAGTTCATGATGAATCTGATGCAGCTGTAATGCTTTCATATCTTATGAAGTTACGTGCTGAAGATCCAAATTATATTGTTGTTCCACGATTAGAAGGACCAACTTTGCAGAAACTTGTAATTTTTTAAGGTATCATTAAGCTACCTTAACTATACTGTCTATGAATCTTAAAAGTAACGTGACGGTCAAATTTTCTTAATATATCATCCCAATAATGAAATAACATTTGGATGATATTGATATGGTCATGTAACGTTAATTTGCATGACATTTTAACTATACCGGGCAGGTATTTTTTACAATATTGTGAAATTGTTAAGAAGACATCTTTTTAGCATGTTCACGGTATTCTAAATACATTTTTTATAATATACAATTATTTTTTAAAAGATAAAATACTTTTGCGTTGCTTATTGTCATACAATCAGAAAAAAATAATTTTTTTGAAATTATTTATTAATAAATATCAATATACTAATGCAGCTTTTAATTACAAATACATATTCATTGCATAAAAAATTTTTTTAAAGCGAAATAAATCATAGAGCCAGTTTCATAGCAACTTTTGCTGAAACTCAACTATAACACTTCTAGCATGTGACTATCATGTGATTATAGGGCCAATTGCTAGTGGAATCATAAACTTCGTAGCCACGCTCAATTAAGGCAATGTATTACTAGACCTACGCTAAAGATAACTTTAGCAAGGCTTTCTTTGTGAATTATAAGAAATTTCATACACTTTGCCAGCTGGTGGGATAGCTTATGACCTCTAACATAAAGTCTGATTATACAAATAATAATAAATCCAGAATGTTTGCATTGCTAAGTAGAGGTTGTTTCAATTCTCTTGTATAATCATTATCCTATCAGAATAAATAATAATGTCAGAAAATTTATTAATGAAAAGTTTTGCTATTACGTTAAAGTTGTTATTTACCAAATGAAGTCCAACCTATAAAAAGTATAGTTAAGGTCTTCAAAGAATTTCTAAAAAGAAAAAATATATAAATGAGCAATTAAACATTCATTAAATTAAAATAAAAATAAATAAATACTTTCATTTTTATTTATAATCACTTGTTTTTTTTGAACTTTTCTTTTACGAGTTTGCTTTATTGGTAGCACAGTTTGCATTTATCTTAAAGAAAATGTCGAATTATTATTAAAGTTTAGTATAAAATTAGGATATTAATTTATATTGATTAGAAGATTGCAAATACTAGGTAAATTATTTACAATATCTTCCTGTATTATTACTTGTTCTTTTTGAGCACTACTACGGGTTTGTCTTTTTTGTGCATGAATAATAAATATCTTTAATAAAAATTTATTGTAAAAGAAGTTAAAGGAATTTGATCTTTGCAGCTTTTTTTAGCTTTTTATAGAATAATAAGCTATCAACTAATAAGATTATTGACTGCGTGATTATATAACAAATCATTGCATAAATGGTAAACAATAGTACTTGCGTACTAAGAAAAAAAAAGTTTAAAAAAAAGTTAAAAAAAAAGTTTTTAAAAAATTTCACATTTTAATATTTTTGAAAATATAAGAGCTTGAATATTTTTTGAAGATATTAATTTATTATACCTTTAACAATTTTTAAATATTGATGATTAGAAATAAAACTACTTCATTACATAAAAAGCCATTTAATTTTCGCCAGAAGCCCATACTAAATACTTATCAGTTTACTGCAAATACTTTACAATCACAAAATATAATGAATATCCCATCACAAAATATAACATGTACTGTACAGTGGCCTACAAAAAGTCAGTGAGTACCTGTAAAATACAATAATCATTATGCAAATATGCTCCAATGTAAAGTTTTTTTTTTATTAATTGACCCACCTTTTGTATTATAAGTAAAGTTGATCACCAAGTTGAATTACACCTACTCTGAAAATTACACGAACTTCTAATTAAAATTGATTTTTGTATTTAAAATTTATTGGAAAAAAATTAGATTTTTAATAGAAATCTTTTAGTATTAATACAACGATAAACTAACTTATTTGATCATATTTTATTTTTTAAATAAATTATTTTCCATAATTTATAACATTATATGAAGTATCTATCATCAGTATTAACGCAATGATCAGCAAGTTACAACATTTTTACTGGCATTTGCCGATCATTTGTAGATCACTACCAGATTATTTACCGGAATTTAGCAAAACTAGTGCATTAAATTTAGCCAAATTTTTTTTGTATGAATGTTGGAAATTTTGACTATTTGTTTCTAACTTTTTTATTATAATCATAATATAAGATCATGATTTATTCTTTATTTAACAATTTACAAATAATTAATAGATGCCAAATATCTTTGCCAAACGTGTGTAACTTGCTAATTATTTTGTTAATGTTGATGATACTTCGTGATCATTATGCTGTAAATTATGACAAATAATTTTATTAAAAAAAAATTAAGTGTTTTAAAGCAAATATTTTAATGCTAAATTATTACCATAGATTTCCATTAAAATATCTAAATATTTTAATAAATTTCAAAATATAACAATTAATTTTAATCAGAAATTCATGTAATTTTCAGAGTAAGCATAATTCAACTTGGTAATCAACTTAACTTATAATACAAAAGGTGAGTCAATTAATAAAAAAAAAACTTTACATTGGAGTATATTTGTGTAATGATTATTATATTTTACGGGTACTCACTGACTTTTTGTAGGCCACTGTACGAGTTTCTTTTACTTTATTATATGATAGAAATAAATAAATAAATTGTATAGTAATCACTACTAATATGGTTTTTAAATAGGTCCACATTTAATATATATAATAATAATAACTTGAACGAAGGTAGTGATCATTTAAATAAAGAAGATAACTTAAACAATAATAACGATCATTTGAATAATGATGATAACAGTAATTTAAATGAAGAGAATTATTCGGTAACGATGACAGTGATGATCATTTGGATGATAGTAATTTGGATGAAGAGAACGATGATCATCATTTGGATGATGACAATTTGGACAATTTGGACGAAGAGAATTTATGACAGTAATGATGATTTAGAAGATTTTGAAGGCAAGTATTTACAATTAACAAAAATTATGTTTCAAATATAATAATAACATTCATTTTAATTAAATAGATAATACTATCAATGAAACAATTGTTGGTGAAGCATTAAAGTCAGATAAGTTACTGCAAAATATATGTGAATTTGGACCATACTTTAAAAGTATTACTGCTGCATTATTTTTTTGTTAGATCCAGAAAATACAGTATTTCTACACGTGCATATGATGAATTAGTTGATATATTGAAACATTCACAATTTCGTGTTGGTGATATCATCTCAAATATCTGATGATTTAGAAAATGGGGACAATATTTACCATTAATACCTATTAGATCAAATATCAACTAAAAAACCCCATCAACAGCTTCTAATAGTAAACCCGCCTATTATTTATTAATATCAGATATAATCTGGTATGTTCTTAATAATGAATTATTGTTTAATAAAATATACTTTGGGCCAGCTGTTGAAACACAAAAACAATCTGAATTCTGGCATGGTGAACTGTGGGTCTCCTCGATTTGGTAATGTAAATATTACAATAAAACAAGGTAATCAATCATATTTAATAAAAAATTTTTAATGGAAAATTAATAAATTATTTATTTTATATTTATTTTTCTACAGTTGAATATCAAATCGGAAAGTACATATGCTATAAGACAATAATGGAAGAAAATTGGGACGTCTTTTAGCTATTTTGAATGATAGTAATAGCTATAAATTAAAGGGACAACGTATACTAACTTATAATGAACTTTCAAGACAATTTCAAAGCAATTACCGACTTCAAAGAGCTCAGATTGATCCAAGGCTTTCCAGAACCTGCAATGGCTTTGCCAATTTATCAAATAGCCTTACACGTATAATGAGTAACTGGTTTATTATTGAAGAACATCCAGAATCTGATGATAATGAAACAAAAGGTAACTAATTTTTTATTTATTTTTATGTATATTTTCTAATCATTTATTTCATTATTTTTTTAGTGCAAATGTTGAAAATATTATCAAATTATCTCTTAAACGATGTATATTGGTACAAATCTCCAGAAATATATCTATTGATATATATAACATCATATTTTAATGAAATCATATTCAGATACGAATTATACAGCAGCTTTGATACATAACCAAGTCTTTTTTTATGAAATTTCAACATATTTTATGAAGTTGTAAGAATTATTTACATACTGGTGATATTGTTATGATTCAAGAACAAATTATAGCGAAGCAATTTTTAGCCATCAAGGTAATAATGATAACCTTTATGCATTTGTTATTGTACAGCAGTGGTTTAAAGAAACAACTCGAACAAAACTGGGCTGTCCAATATATACTGTAAGTTGTGAGCAAAACTTATTGGTATGACGTGTTTTTGTAATAAATTTAATTAATAGAGCACATTTTATTCATGATTGTGACGATTATTCTTGCATAAAATTTCACAATATATCAAACAATAATTATATAAGAAATATATACTATTTTAATGTTATTTAACAACATAGTTTAGATAATTTAAATGCACTTTTACGATATTTTTACAATAATTATAGTGATATTTTTGCAATACATCTAACAACATAGTTTAGATAATTTAAATGCACTGTTACGATATATTTACAATAGTTATAGTGATATATCTGCAACACATTTAAAATGATTTACCATGTATAGTAACGGACATGGCAGTATATCATAATTTTTTCCATTACTTAATGTTAACTTACTCGTGAATTCAATTGGTATAGTACCGTCCCGATTCTATTTAAACATCTAAATGACATTGGACAAAAATTGAAGTTTCTGCAAAGAACCAACGAACTTACTGGACTTTTTTGGATGACTAGCCAACAGCGTAATGAACTTTGGCCTAAATATCATGATGTAGTTCACAGCAAAGACCAATCGATATGAAATGGTACTTTGCTTATTTGTTGGTATTGATAATAATTTCAAGACAAGAGTTCTCGCTCAAGCATTAACAAAATATGAAACACAGGCAGATTATAGTTGGATTTTACGATGTACATTAGAAGCAACTGATAATCTTTCCGCCTCTTATACTGTTTACTGATAGTGATCCAGGAATGATAGCTGCTGTTCAAGTTGTTTATCCAAGGACACGTCACTTACTATGCATCTATCATATTATTGAGAATGTAAAAAAGAAAGCTAAATCCAAGTTGCATGGTGAAATGATCAAGAGTTTTATTGAGGATTTTTACCACATGCGAAATAGTATCAATTTGAAGCAAGATACAATGATATGCTTACAAAATATGAGCCATGCCGATCTTATCTTGAGAAAAAGCTCTATCCTAGTCGCAATTCATGGGCAAGATATTCTATTGCAAAAGTTTTTACAGCGGGAATAGAATCAACACAGCGCGTTGAATCTCTAAATGGGGTTCTTAAAAAGCATGTAAATCGAGGAACTCTATTAACGGAATTGGTAAAGGAGATAGAAAATGAGTTAGATAAGGAATCACAATATAATCGAATTAAAGATTATTATGGTGCAAACCCGTCAAACGGACTTCCATCAACTTATGATACTATTTTTAAAGACATTGATTCTGTTTTAAAAGATTTTCTAGCACCTATTCCATTATCTCTTCAAAGAGCCCAAATGAAACAGGCATTATTATACCAAGGAACTTTAGTTCCTATTGAACAAATTAATGAATCTGATGAAGAACTTGGAAATATAATAGAACATATATATGATAGACCACAAATTAGATTAAGAGAGCTTCTAATAGATATTGATGAAAAAGAAATTCAAGAAATATGGGAGGTTAATTATATTGCAGCATCTTCATCAACAAAACCACATTATGTAGTGATATTTGGAGATATGACATTACTTTGTACATGTATGTATATTATCAACCAGGGATGCCATGTCAGCACCAGTATCGGATTCTTCTCCAATCTAACAAAGCTGTTTTTCACATGGGTTTTATTCATACACGTTGGTTTGGATCAATACTACCTGAAACAAACAATTATATTACAATTAATCAAGGAACTACAACTTATACAACAAATTCATTGCAGTATATTAATCAAATGCGAACTGCTAACACTTATACATCAATTATTAGAGAAAATGTCAATAAAAAGATCAAATTCGGTATTAGTGTATTACCATGTCAGTAGCAAAAACTAGTGTTCAGATTGCTATTTCAGAAGGGGTTACATCAGAGTTAACTGGACTTCTTAAGAATTTATTACAAAATACCGTCGAAATACTGCCCTATAAAAAATTGGATACGTTTTTTATAAAGTTTTTATACGATTTTTTTTCCTTAGAAATAACGTATCATAATAGGATACGGAAAAATGCACAATTCCGTATCACTAAAAATATGGTTTGGATACGGAATTTGCATGGAATTCATATGGAATTTACATGATTTGATCACTGATTTTATCACGAAATTTATACGATTTGGTCACTGAATTTACTATTTGTATTACAGTTTACTATGTTTATTTTTTATTTTTTATTTAATTTAATAAAGTAAAATTAGATTTATGTAAATACAATTAAAGTACAAATACATTATGAAAATTCCCTCCTTATTAAAACCACCTATTGCAACCAAAATTATCTATAAGTTCAGGTTTATTTGGAGTCAAACAACCTAAAAGAACAAAAAAAAAATTGGAAACAAAACCCCCATATAGTATCTGCAATCGTCCAAGTCACCAAAGGTCAGCATTCCTACAAAAAAAGAAAGAGAACTCCAGAATGTCTGACCTACATAAAAGAAAAGAATTATGAGGCGTCTAATGAAAAGAAACCAAAACTACAAAATAAATCCAAAACTGACCTACAAAAAAAGAAGACTCTGAAGCAAAAAAACTGAAACAACCTACAAAAAAAAAAGAATCTGAACCCAACTTACAAAAAAACAAGAAAATTTGAACTGACCTAAAAAAAGAAAAAAATCCTGAATCATCCTACAAAAAAAAAGGACTCCCAAACTGATCTACAAAAAGAAAAAAGAAACTGAATATTCTCACAAAAAAAAATCTGCTGGCCTATGAAATTAAATATAAATAAAAAAGAAACATTTTTTTAAAAAGAGGGGTAACGAAGTTAGGAAAGTTAAAAAAAAATTTTTTTTTTAAAGGGAGGACGTCAAAGTTAGAAAAATAAAAAATTTTTTATAAAGAGGAAATAGAAATAGAAAGAAGAATTTTTTTTTAAAAAAAAGAAGAGTGGGAATAAAAGAAAAATTTTTTTTTAAGGGAGTGACGAAAAAAAATTTTTTTTCAAAAGAGAGTGATGAAAAAAAATTTTTTTAAAGTGAGGTACGAAAAAAAAAAATTATTTTTAAAAGGGGGTGACGAAGGAAGAAGAAAAATTTAGAAAAAATAACAAAAATAAGACAAGAGAAAGAGAAAGGAAAGGAAAGACAGAAAGGAAGAGGAAGATCAAACTCATCAAAGTAAGGGTTTATATAAAAAACAAAAAACGTATCATAACAAAACAATAAACAATCATGTGATCTCGTGTTATGATACGGGATTTTTGTAAAATTATCTTCTAAAAATATTAAGTTTAAAAATTCCGTATACATTCCGCATGATTAATTTTTTCCGTATACATTTCTTATACATTAGTTTTTTTAAAAAATGTTCAAAAATGAATTGCTTATTAAATATACGGAATTTGTATACGGAATCTATAGAAACGTACAAAAAATGTATACAAAACGTATCCTTTCTGTATACATATTTCTTATAGGGCTGGCTTGAATATGGGAGTACATCAGGAATTTTTTTCCGTTTAAAATCCACATGGAAATCCACATCAAATACTGTGGAAATATGTGGAAATCTAAATAGTTCCAGTATTTTCCGAATACCTGTGACGAAACACGTGGTATTTTCGGCATAAGTCCACGAAATTCGGTGTGGATTCATGTAGGATATTGGGAATGTGTGGAATTCCACGTATTTCTGAGCAAACCCACGTGGAATTACATGGACCGACCCACCTAAAAACTTCCTGATGTAGTTCATTATGAAGAGCCTTCTGTTGATAGTAATGTTCCAAAAATCTCAAATCCAGAATATAATAAGCCAAAAGGATGTCCTCTGAAGCGTTATAAATCATCAAAGAAGAGAGTAATGTTCAAAATGTATCGACTTCATTTAAAACGTGTAGTTATTGTCAGGAAAAAGGACATAATATTAGGGGATGCAAACAAAAAACTCATTCAGTTGCAAAAGAATAAACGCGGTTTTTCGTTAGCAGATTTTGCATGTAAAATCACATGACTAAAAATAAAAACCAATAAAATATTTTGATTTGAAACCTTATTTTATTATCTGTTATGATTTATTATCGGTTAATTTTAATCACGTGATACCGGTGATGATCGCCGCTGGTAATAAATAGCAAATTCCTAAATAATATTAAAGAAATTTATAAAATATCAGAAAATATATTTCATATACATATGAAATTGCTTCCATTAATTTTTGTTCCATTAAATGGAAATTTCGGAACATTTGATTAATTTAGTTAGTAAATTAAAAGTTATAAATAAATGATTGTTCTTTTTTTTTCTCGAATTTCCATTAACTAAAACAACAATAAAATTGATTGATTTAATGGTTTCAAACAAGAAATTGACTTATTAGCAGCCCTATAAGAAATATGTATACGGAAAGGATACGTTTTGTATACATTTTATGTACGTTTCTATAGATTCCGTATACAAATTCCATATATTTAATAAGCAATTCATTTTTGAACATTTTTTAAAAAAACTAATGTATACGAAATGTATACGGAAAAAATTAAACATGCGGAATATATACAGAATTTTTTAATATTTTTAGAAGATAATTTTACAAAAATCCCGTATCATAACACGAGATCACGTGATTGTTTATTGTTTTGTTATGATACGTGATCTTCTGATCTTCCTTTCTGTCTTTCCTTTCCTTCATTTCTCTTTTCTCTTGTCTTATTTTTGTTATTTTTTCTAAATTTTTCTTCTTTCTTCATCACCCCCCTTTTAAAAAAAACATTTTTTTTTTCGTAACTCACTTTAAAAAATTTTCTTTTTCATCACTCCTTTAAAAAAAAAATTTTTTTTTTGATTTTATTCTTTTATTCCCACTCTTTTTTTTTTAAAAAAAATTTCTTCTTTCTATTTTTATTTCCTCTTTATAAAAAATTTTTTATTTTTCTAACTTTGACGTCATCCCTTTAAAAAAAAAATTTTTTTTAACTTTCCTAACTTCGTTGCCCCTCTTTTTAAAAAAAAATTTTTTTGATTTATTCTTTATTCCCCTTTCTTTTTTTATTTATATTTATCCCTTTTTTTTTATTTCATAGGTCAGTAGATTTTTTTTTGTGAGAAGATTCAGTTTCTTTTTTCTTTTTTGTAGATCAGTTTGGGAGTCCTTTCCTTTTGTAGGATGGTTCAGGATTTTTTTTTTTTTTAGGTCAGTTCAAATTTTCTTTTTTTTTTGTAAGTTGGGTTCAGATTCTTTTTTTTTTGTAGGTTGTTTCAGTTTTGTTGCTTCAGAGTCTTCTTTTTTTGCAGGTCAGTTTTGGATTTATTTTGTTGTTTTGGTTTCTTTTTCATCAGACGCTTCATAATTCTTTTCTTTTATGTAGGTCAGACATTCTAGAGTTCTCTTTCTTTTTTTTGTAGGAATGCTGACCTTTGGTGACTTGGACGATTGCAGATACTATATGAGGGGGGGTTTTGTTTCCAATTAAATTAGACGTTCTTATGTTTCTTTCTTTTTGTTTTTTTAGGTTGTTTGACTCCAAATGAACCTGAACTTATAGATAATTTTGGTTGCAATAGGTGGTTTTAATAATTTTAATAAGGAGGGAATTTTCATAATGTATTTGTATTTTATTTATTTTTTATTTTTTATTTAATTTAATAAAGTAAAATTAGATTTATATAAATACAATTATAGTAAACTGTAATACAAATAGTAAATTCAGTAACCAAATCGTATAAATTTTGTGATGAAATCAGTGACCAAATCATGTAAATTCCATATGTATCCCGTGCAAATTTCGTATCCAAACCATATTTTTAGTGATACGGAATTGTGCATTACGTTATTTCTAAGGAAAAAAATCGTATAAAAACTTTATAAAAAACGTATCCAATTTTTTTTATAGGGCTTCTTTAATCACTAATTGCTTAAATGAAACCCTATACATATCAGCGGATTTGTTCACCCTCTAATTAACATGTTTATTTTAAGGTACTTTTGTTACACAAATTATTACATATGGCGCAGTAGGACCTGGGACGAACATTAAAAAAATTTTATTTGGTTTTATTAATACAATAATTTGATAAATTTGATAAATAGTTCTTTTAAGCCAAAATACAATAAATATTATTCTTAGCAATACTGATAATATCTGTTGTGGAATCTCACTTTATACAATAGCTTCTAAATCTTTTTTGTGTAAAAATCAATAATACATATGCTTACAATTTGTTTGAATATAAAAGTTCCTATTTTGTCTACAGCAAGATAAATAAGAATTAATAATATGTTTTGAAAAATGCAAAAAATGGACAATTTTATGAAAGTTATTACAAAAAAAAAATTTTTTAAATATTAAATGAGTCTTAGAATACTTTTATAAATATTCATAGCTATTGTGTCTATATAAATTTTTATTTTACTTTTTGTTTTATTAAAACATACTTACTTTCTAATAATACACATTAAAAATACTATGCAGGTGAGAAATGGGTTTTTTGTTAACGAAATGGGTTTTTTTGTGTCTATTTTACGTTAAATAATTTAAGTTTCGCAAATGTAGATTTTCACTTGACTTATTATTTAGTCAAGTGATATTCAATCAGATGATTTCATGACATTACAAACCGGTTTTGGGTGACGGATATTATGAAAATCATTCAAAATTTAGCATTATGCAAAAGTGAACAAATCCGCCGATATGAAAAACGAAATGTGTTAAATTTGTTTTATATTTGTGCTCATGTGTAATAAATGTCTAAAAAAGCACCATTTTATTCGATTTATGTCTTATTACAAAAAACAAAATTAAACAAAATGGTGCTTTTTTAGACATTTATTACACATGAGCACGAATTTAAAATAAATTTAACACATTTCATTTTTATAGGGAAAGCTTTCATAGTGTTGAACTTCAACAGAATTTGTTACAAGAAAATATTGTTTTTACTTTGTATCAGTTGAATTTCATCTAACTCGATATCTGAGCCAATACTTGTTAGATTAATAACCAAGATATTACATATATTGTTTGTCAGAAAGATCGATTTAATTTTTGAGAATAATATCTTTTATAAGCTTTTTTCAGAGATAAGTTAATTCGCAAATTTTTTTATGTCAATCAAACTTATTTATCACAAACTAATCATCATATTCGAAAAATAAACAACGTTAAATTTTATTCTAACGTGAAAATGAAAATTTATTAATAAGTTCCACATGATATCGGTCAATATATTATTTAATAGACGGAGACGTTTTTATGACTATATATATATTTTATGACTATATTTAATAAACCTTTGACAATAACTTTCATTTAATAGTGTTGACAATTAATAATTTAAAATATAAAGTCTTAGTGATGATATGATATATATTTACTACATATAAGCAATTTCACTAATTACTTTTTCAATTAGTATTACTCACTCTTTTAAATTGTTTACAAACAATAAAGTAAAATATTAGATTAAATTGTCCTTTGTGTGTAACATTGTGCTTAATAAATTTATTCACGTATAGAAGTTCTTATGCATTGTAACTTACCTTT